>NW_026912148.1:0-300000 GCF_963662255.1 Cinclus cinclus
GCATTAATGGGTCCCACTGAGGTCCAGCTGCAGCACAGGCTGCTCATGGGCTCCTTGCAGGAGGGAATTGGAGGCCAGGATTGCACAAAATCCTCACAGAGACTCAGTGTGGGAAGGAAAATGCAAAGTACCTTAAAATACCTTGGTTATCTCAAAGCATTAATGAGCCCCCCCCCGTCCCCCCCCCCCCCAGTGTCTAAAACAGAGCAATCAAGGGACTCCTTAAAGTAGATAATTGGAGGTCAAGATTGCACAAACCTCTCCTGGAGTCGGTATCAAAAGGGAAACACCTAGTACTTGAAAAATCTGAAGTACCCTGAAGCATTAATGAGCCCCACTGAGTGTTGGTAATGACTAAGAATCTCAAGGGACTCATTAGAGCAGATAATTGAAGACCAGGATTGTAGGAAGCTCTCAGAGACTCCAAGGCAAGAGCAAAGGCCAAGGTCCTTTGAAAAACCTGCAGTCCCTGGAAGCATTCAGGAGCCCCCCAGGGCCATTCCTGACCAAGGCTCCCCAGGGACTCATGCCAGCAGATCCCTGAGGCCACCGGGGTGTGGGGCAGGGGAGGATGCTGAGGGCAGGACAAGGGGAGACAGTGCCCAGCCTTGCTGGGGCTGTGCCAGGAGGCCCCAGTGGCTCAGGACAAGGTGTCTCCTCCCAGCCCTTGGTGGCACAGACGCTGCTGTGCCCCAGGGCACCAAGACTTGGCTTCTCCTGGGCACTGCCAGCCCTGCCAGGGCCCTTGGCCATGTCCAGCACAGCTTGTCCTGCACTGTCCCACAGCTGCTGCTGTGCCCCTGCAGGCTGCACACTCCCATCTCGCTGCCCCCCTGGCTCTGCCCTGCCACTGCCCACCCTGCCCTGACTTCTGCCCAGGCTGTCTCTGCAACCCCCAACCAATGGGCTGGGGATGGGCAAGTGTTCCTTAGGGCACAGGGAGGGGACAGCTTGGCTGGGGTGACCCAAGGGCTCTCCCATTGCATGCGATGTCAAGGGCAGCAATAAACTGAGGGCAAGGAAGGGCGTCAGATGGTCTCTGAATTTTCTCTATTAATACGTTTGTCTTCCAAAGCAACCACTACATCTACTGAATTCTTGCCTCCCTGTGGTTTTCTTTGCTTCTGCATTTGGCCTTTGCTTTTTACTTCCTTGCCCTGCCCTCCCCATTAATCTCTCTTTCTGTTGACCCACAGGTTTTCAGCTTATTTTCTCCTGTTGTCTGACTGAGGAGGGCCAGTGACAGACACTTGGCTGTCACTTGATGGACAGAGAGGTTTAACCATGGTCACCTTTCCTAAGCCTTCTCTTCTGGGCACAGCCAGCAATGTCAGGGCTCTGTCAGGTGCCCAGCCCTGAGCTGGGCTCATGCCCCGCTCACAGCCACAGGGGCATCCAGGGACACGAGTCCTTCCCTGGCACACACACAGACAGTTCATTGCAGCACGGGCAGCGGCTCCCTGGGCTCTGCTGCCGCTGACAGAGCCTGGCAGGGAGCTCAGCCCTGCGGGTGTCACCCTGCCCTGCCCCTGCCCCAGGTGCCCCACAGCCGGAGGGATGGACACGGGGAGCTCTGGGCACAGGAGCTCATCCCAGCCCTGCATTCAGGAGTTCCCAGGGGACCTTACTCTCTGGAAACTCCAGGAAGAGCTGAAGGTGTTTGTGCTCCCTGGGTTTATGTCGTCGTCATCCCCACCCCCACCCCACGCAGAGGATGCTCAGGGCTGTGTCTTGTCCTTGCACTGCAAACACAGACTCCTGACCCGGTCACTTGATGTCCCACCATGGAGGGAAGAGCAACCTCTGTGACCTGGGCTGAGAGGCCACTGCTGGAAGCAGCGCTGCCTTTGCAAGGGCACACCTGGGGGCCACCACCCTGAACACTGCCACATTTTTCTCTTCACTGCTGGTTTCCTCTCCAGGGCACTGTGTTGGGCACATCCTTGAGAACAAATTGGGAAGAAGATTGAAGCTTTTTGGCCCTGCTCCGGGGACATGCCCTTGCACCATGGAAATGCTGTTGTAGAGCCCAACTCTGTCCCAGCAGTGCCCACAACCTGTCCTTGCCTGCAGTCTCTGGACAGTCACCCAGCAGGGCAGGGACCAAGCTGAGAGAGCCCTGAGGCCTTAAACCAGCACAGGGGCTCTGAAGGGGAGTGTGGAAGTGAAGGAAGAGGAGGTTACACAGGAGAAGCCCTGGGGCTCCCTGGCAATGCTGTTCTGCTGGGACTCTTCTCCCCCTGCTCTGCCCACAGGCACCGACCCTGCAGCTCCAGAGATGTCAGGGAGGAAAGATGTCAGGCAAACAAGACAACACAGAGTTCTTTCTGTTGTTTCAGCACACACTTACTGTACTAGAGCTCCCCATTTCTGCAGTCTCTGGGTCACACTAGAAAGGCAAATACTGAAATATTTGCCTGAACAGTCCAAGATTTTGGTGCGAGCAAGTTCTCAGAAGTGTAACACCTGTGTCAGCAGCAAAAATACGGGACACAAAGTGGGCATTAATGAGTAACTTAGTAACAGCTATGCAGAAGAATGACAGTTCATTGCTTCTGAAAACCACTCAGTGATCATTGTCCTCAGGGTGTCCTTCAGGTCCTGGTTCCTCAGGCTGTAGCTGAGGGCGTTCAGGGCTGGAGGCAGCACTGAGTACAGAAGTGACAGTGCCAGATGCAGGGATGGGCAGAAGATGGAGGGGGGCTTCAGGTAGGCAAACATGACAGTGCTGAGGAACAGGGAGAGCACGGCCAGGTGAGGGAGGCAGGTGGAAAAGGCTTTATCCCATCCCTGCTCAGAGGGGATCCTCAGCACGGCCCTGAAGATCTGCACATAGGAGAAAACAATGAATACAGAAGAAGCAAATGCTAAACAGGTACCACCCATGAGTAGGCCAAGTTCCCTGGGGTAGAATTTGGAGCAGGAGAGCTTGAGGATCTGGGGCATTTCACAGAAGAATTGGCCCAGGGAATTGCCCCGGCACAGGGGCAGTGAAAATGGACTGGGAGTGTGCATGAGAGCATGGAGAAAGCCACTGGCCCAGGCAGCTGCTGCCATGTGGGCACAAGCTCTGCTGCCCTGGGGGATCCCCTAGTGCAGGGGTGTGCAGATGGACACGTAGTGCTTGTAGCACACGAGGGTCAGGAGATACTACTCTGCTGTGGTAAAGAACAGCAAGCAAAAGAGCTGTACAGCACATCCTGCACAGGAGATGGGCCTGGTGCCCCAGAGGGAATTGTGCATGGCTTTGGGGACAGTGGTGCAGGTGGAGCCCAGGTCGCTGAGGGCCAGGTTGAGCAGGAAGAAGAACATGGGGGTGTGCAGGTGGTGGCCGCAGGCTACGGCGCTGATGATGAGGCCGTTGGCCAGGAGGGCAGCCAGGGAGATGCCCAGGAAGATGCAGAAGTGCAGGAGCTGCAGCTGCCACGTGTCTGCCAATGCCAGCAGGAGGAAGTGGCTGCGGGAGCTGCTGTTGGACATTTCTTCACTCCGGGCATTGGAGACTGTAGAAAGAAGGCAATGACAAGCTGGGACAGATTTCCCTTGGTCATTTCTGGTCTAATTTCTTGGGAATCTCACCAATATGACTTCTCTTCCTAGGGGGGATCTTGGCGCAGCTTCTTTGTTTTTGAGCTCTGGTTTGTCTTGCTGCCTCATCTTCAGCATTGCTCTCAGCCTGCACACTGGGGAGCTCAGAGGGAAAACTGGGCTCCCTGTGCCCAGGGCAGTCAGACCTGCTGGTCCCCACACAAGTGCACTTTGCTCATGGCAACTCCATTTTAGACAAATGAAATTGAAAATGTTCTTAAACAATAAAGTGGACTTTTTAAAGTCTCCAATTTCAAAATCATTGAACCCTGGAGGCACTGATGGCAGGTGGGGACAAGAAATAGAAAGGTGTCCCTGGTGCTGAGCTCACCTGGATGTGTTTCAGGAATGCAAAGGCCAAAGCCTGAGCCCCAGTCCCTGGCAAGGCAGATCCTGTCCCTCCCTCATTGCTCAGGACTCTTCCCGGGGCCAGCAGCCATGGCCAAAGTGCTGCAGGAGTTGGCTCTGGCAGGGCCTTTCAGCTGCTGCCCATCCCTGTGCCCTCTGCAGCCCAGGCTGTCCTACGGTGCCCATGCCCTGCCCCTCTGTCCCTGCAGGCTGTCCTCAGCCCCCGGCTGCCCCACCTTGCTGGCCCCTTCCTTTGCTGCCAGCTCTGCCTCCTGCCTGCCTCTGCCTGGCCACACAAAGCCTTGGGCTGCTCCACACTCTTTCTGGGGGATTTCTTGCACCACAGCCCTGCCCTGGCAGAGAAATTCCTTTCTCCTTGGGTCCAGTCTGGCCCTCCCCAGCGGCCCTCGGCATTAATCTTTTCTATCTCTGGCTGTTTTCTGCCATGTCAAAAGGATCCACCATCTCTGAAACCACCCTTCAGGCACTCCCAGGGCTCTCCTCCACCATCCTCAGCCTCCACTCCACTGAGCACAGAGCTCCTTTGTCCCTGTATCGTGGTCATGTGCTTGAGGCCTCCAAACCCCATCCCAGGAGATCTCTGGACTTTCTCCAAGATGTTGGCAAATAAACCAATTCTGCTCATAGTCTGAGAAATTCACCGCAGGACCAGGCCAGCCTGACCTGTCTATCCTGGCTACTTTTGTCTGGGAGCAATCCTTGGATATATGGAATTTGGGAGGCCAAATTCCAATTTAGGTCATGGTCAGGAAGGACAAGAAGGCCGGTTCTTTTCCCTAGGAAGGAAGGCACAGAGCCCCAGTGCTCCAGAGACTGATGAGAGGCAGCCCTGGACATTCCATGGGCAGCCAGACCTGTCAGGTAGCCCCTGGGAGGCCAAGCCAGCCAGACCTGTTCCATGTGTGATAATTGATAAAAGATTCGTGTCAATCATAAAAGTAGCTGGGTTTGTATAAACCAGAATACTCAGGTC
The DNA here is from genome assembly GCF_963662255.1 of Cinclus cinclus. Taxonomy (NCBI): domain Eukaryota; kingdom Metazoa; phylum Chordata; class Aves; order Passeriformes; family Cinclidae; genus Cinclus; species Cinclus cinclus. The sequence continues at coordinate 4,931 of NW_026912148.1, forward strand.
TGAAATGAAGCATGGACATTAGACAGAGAAAATACATATGATTAAATAATTTTGTTTAAATCCCCCTATTATGAATATTATGATTTTTTATTAAATTGTATCTGATACCAGTTTGTAAAACGGGGGTTTCCCACGGCCTGAAAGATATTGCAAAATCAGATTTCCTGCATTTGTATAATCAATTGCAGCCTAAAAGATTTTGCACTACCAGATTTCCTGCCTTGGTGTAATCAATTGCAACTTAGCTGTTAAGACAAGACCCCCATGTCTACTGTTCCTTATCTATCAAGACCACATGGCTGCTTGGCAAACTGTCCCGAGACTACAAGGAAAACCATCCTATAAAAAGGAGCTGCAAACCAAGCTGCAAACCAGTGGGCGCTGACCCCTCACGTTCCCCAGCGCTGCTTGCTCCGTCTATACCAAATAAAGCAATCTAAATTTTGCTAAATATCGAGACTTTGTTTCTCATTTATAATAATTTGGTGCTGAAACCTGGGACATCCTTGGAGCCTTGAGAGGCACTTTGTCCTGGTTTACAGTACAAGATACATATTCTATAACCATCTGAGAAGGGTGATCATCCTTATCTCTGTGGAAAGTATCTTCTGTTAATGGGCCTCTGAGTCCTACTGTATAACTGATGAGATTACATCATCCCATTGGGAGATGCTCCAGCCAGGAGGATGAGCCAAGCCTTTCCTACCTAGATATAAACTGAGGTTTAGAACGCCAAAGGCAGCCTTTTTCCACTGGATTCCAGAGGAAGAACCAGGCTTTTATCCCCATCATTGCTGGACCCTTTGGAGGAAAACTGCACCAGCACCCTGACTGACAGGGTATCAGGTTGTATTCCGACTCTGTCAGTGGTTTTATTTTTATTATTGCATGTATTTTTTTTTCCTTTTTTTCTCTTCCCTATTAAAAATTGTATTACTGACTTGAAGTCTCACTGGTTTTGCTGTTCAAACCAGTACACACTGTGATTTCGGGGAGGCACCCCGCTCCCACGGCCCTGGTTCCTCAGTGGTTCTCAGGACCCATGGACGTACCTCACGATATAGGCTGAGCAAGGAAAAAAACTCCCCAGAAGACCACGGCAAAATCACCTGTCATTCTTGTGCACGCAGACCCAGACAGGAGCGTCGAAGCCATAAGTGACTGTCTGGTTTGGTGGAGGTGACTGTGTGCTTGCTGAATGAGATGTGGATTTTTCCATGAAGCAAGAGTGGAGTCCTTCTGACCGTGGTTCTGGTTTCCTGCGAGGGGCCCGGCTGGTGAAGGGATGAAGTGAGTGCTGCTTTTCCCATCCTAACCCAGGTAGAGGCCAGGTTCTTTTCCTGTCACTATCTGTGGGGTTTCCTGAACTGGAGATCACCCACAACAGGACATTTAGGTGGTTTAGAGTTCAAGTTTTCCCAGCTCCAGCACCGAAGAAGAATTAGGAAGCCGTTTTCTGTGGTTTCCAAGGTTGTTTATTCTTTCTTATCTAAGAAATTCTTTAACTAACAGAGGTCTGTGTAGTAGCTTGATCCAAGGCACACTCTCCATGCCCTTGGGGCAGGACGTATCTTTTATACTATAAATTACATACCTAATGTTTACAATTACTGTCCAACACATGACACCTTTATTACACTGTCCAACTTTGTCCCAAACCAATCCAGTAATGCCATCCTGACTCAGAAGGTGGATGACATGAAGAAGAAGAAGAAAAGACATACCATGCCCAAAGTCCTCCATCTTAGCTTTAAAGCCCCTAATATAAACATTTCTAAAAACTCACTTTTCTGCCTTCTAACAATCTAATTTATACTCTACTTAATTTTTGTGACTTGTAATTCTTCCTGCAATGTTGGTAATTTTTTCCAGGGACTAAAATCCAGTCCCCAGGGGTCTTGGGCACTATACCAAGCTCTCTGAGCCCCCTGCCTGGTGAGTCTCGAGGCATCCAGGGAAGCCAGAGGAACACTCTGGACTCCCACATTTTTCCCCCCACTATTTGCTGTTTGCACCAAAAACTCCTCTTTTGCAACCCTGTTCATGGCTCGCTGAATGCACTGAATGTTGCACGGCAGAATGAGCAGAAGAATTACAAGTCCTACTAATATGTAAAACCCTACTCTTAAAAGTTCTTTCCACAATGGCGAAAGATTAAAAAAGTCAAACACACCATCCAACCATGATCCACTGACTTCTCCATGTTTTGTCACACCCTCTTGCAACTGTCTTACGTTCTCATTAATTGATTTGGAATGATCTGACAAGTTCATGCGGCACATTCCTTCAAATTCTTCACACCCATGTCTGTGAGTCAGCAATAGATAATCAATTGCTGCTCTGTTTTGAAGAGTGGATATTCTCATACTGTTGACATCAGTTCAATGCAAGAGAAACAGCTTGCTCTCTTCTCTCTATGTTTTAACTTTCTTAAGATTTTCAAATCAGATGTTAACAATGAAAGTCTTCCAACGCTGCATGGACCTCCTTTGATGTTTGCAGGTATAGCAGGCCAAATTCTGTCCCCACAAATTAAAAGTGTCCCTTGTGGCAATTGCGCAGGAACTTGGAAGGATGGTTTGTCTGAAACCTTAGTATAATTACACCATGATGAAGCATTTTTATACACATCATGATTCGGAGTAACATATATTGTTTTGTTCTCTGTCACTCCCAAAGAATTAAATTCGATAGAGAAATCCATTCTTGCTGAACCAAAAATTTACAATTCTTCTGGTTCAAAGGAGCCACAGGGAGAAATTGAACCCATACATGCCATCTGTCCACAGGAGTTGACACACCCTGTAACACCTTTGGAAGGATGTTCTCTGGAACTGGCCATTCTTTCACTGGCAATTCCACCAAACGTTCAAAATGGCTTTTTCGGCCTGGAGTGTGTCAAAGAAACTGTGTCTAGACCTGCTGCATAAGCTAAATTTTCCCAAACATTCTCCCTTGGCTGCATCATGGGTAAATCTGCCCCATCACTTAACACAATTGACAAAAAAATTGAACACAAAATTATCTGAATATACATTTTCATTTTCATTTCTTGAGTTCTTTATGTGTTGCTCGAAGAGGAGTTCATGATCTTTGTCTCTGACTCTGTCTGTGAACTCGCCTCTTCACTTCCAGGGTTGGCATCTGCTTGCTTTTGAGCCCGATAAGGCTTCATGCATCTTGCTGGCAACCCACTTCTGTCCTCTCTCTGTGGAGACACAAGCAAAACCCTTTCCCCAAGTGATTAATTTGAAAGGCCCTTCAATTTGACCTGTCTCCAGGTTTCTGATTAAAACCAAAGGAGTCTCCTTCAGCTTTGCCCTTGTATTGTTAGTAAAGTGTCTTATAATCGGTGGAGTTGGCTCTGAAAAAGAACCATTCAAAAAATTCAATATATATAAAGCTTTATTCAATTGCATGTGAGGCGTAGCCTCTGCCTCCCCTATTTTTTGTTTATCTAAAAGTGTTTTTAGGGTATGATGTATCTTTTCTATAATTGCCTGACCTGTGGAAGAGTGGGGAATGCCAAAGGTATGTCTGACACCCCACGTTTTTTAGAAATTTGTCCAGAACCTTTCCAATATATGTTGGACCATTATCTGTTTTGACTTCCTGCAGTACTCCTAAAGATGCAAATGCTTGTAAAAAATGTCTTCATGCATGCTGTGCTATTTCTCCTGTATGTAGTGATGGAAAAATTGCCCCTGAAAAGATTTCAACTGGAACATGAATATTTTTCAGTTTCCCAAAAGATGGATATTTTGTAACATCTGTTTGCCATAATTGAAGACTTTGCAGTCCTCTCAGGTTGACTGCTCCCATAGAAACTGGTGGCTGTACCATTTGACAATCTGGACAGGACTGAATAATTTCTTTTGCCTGGCTTTTCAAAATGTGAAAGGATTCCATCAATGCTTGTGCATTTTGATGGAAAAATGCATGGCTTAATTTCGCCTGCTCAAAGATATCTGGTAAAGTTTGCAAAACTGACATGGTTAATTTATCTGCTTGTGCATTTCCTTCTGCTAAAAATCCTGGGAGTGATGAGTGTGCTCTAATGTGTGTGATGAAATATCTATGTGTTCTGCTTTCCAGCAGTGTTTTCATACATGATAAACATGAATACAGAATTTCATTGTTTGTCTCCCTCAGAAGTGATCCTTCTAATCTTTTAACTACCTTAGCTACATATGCTGAATCTGTGTTCAAATTGAGAGGCTGCTGAAACAATTCCAAAACTCTGACCATTGCTGCTAATTCTACAATCTGTGGTGAACCTTGCACTATTTTCACATCTGACTCCCATTTTCCTATAGCTGAATTTTGCCATGTAATTACTGATTTGTGAGTCTTTCCTGAACCATCAGTGAATACTGTGATTCCATCCAATGGTTCCTCTCTTATTTTTGGTTTCTCTCTAAAACTTAATTTTGCTTTTAACATCTTGTGACTTGGATAATGAATTGTACAAACACCTGTATAATCTAACAATGCAACTGCTAAATCTTGTGATTTTTGATTTGCCCAGTCAAAGTACTGCTTTTTGAGAGGTAGATACATTATTGAAAAATCTCTGCCTGCCATTGTCATCAACCTTGTCCTCCCTTTTATTATGATCTGAGACATCATTTCCAGGTTTGTGAGAATCGTTTTCAGGGACCCGTAAGATAAAAAAAATCCACTCTATGATTAAAAGAGGGTCTCTCTGAGACTCGTCTCATTGAAAAATCAAACCATATAGCTGTGTCTCTTCTCAAAACACCGCTAAACAAAAAGGTAGTAAATCTACATAATGATGTGCCTGTCTTTGTTGTATGATTTCTGCAACTCTCTCCCGAGCTTTCTGTGCTTCTGGTGTGAGAGTTCTGGGAGATTTGATACTATTGTCTTCTCTCAAAAGATTGAACAAAGATGAAAGATCCTCAGTTTTGATTCCTAAAATTGGTCTCATCCATTTTATCTCTCCAAGAAATTGTTGTAGATCTTGTAAATTGTTGATTGTTGAGCTGATTTCTATTTTCTGAGGCTTTATTGTCTGCTCCATGATTTTCCATCCGATGTATTTCCAAGGTGCAATCTCTTGAATCTTTGAAGTGCTGATTTCCAGTCCAGCCTTTTGCACTTCTGTAATCACACAGTCACGAGCTTCTTGTAGCTTTTGTTGTGTCGATGCCGCAATGAGCAAATCCATGTAATGAATGATCCTCACTTCAGGATACTTTTCCTTGCTGGAGCCAAAGCTTGCGCCATGTACCACTGGCAAATTGTTGGCGAATTCTTGAGGCCTTGTGGTTAAACCACCCAATGATATATTTTCTAAGGTTCTTCTCTGTTTAAACTTGGAACAGAGAATGCCATTCAATGAGCATCATCTGGATGAAGTGGTATGCTAAAGAAACAATCCTTGAGATCAATGATCACAAGTGGCCAATCTCTCTGAATCATCGTGAGAGAAGGAAGTCCTTGTTGAAGTGGTCCCATTTCTTTCATGATTTCATTCAGCTTCCTGAGATCATGACACAGTCTCCATGAACCAAAAGTCTTCTTCCGAATGACAAACACTGGAAAATTCCAGGGACTATTTGTTGGCTTGATATGTCCTTTTTGCAACTATTCTTTGACTAAACTCTTCAAAGCACTCAATTTCTTCTTCTCCAAGACCCACTGATCCACCCAAACAGGTTTATCAGTCTTCCATGTCAAATTCAGTGTTGTGAGTGCCACAGTGAGCCCCACTAAAAATCTACTTTCAGACTCACGCCCTATTGTGCCAAAAGGTCTCTTCCCCATACTGTAAATGGCTTTTGCACAATGAAAGGATGAGTAATAGCTGGTTTTCCTCCTGGCCCTGAGATTACTATTGCATTCTCACTTTGCAGACATACGGAGCTTCCTCCTATGCCTGTGATTCGACCCAAAGGTACTACCAAATTCCATTCTCTTGGCCAGAAAATATATGACACAAGTGTGATGTCTGCTCCTGTATCAAGCATTCCTGTGATAACTAGTTTTTTGTCATTATGTGTCAACTCACAAGTAATAATTGGTTTGTGACCTATGTGTTTCAGCCATGTAGTGTGAACTTCTACATGATCATTATAATAAGGATGATCTTGGCCTAATGCTGTCATAACTTGATGTTCCAGTAGGTGAGGTGGCAAAGCAATTGCTTTTGCTGAGTATTCTCTGGAATAGTTAATGGTGGCTGAAGAGCTCTAGCTAAAACTGTCAGATCTTCATTATACTCTGCTGAAATGACTGATAAATGATCAGACCAAAAATACTATTTCTGTCTCTACCTATTATCAAAAAGTCTTGCCTTTTCTGAGAAGATCCTCTGACTCCTGTAGGTATCGATCTCTGCTCTCCACTCAGGAAGCATATTATTTTGGAAGCTGCCAGGATGCATTGTGCTCTGGGTGGTAATAATTCTCGGCCACAGGGGACACCTGCAAGCGTCTTGCAGAGGGAGTCTGATTGACGTTCCCTAACAATTGTGCCGTCTGTGCTGTTGTTGTTCCCTGTGTTATTGCCATTACTTCTGTCATCGCACATTGACGACCCGCACTCTTTTCGAAGTTTCCTGGAATGGGTAATGGTTTTTCATCAACATCTGTCTGAGAGTAACACTCACTTGCAAGATGCTTTCGTCTCCTGCATCTTGGACAAAGCTCTGATGGCTTGCCAGTCTTTGCAAGCTGAGGACAATTTTTTTAAAATGTCCAAAACCCCCACAATTGTAGCATTGTCCTTCAGGGGAGTTATTTTTCTTTTTAAAATTCACAAGAACCTGCTCAAAGTTTTCATTTTGTGCTTGAAGTACTCGTTCCATTTATTCTTGTATTCTTGAAGCTATATGCTGTGGAGTGCCTACTTTATTCCAGGCTTCAACCATTTCTGATAAAGAGGGCTGACCAGGAATTGCACTAATAACTCTTTTGCATTCTTGATTGGCATTTGCAAATGCAAGACTCTTTAACAAATGTGGTTTGGCTGCTTCATCAGTGACTTGCCTGTTCACGGCTTGTGTGAGTCTGTCTGTGAATAAAGAGAAGGGTTCAGACACGCCCTGTCTGATGTCTGTATCAATTGTGTCCTGCATGCCTGCTAGTGCAATTTGCAGAATTGCCTTGCGTGCAGCTTCTTTGATATCTGTTAACACTTCTCATGGAAGTCTCGCTTGCTGAGCTGGATTGTTTTTCGGAGGATCACCTGCTAATTCTGCCAAGGTGAGAGCTGCATTCGGCCCACCTTGATATCTGGTTCTCAGTTCTTGCAGAGCCCTCCTCCATCTGTTGTCCCAGATGAGTTCCTCTGTGTCTGTGAGAATCAGAGAAACAAGAGACTTGAGATCGTACGGAGTTAACTCATATATATTAAAAGTACCTTTCAAAAGCTGTTTGAAATATGAAGATCCCAGTCCATTGTCCCTGATTGCCTTAATTAAATATTTCACTACTTCATGATTCAACCTTTCTCACCTTGGATTTTGCCCTTGGACATCATAATTGACTGGCATGGCGATGTCACCTGTTCCAGTCACAGGACATTATCTTTTGCTAGATTCAGCCTTATATGTGCCCAATCTATTAATGTCTGCGCTGCAGGTGGCTGTGCTTCCATGGAAATTGGCCTGTAAAGAGGAGCCATCTGATGTGTTTGTGTCCACGCTGCAGCTTTATTCACGGGCCTCACTGGTACCTGCACTCTTTGTTGTGTTGTTCCTGGTCCTGGCTGAGGAACGAGCATCTGTGACTCAAGAGTCGCCTGAAGAGTCTGTAGAAAATCTGCCCTCATCTTTGGACGACATTCCAGAGTTGTTCCCATCTGCTGTAAAAAAGCCTAAAAAACATCTTTTGGTATTGTAACCAATTGTCCTTGATTTGCACTGGCATCTGCTGTCCACGCCAGAATCCCCTCCGACACTGTAATATATAATGTATCATCCCGTTGCTCATGAGGAACTTCCTGTATTTTCTTTTTAAAAGACGATTTTTTATAAGAAATCGGAAAAAAGTCTTGTAATGTTAGGGTTCCGCCACCAGATGGAGCTGCTGCCTACGTTTGTAACAATCTACTTTTCTGTTGCCGTTGCCATGGCAACCGAGGCTCGACCAAGTCTGTGTCCATGGAAACACCTTTTGCTTGGGCACGCCCCGGCTCCACTCGCAGAGCCCCGGGGGTGTGGCCACTCCTGTCCCGACCGCGCCTCCTCTCTGCCCAGAAGACGCTGCCCTGCTCTTGGACATGCCTCCTCTCCTATCGTAATCACTATCGCTGTCACTGAATTCATGCCCTTTCGAGCTTGATTGGCTCTCATCTGAGCGGTTTCTTTGTTTTTACCACGCCCTATACGGCGTCTCTCCGTATCTGGGTTCCCGGTCCCTATCGCTGACACTTCCGAGTTTCGAGTCTCCCGCGCATGCTCGCCGCGTTTCGCACGCACCGCGCAAGCGCTATCCACTGCCTGTGTTACTATCACCGCGCATGTGCCGCTCCCTGTCGCGCCCGCCGTTACCGGGGCCGGGGCCGGGGTCTCCATCCCCGTCGCTGCACTTGGGGCCGGGACCGCCGCTGCCGCGCTCGCCGCGGTCTGGGCCGCCCTTCCCGCCGCCTCCGGGACCGGGACCGGGACCGCTCTGCCCCCCGCCGCTGCCAATCCGCGCGTCTCGGTCGGCGCCGCGGACGGCTGCGTCCCGCCTACCTCGGCAATGCCGCGCACCGAGCCCGCTCCGCTCCCCGCTGTTTCCGCGGTATTATCTGCCTTTCTCGCCCTTCCCGCCTCCCCCCTTGTCCCCCCTGCCTCCCCGGGAGTCGTCTGCAGCTCCCTCCCGCTTTCTGGGGACAAGGTTTCTGAAGGGCTAAAGAAAAGAAAGTCTAGGTGCTCTAACACGCTGGGAAATATTTCTAACTTAATTTTTCCCGGCTTTGGATAAAGTACTGTGGGTAATTCAGGGAAAATGGGTGATTCTGGAGATTCTAGTAATTCAGGGCATATACCTTGACCTTCCTCAGGCCCTTCATCTATATTAATTGCACCTTGCTGGTAGCAAGGTTCGTCCACTGGCTGATAACCAGTAACGGTCTGCTGCTGGCTAGACCATTGTTGTTCCACTTGCTGATGGCAAGACGGTAAAAAACCTCGCTCCCCCAGCTGATGGCTAGGTGAGGACCTTAGATTGCCCTCTGACAAATGGATAAGCCCGCATTTCTGCGAGATAGGACTTTTAGCATTATCCTGGCAGGAGACAAAAGCTTTATTGCCTCCCTGTCTCTTAGAGTTGCTAAGTGAAACAAAGAACGATTGATTTCCTGCCAAAAACCTGGCTCAAATAACAAATTTATTTCAGCATGTGGATACCTTAGTCTGACCCACAAAAGTAAATTCTTAAGTTCTTTATCTGAGATGGGGATGGGATGAGCAGATGCCACACCTTTTAAGGTGGATAAAAGGCTTATTTGTTCCTGACTGAGTCCACCCCCCATAGTTTCTGAATTTTGACCTGTCTTACCCAAAGGCAAGTCTTCAAAGTCGAGCTGGACGGTTTTTCCTGATCTCTGGCCAGTCGGGCACAGGGGTGAGGAGTTCCCGGGTTTCCTCCCTTCCGAGTCGAATCTGGAGCTGGCTTTCTCTCAGCAGAGGTCAAAATTTCTGCAGTCTTCTCCAGTGGTGTGCCTCTCTCTGTTATTCAGGGTGTGTGGTCACATTTGTGAGCCATGCCCACCCAGGGACGCCAGATGTCACTGTCTGTGGGGTCTCCTGAACTGGAGATCACCCACAACAGGACATTTAGGTGGTTTAGAGTTCAAGTTTTCCCAGCTCCAGCACCGAAGAAGAATTAGGAAGCCGTTTTCTGTGGTTTCCAAGGTTGTTTATTCTTTCTTATCTAAGAAATTCTTTAACTAACAGAGGTCTGTGTAGTAGCTTGATCCAAGGCACACTCTCCATGCCCTTGGGGCAGGACGTATCTTTTATACTATAAATTACATACCTAATGTTTACAATTACTGTCCAACACATGACACCTTTATTACACTGTCCAACTTTGTCCCAAACCAATCCAGTAATGCCATCCTGACTCAGAAGGTGGATGACATGAAGAAGAAGAAGAAAAGACATACCATGCCCAAAGTCCTCCATCTTAGCTTTAAAGCCCCTAATATAAACATTTCTAAAAACTCACTTTTCTACCTTCTAACAATCTAATTTATACTCTACTTAATTTTTGTGACTTGTAATTCTTCCTGCAATGTTGGTAATTTTTTCCAGGGACTAAAATCCAGTCCCCAGGGGTCTTGGGCACTATACCAAGCCCTCTGAGCCCCCTGCCTGGAGGGTCTGGAGGCATCCAGGGAAGCCAGGGGAAGACTCTGGACTCCCACATTTTTCCATCCCATCTCAGGCAGAGGTGGGACTTGGGGGGGAAAAAGGGGGGAGAGCAACACAGGAGTCAGAGGGGCAGAGGGAAAAAGCTGCTTTTTCCCATCCCAAGCCCAGGTAGAGGCAGAATTCCTTCCCATCCTGACCCATGGAGAGGCAGAATACAAGGGGGAGCACAAATACCTCAAAACACTCCTTTGAGGTAAAAATAGGACAAAGAAAGAGTAAGGTTTTAAGTCCAAACTACCCATGAAGGGGTCAAAGTTCTTAAATTTAAAAAACAAAAAAAACCCGACCAGTAGGTTGCCAGAAATACCACCGGGCAGCCCTTTGGGAATGACGTTGAGACACAAGGGAATTATACAAATGAAAAAGTAAAGAAAAATTGATTCAATATTTGTTTAATAAAGTGGACCAAAGAAATGATCCGTAGAGATAATCTGTATTGGGCCATGTTCAGATCGTTTGAGGGGTGGATTTGTCGAGCATTAAACACATATGTTGCTTGTAAAGAACCATTTATGAGAGAGGAATGTGACTGTGCTGCTCTGTGGACAGAACAGCATAAACCATTCTCGGGATGTGCTTTCAAGGAAAAAGAGGATGAGGATAACAAAAAAGGTTACCTGGGAATCCCTTGATAATCTCCCACCTCCATATAAATACAAAAAATACAGGAGACACCCCCCCCCCCCCCCCCCCCATGTCTCTGCTCCCTCCCCTTCTGGTACTCCAATAGCTCAAAGGACTCCCTGGAGTCAAAGAAATACCAGGAGAGATAGGATCAGCAGAGAGGAGGGAGATAATGACACAAAGGCTCCCCTTTACCCCCTGAGGGAAGTCCCATTAGCGGGACAACAGACTGAATTAACTGGATTTGTAAATGTTCCCTTGAACACAGGGGAGGTAAGAAACTAAAAAAAAGAGATGGGAAAACTATTGGAAGATCCTACAGGGGTATCTGAGAGACTAGATCAATTCCTCAGACTAAGTAGGTATAATTGGATCTAATTACAATCTATATTAAATATCCAATTCACCAGGGAAGAAAGGGGGAGGGAAACCACCCTGTTAGCGTGGAAACACATAATCACAGGATAATTATATGCAGGTGCATTTATTGAAAAGCTCTGGGAGCTGGGCTACAAACCCAAATCTGACTCCGACATGGATTTGAGATGAACATGATTTTATACCCTTTTAATTATGTAACTGTATATTAATTATTAAACTCATATTGTTGTATACATTGATCTTATCCAAGCATGAATTATTGTACTTTTCATCAGGTCCCCCAAACACCTTTTCTTGTGATTCTTATTACAATTAAACAACAACTATATTCAACTACCATACAGTCGTATCATTTATCATATGTTGATTACGCAGGTGCAGTTTCACCTGATCTAATTTGTTCCCAGGGCCTAGTTCCCATTCCCAGGCCTACCAGACCCAACCTTTCTTACCATCACCTGAATCTATACAATTCCCATGATTTTGGAAACATTTTTAACCCTATGCTATCATTTCCCCCCTTTGAAAGTATTTTTACTTCACTATAATAAGTGCAAATGCTTTCACTTGATACAGTCCTCTTGGCTTCCGAGTTTTTACTTGATGTTCGTCTTCAAATCCATGGTTGTTGTAACCATGGTCATGGATGTTGTCACAAACCGAGGAACCTGAAGATGATGGGTGTGGATTTCTGTCCTGTGTCAGTGTCTTCATTATCTTTCAGTTCCAGGATATCCTTTTCTGTATTTCTCTTTTCAGGATTCTGTAGACTAACCAAATCACTAAGAACATAATTAGTAAGATTACCAAATTCTCAATGATAGACCTAACCCATGAACTCACATTCCATCCTAACCCTTTGAAGATTTTGTCTAACCAGCTCGTAGTCAAGTCCTTTTGTTCTTCTGTGCCTAATACCTTATTTGTTTCAACTGATTGATATAACATTCTACATCTGCAGTTATGTTTGGGATGTGGATTCAGCAATGATCAATTTGTCCATTTAAAAATCCGCATGCCCCGTGCTCTTTAAGGAGTAACGTATCTAAGGCCAATCGGTTTTGTAAAGTCATTTTTGTGGTTGCTTGTAAGTGAACATTTAGTTCTTCAAATCCTTCCTGGGTGACTCTTTCTAGTGTATCTACTTGACCTGTAAGTTTATATAACATTTCTCTATTTTGGTAGTTTGTTATAGGACCGAATAAAGACTCTCGGGCCCACCCAAATTCCACTCCACTGGAGGGTTCTTGCCAAGTTTCATCCTGATCTGGAACTTCTCATCTTGTTCTTATCTGCAGAAGTTCATGTTTTCCTTTAAATGGGGATTTTTTCCAAACTGGACATAAAGTAGGCAGGCCCAGGTAATTTCTTTTACTTTCCCAAATCTACAGGCAGATGTGTTGTCCAGGTACCATCACTTGTTGCCCATACAAATTGTCCTGGACTTTGGATTGTGCTCTTGCCACATCCCACTATTATCTTATCATTCACTTTACTTCGTTTGTGTTTGATCCCTCTGCAGGCACAACCAATTTGCAAGGCTACTGCTAGTGGTGGCATTTGTTTTACCTTTATGTTGTCAGAAGTGCAATCATAAGTTTTATTACATGCCCACCAACTCACTATTTCTGCCTTTATTCTACTGCTAATGGCAGTGTTCATCACTGCTGGATCTGTTTCATTCTCAGGTCCTTCCCATTTTAATGCACCAAGGGGTATTTGCCGTATATTGAAATTTCTGAAGTATACTCATGGACCACACACTGTCCCAGGGTTCTGTTTGACCTTTCCAATCTTTTTCCTCACACTTCCATACAAGAGTGGTCTCTGTGATATTCTCTTTAATCTTTTTGTAGCGTGGCAAGAAGCATTCCCAGTTTGCAAGGTTTTGATCTTCAACCCACTATTCTATGATTTGTCCTACCTTTCCATGACTTGAAATACAGTCCTGTTTTCTCAAAGGCCTCGTCCATTCCCCTATTACTTTCCAGGTCTCCTTGATTATTTGCCTCGACTGTGGTACTTGTTTACATGCATTGTTTTGTTCTTTTGTACTTCAGATAATTTTGATGTTAGGATTCCCCAGCTTATTAGGTCTCCCGCTGCCTTCGGTATTGGTGTTTTGCATTGTGGCAAAGTCTTTGACTAATCCAATCATTACATTCTCAGCCCAAATTGCATTGGAAACTTTTATCACCTGAGTTTCTGCCTGGACCTCCCTCTTCATTCTGGAATGAAGAGTGGTCAGTTGATCCTTTTGCATTCCATATCCCAAAGTAACATTAATTCCAGCTGGTGACATTAATATTAATAACCATAAAATGAGCATTGGCACAATTCCTGACATCATTTAAAACAATTAAACACATCTTATCTGCAGCTTTGTTGGTCCTACAGCTTGTGCAGTCCACAGTCCAGGACAGACTTTCTTCACTCAGGTATAGTGTATCCAGGGATCCACTCCAGCCACCTTGACTGCTGTAAAAGTGGTCAACAGCACCTGGTAGGGTCCACTCCACCTTTCTTTTAATGGTTCTTCGTCCCAAGTCTTAATGTACATGTCGTCTCCTAGATTGATGTCATGAACTGGATTCTCAAAGAGTCAGTGGCCTATTCCACATGAGGGCACTCGAAAGCTGAGCTAAAGTTTTCCCAAGAGACAGAACATAATTATGCACTTCCTGCTTCCCTGTGACATATACATTTGGATTAGGTTCAGGAGATTCATATGGTTTCCCATACAATATCTCATAAGGACTGACTAACATCCCACTTCTAGGCTTTATCCAAATCCTCAGCATTGCTATGGGTAAAGTTTGTGGCCATGGCAGTTTGGCTTCTTGGCATATTTTACTGATTTGCCTCTTTAATGTCTGATTCATCCTCTCTACCTGTCCACTTGACTGGGGTCTCCATGGTGTGTGGATGTCCCAGGTTATTCCTAGCAACCTACTCACCTCTTTTACCACTGTGGCTATAAAATGTGGGCCCCTATCTGATGATATCCCTATAGGCACCCCAAATCTGGGAATGATCTCTTGTAGTAACCATTCAGCTGTTTCTTTTGCTTGGTTTGAGTGACAGGGAAGGGCTTCTGGCCATCCAGAAAATGTGTCAACCCCCATTAAGAGATATTATCGAGTATCCTTGAGGTTCTCGTAACTCTACAAAATCTACCTGCCAATAGTCTCCTGGTTCTATCCCTACCTGAATTCTTCCTAGCTGTGTCTGTTGTCTAGCCACTGGGTTGTTTCTCAAGCAAATCTCACATTTTGTCATTACTGATTTTGCCATTGTTAACATTCATACTGAGATTAAATTTTGTTTTAGCAATTTCACCAGTGCTTCTGCACCTCAATGACATTCACTATGTTTAACTTGTAAAATTTCTCATATTATGGGGGGGGGGGGGGGGGGAGGGGGGAATACCACTGTTTGCCCTTGTGTAGTTACATACCACCCTTCTGAATTCTTTTGTGCATTCAGCAAACGTCCCAGTCTCTTGTCTTCTGAATATTTTGGTTTTGGAGGCAAATTGAATTGAGATACATTAAGTTTTAAAGGTATCAATGCCATTGCTGTTTGCACCTTTTGAGCAACCTGTCAGGCTGCCCAGTCTGCCTTTCGATTTCCCTCACAAATTTTAGAACCTCTTGACTGGTGTGCTTTACAGTGTATAATTGCCATTTGCTCAGGTTTTTGCACTACTTTTATTAGTTACCGGATTGTGTCTTGATGTTTAATGTGCATACCCTGAGAAGACAGCAGTCCTCTTTCTTTCCACAGTGCTCCATGCACATGTACTACTCCAAAAGCTTATTTTGAGTCAGTCCATATGTTCCCTTTTTTCCCTTCACTCAATTCTAGTGCTCTGGTTAAGGCAATCAGTTCTGCCCTTTGGGCAGATGTGTTTGGTGGTAATGCTTCTGCCTCAACTACTGTACTGATTGTTGTTACCGCATATCCAGCGTATCTGATTCAGTTCCCCATGAAGCTGCTTCCATCTGTGAATAACTCCCCCTCTGGTTGCACTAATGGGACATCTTTTAGGTCTTCTACACAGTCATGCTCTAATGGGCCTTCTTCAGTTGTGGTACCTAGGAACCAGGCTAGATTCAAAAAGTTAGTTGTCTTTAATGTGACATCATCCTGCTTGGTCAGGATTACCTGGAATTTTATCATCCTGCTTGGAGATAGCCAGTGTCCCCCCCCTTTTGCTCTAAAACAGTGGTTACCGTGTGTGGCACATAGACATCTATGTGTCTTCCCATCGTGAGTTTCCTGGTTTCTTGTATCAACATTACAGTGGTTGCGACTGCCCGCAGACATGAAGGCCATCCGGCACTTACATTGTCAAGTTGTTTGGAAAAATAGCCCACCAGCCTTTTCCAGCTTCCCAAACATTGAGTCAGGACTCCCAGTGCCAGGTGAAGCCTTTCATGTACAAACAGCTGAAAGCCTTTAAACAGATCAGGTAACCCTAATGCTGGAGCAATTGTCAGTGCTTCTTTCAATTTTACCAAGGCCTCTTTCTGTGGTTTGCCCCAAGTGAAGGGCTGTGTCTTTTGAGCTTCATACAGGGGTTTGGCAATTAGCCCATAGTCCTTGATCCACAGACTACACCACTCTGCCATTCCAAGGAAGATTCGCAGCTCGTGAAGATTCTGGGGCTCTGGAATAGCACAAATAGCTTGGATATGGTTAGTACCTAGTTTTCTCTGTCCTTGTGAGATTTCACATCCCAGGTAAATTACAGTCTGTTGGGCAATTTGTGCCTTTTCTCTAGACACTTGGTACCCTCCCATTCCCAGTGAATTCAAAATCTCAATTGTTCCCTTCATGCAGGTTGCCTTTTCTTCTATTGCTATCAGTATATCATCAACATACTGCAACAAAAGTTATTGGTCTTTCAGTACTTGCCCCTCTTTGGTCCAGATCTCTAGTTCCTTTGCCAGTTGGTTTCTGAATAGGGTCGGACTGTTCTTAAATCCTTGGGGTAGTCATGTCCAGGTGAGCTGGGTTTTTCTTCCATTTCCTGGATTTTCCCACTCAAAGGCAAACAGTTTCCTACTTTCTTTGTCAAGGGTATGCAGAAGAAAGCATCTTTTAGATCAATTATAGTAAACCATTTATATATCTCTTTTACAGATGTCAACAATGTGTACTGGATAAATGTCTAGTTATTTTATTTATTGCCCTTAGATCCTGTACTAGCCTATAATCCCCATTGGGTTTCTTTACTGGGAATATTGGTGTATTATATTCTGATTCACATTCTTCTAGAGTTTGATATTATAGAATTTATCAATAGTCTTTGCTATTCCTTGCCGTGCTTCTGTTTTTATAGGATACTGTTTGACCTGTACGGCTTTTGCAATATGCTGTTTGCAATGGGCACTGATTCAAGCCCAACCCTTGCATGACTGACCCTCTGCCGCCCTTGCCAAACCCACCCCTCCCCATAGTTCTGCCTCAGCTGCGTCTAGCACCTCCCCTTGAATTTCCTTGTACTATTGCCAAGAGATTCTGCTCCTGCTGCTTGTTAACCTCTTTTTCTCTATTATTATAAACGTCCAAGCTACCTCAAGCAACCTGTCCAAACTTCTTAACTCACCCCCCCCACCCCCCATCTCTGCAACTCCCTCCCAATGTCATCCCATGATTGGCCAAGAAAGACAAGAGCAAGCTGAATTTTCACCTGTTCTGCATCTACCTGGAGGTCAGTATATTTCCTGGCTGCTTCCCCAAGTCCTTCCAGAAAGG
Organism: Cinclus cinclus; assembly: GCF_963662255.1. Lineage (NCBI taxonomy): Eukaryota > Metazoa > Chordata > Aves > Passeriformes > Cinclidae > Cinclus > Cinclus cinclus. Next base: position 22,089 of record NW_026912148.1, read on the forward strand.
CAGCTGGAGACTCCCCCCTTTCTTGCCTGATCTCATATAATTTGGACCAATTCACAGTCCCAGGCATGGCACCCTGAACCCCCCCACCTACATCCACCCTCGATATTTCCTCAGCCCCATCATATCCACTCCAGGTGGACTACTAGGATGCCACAATGGGTCCACAGTAGGAAAGTTATAATCCAAAGTCCCATTGCAAATTTCTTCTCTCACCCTTTCCCTGGCTGCACTAACTACCATTTCCTTTTGGTAGAGGCCATTAGAGTATCTAATATAACTTGGATGTCATCCCAGTCCAGATTTTGAGTTTTCAGAATAATTTTCACTACTCTGGCCACTTTATCAGGGTTTTCTCTGTAAGTCCAAGCTGACTGCTTCCAAATTACTAAATCTCCTGGGGAAAAGAGTACATTTACAAAAAACGGTCTGTCCACTCCCGCTCATTGTCTCAAAGGGGCAACTACAGTTCTCTTTTGTTTGTCTGATCTTAATAAACCCTCTCTTGTTTTAGACCAAGCCGGGGCTAATTTTAATCATGTCCAACGAGCAATAGGGGTTAGTGGTTTATCTTCATCGCTCCCACTACTATCTACTCCTTTTGCACCCTCCCCATATCTCTGTATTACAGTTACATCTTGGTCACTTTCTGGGGAAGGAGGGGCAGGTGAAGACAGCAAAGAGGGTACAGGAAGATAGGAGCAGGTGAAGGAGGCGTTGGAGGGAGAGGAGGGTATCCCTGAGCAGGAGTAGGTGAGGGAGGAGGGTATCCCTGAGCACGAGTAGGTGAGGGAGGAGGGTATCCCTGAGCACGAGTAGGTGAGGGAGGAGGGTATCCCTGAGCACGAGTAGGTGAGGGAGGAGGGTATCTTTTGGCAGGGGGGTGTAAGTGAGTCAGGTGAAATAGGGTCAGGTGAGGTAGGGTCAGATTCCCTTGATGCCGTGAGGGCTACCAGCAATTCACCATCTATATCATTTTTCCAATATAAACTTTCATCCAATGCCAGGTGTTCTAAACAACGCTTCCCTTGGACACAACCCATGCAATTATTGTTTTCAGGTATTTTAACAATCATTAACCCACACTGAGCCAGCCACTCTGGTTTTTCCTGCAAACAGGAAAACAAATCAATGTACAGAACTTCATCCAATCTCCTCTCCTGTTTACAAAACATCAATAACTGTGAAATCATGTCATATTGCAAAGAACCGTTTTTCAGCCACGTTTTCCTTTTTTTTTTCTCTCTTTTTTTAACCTTTTTTAATTTTTTATTTTATATGCAAGACATATTTTGGCCACCAAGTGTTGCAATAATCAATCAACTTAACCTTACGTAACTCGTGCCCAAAATTACCTTCCTTCCAATGTGCTATTAAGCACCCCAAAGGATAAGTGTGTAGTATGGGGGCATTGCCGCCCAAAATCCATTTGAACTTCTCCATGTTACAGCTATAATAGACCCCTGATGCTGAACCTGCAATGCTTTTGCGATTGACTGACAGACGGTGCCTAGGCAATACCAGGAATTCCTTAGCCCAACAACACACAGCTTTCGCTGCGTCTAACTGGCAGGCAACCAGACCAGATTAAAAGAACCTTACCTTTCTCCAGGGGACGTTGTCAGCGGTGGGGGGTCCTGGTGCCGATGGGCTCCCCGAGAATCCCTTGGTGCCAGCTGGAGCGTGATCAGGTCATGGGGTCATCAGCAGCACTCACAAGGTCCCATCTGGGTCACCAAAATGTTAGCGTGGAAACATATAGTCACAGGATGATTATATGCAGGTGCTTTTATTGAAGAGCTCTGGGAACTGGGCTACAAACCCAAATCTGACCCCAACATGGATTTGAGATGAACATGATTTTATACCCTTTTAATTATGTAACTATATATTAATTATTAAACTCATATTGTTCTATTGTATACATTGATCTTATCCAAGCATGAATTACTCTAATTTTCATCAGGTCCTCCAAACACCTTTTCTCATGATTCTTATTACAATTAAACAATAACTATATTCAACTACCAAACAATCGTATCATTTATCATACGGTGATTACACAGGTGCAGTTTCACCTGATCTAATTTGTTCCCAGGGCCTAGTTCCCATTCCCAGGGCCTAGTTCCCCAGGCCTACCTTACCATCCACTAAATTTATACAATTCCCATGATTTTAGAAACATTTTAACCCTATGCTGTCACCTTCAAGGTGGTTTTAAGCAGCCCATTGCACCGTTCCACTTTCCCAGCCGCTGGTGTGTGATAAGGAATGTGGTACACCCACTCGATGCCGTGTTCTCTGGCCCAGGTGCTTATGAGGCTGTTCTTGAAATGAGTCCCATTGTCTGACTCAATTCTCTCAGGGGTACCATGTCTCCAAAGGACTTGTTTTTCCAGGCCCAGGATGGTGTTGCGGGCAGTGGCATGAGGCACAGGGTAGGTCTCCAACCATCCAGTGGTGGCTTCCACCATGGTCAGCACGTAGCGCTTGCCTTGGCGTGTCTGAGGCAGTGTGATGTAGTCAATCTGCCAGGCCTCCCCATACTTATATTTGGACCACCGCCCCCCATACCAGAGGGGCTTCACTCGCTTGGCTTGCTTGATGGCAGCACACATCTCATAGTCATGGATAACCTGGGAAATACTGTCCATGGTGAGATCCACCCCTCTATCTCATACCCACTTATAGGTGGCATCTCTGCCCTGATGACCTGAGGCATCATGGGCCCATCGAGCCAGGAACAATTCTCCCTTGTGTTGCCAGTCTAAGTCTATCTGTGACACCTCTATCCTTGCAGCCTGATCTATCTGCTCGTTGTGTCAGTGCTCCACATTAGCCCAACTCTTGGGGACATGGGCATCTACATGATGGACATTAAATATGTTAATGATTTTGGGAGAAAGGATTATAATATGTATCTTTATTCCAGGAAAATCAGTGAATATGTATATAAAATAGAGTATAAAAACAGAAGCATTTTCTATTATCACTGTGTGAGTTTGCTGGAGTTATGCCCCATACATCCAGCCAAATAACGCCTGCTTTCTACAGGAAAACACAGGAGACTGCTCCTCAAACATAGGGCTGAAATGCACAGAAAGAGAATGCTCACAAAATTGCACCAAACTGTTTCCAAGCCACCAAAATCCCTGAAATGTAATCAGACAGTTTAATTTAAACAGCAGAATGGGACAGACTCCTTTGCTTTGCAAAGAACAAGTACAATATATCTACTTAAGACAATTCCTTCTGGAATAACACATTCCTCAACTTCTCCTGAAACTGGGATTTTATACTAAATACAGACATGACTAAGACTTTTTTTTTCCAACCTGACTTTCACGGCAGTCCACTTTTGCCCTGTGAGTCTCACCTTAAAGAGCTTTTGTAAAGATTGTTTTATCTGCAATGACTTTGTGCCTGTATATGGGAAGTATTTTTAATTATTCTTTTAACCATTGCTGCCCTCAGAGTGGGTTTGCCTGAGGAGAATAGAAGCTCAGACATGCGGGTGTGAGCAGGCTGCTTCCCCTGGAGTAATCAAAGTATACACAGAGCTCACATCTGGGATTTGAGAGGTCCCAGCTGGCTGGAATCTGGCAAATGTACAAATGTCAAGGAGGACAAGAAGGGGGACCCCAGACACTCCAGGCCAGTCAGTCTCATTTCAATACCAAATAAAATAATGGAAAAGTTTATTCTGGGAAGTATTGAAAAACACCTGGAGGACAATACAGGCATCAGTCAGAGTCAGCATGGCTTCATGAGGGGAAGGTCCTGCTGGTGAAGTCTGATTTCCTTCTACAACAGGGTAAAACACATCAGTTGATGCAGGAAAGCCAGCACATGGAATCTTTCTGGATTTCAGCAAAGCTTTTGGTACTGTGTCTCCCAGAATGCTTCTGGACAAAGTGTCCAGCACACAGCTGAATAAACACATTGTGGGATGGGCAAGCAACTGGCTCAGGGGTCAGGCACCAAGGGTGGCAGTGACTGCGGTGACACCACACTGACAGTGGTCACCAGTGGGTTCTGCAGGGCTCCACTGCCAGCCCCAGCTCTTCAACATCTTCCTTAAGGACCTGAACACAGGGCTTGAAGGGATAATCAGTGAATTTACTGATGACACTAAACTGGGAGGAGCCGTCACCTGCCTGGAGGTCAGAGAGGCTCTGCAGAGAGACCTCACAGCTAGAGATGGGCAATCACCAACTGTGGAGTTTAACAAGGGCAGTGTCAGATTCTGCCCCTGGGATGGGGCACCCCTGCCTTGGTGTATGGACCAGGAAGGAGAGGCTGGAGAGCAGCTGTGGGGAGGGACCCAGGGGTCCTGGCCAAGGGCAAGTGGAACATGAGTCAGCAGTGCCCTGGCAGTCCAAAGTGCCACCATGTCCTGGGGCAGCAGGCCCAGCATCAGCAGCCGGGCCAGGGAGGGGATTGTCATGCTCTGCTCTGCACTGGGGTGGCCTCACCTTGAGGGACAGCACAACATAGAGAAGACATAAAGCCATTGCAGAGTGTCCAGAGGATAATAGCAATCTCTTCACTCTCATGAGCAGGGACAGGACTCGAGGAAATGGCTGGAGCTGAGTCAGAGGAGGCTTAGGTTGATTAGGAAAATCTTTTTCACCTAGAGGGGGCTTGAGCACTGGAACAGGGTCCCCAGAGAAGTGGTCCCAGCCCCAATTCTGTCTTGGGACAAGAAGCATTTGGACAGTGCTCTCAGGACCATAGTGGAATTGTTGCGGTGTCCTGTGCAGGGACAGGAGTTGGACTCAATGATCCTGATGGGTCCCTTCCAACTCAGCACATTCTGAACTTCTCTGAAATTACTTCAGCATCCAGCACTCAACTTCCACTCCAGAATAACTCACCTGCCCTGTAGAGGAGATGAATCTCTCTGCAAACAGCCCTTCAACAGTCCCCTGGAACCTCCTTTGAGATAAGAAAAACTACTTGCTTCGAATGACTCATGTTATAAAAATGCAAGCTCTTCCTATCTTTTTAGAATATTACTGGTTGGGTTTGGTTCTTTATAATTGGTTGTCCCAAACAAAGAAAGATAATGTAGTTAGCCAAAATGTGTTTACCCTGTTTTCCATTGGTTTACTTGTGATCCCCCCAAAACCTATAAAAGTACATGTGTGATCCCCTATCTTTGGATTTGTAGCCTGACCCCTTCACGGACAATAATAAAGCCTGTGGAAAAAAGTCTGAGCTGCTCTCCCGGTCTTTTTATGCCGGCTGGAAACTACAGGTTTCTGTGAGAAACCATGAAGCTAAGTGCCTGAAAGGCCAGCGCTCACAAACCTTGTCACTTTCCCCTGCCCAACAACACGGCAGGGGACACAACAAAAAGTTACACTGTCCCATCCTGTGTCCCCAGCTCTGCCCTGGCACTGCTGTCGCCGTGTCCCCTCCTCCTGCCCACAGGGCGCAGGTACAGCTGCAGGGATGGCCTTGTCCCTTGTGTCCCCTCAAGACCCCACGGCTCCTTGGGCACCTTGGAGGGGACAGAAAACACCCTCTGGATCAGCGCCCAGTGCACGCTGCCCTTGGGGACACCCCTGTCACCAGCCCTGTCGCTGTCGGGGTGGCTGTAGGAGCGTTTCCAGCCCTGCAGCCGCTCCCAGCGCTGGCTCCCCAGGGACCCCCCGCCCCTTTTGGGGTCCCCTCCTGGGGTGGTGACGGCCACAGTGTGCCACTTGTAGGTCTTCAGTAGTGCGGGGGGGGCTCAGGGGTGTCCGGGGGGGCTCACACCTCCATGTGTGGTGGCGGGGAGTCAATTTTGGGGGGTTCAGGGGCTGCATTTGCTGGCGGCATCATGCGGGAAGTCATTTTGGGGGGACCAGGGGTTGGATTTGGGGCTGGTGGGATGGGGAGAGGGATTTTGGGCTTGGATTTGGGGTTGGTGGGACAGGGGAGGCATTTTGGGGACTGAATTTGGGAGTGATGGGGTAGGGAGAATAATTTGGGTGGGTCCAGGAGCTGCATTTGCTGGCGGCATCATGCGGGAAGTCATTTTGGGGGGACCAGGGGTTGGATTTGGGGCTGGTGGGATGGGGAGAGGAATTTTGGGCTTGGATTTGGTGTTGGTGGGACAGGGGAGGCATTTTGGGGACAGATTTGGGAGTGATGGGGTAGGGAGAATAATTTGGGTGGGTCCAGGAGCTGGATTTGAGGGTGGTGGTGGGAAGCATCCCCAGCCTGGAATCCCCACCTTGAAGGGTCCCAAATTTCCTGACCACCCAGGGGTTCCAAATTTTTGGGTTCTCCTGCCCACCCATGCCAGCCTCCCGCAGCCTCCACCCCTGCTGGGGACAGGGTGACAGGTGTCCCGCTACCCCTGTGCCCCAAGTGCAGGAGGGACTGGAGGCATTTCTGCTGCGCCCCAACCACACTTCCCTTCCCCCCTACACCTTGGGGATACCCCTGACCACCTCTTTATCACCCTGGGGTGCCCCTCAGTCAGGGGGTGCTTGGTCATACCGCAGGACCCCCTCTCTGTGCAATCCCCGAGGTGGGGGTGGTGGCAACATTTTTGGGGTCACTCCCGACCATTTCCTTTTCCCTGCATCATCCTGAGGATGCTGCACCACCCCACATCACCCCCCCCCCCCAAACACTGCCCCTGCCACAGCATTCCCTGAAGGGACCTTGGGGACTGTCCCCATGTCCTCCCCTCCCCCCTGACCCCCCGTGGTACCTCCACTGCTCCACCTGTGCTTGGCCCCAGTTCCTGTCGCAACCTCCCCATGTAAACGGGCAGGAGTTTCAGTCACATCCTCACCTCCTCCTCCTTCTCCTGCGGTGGACTCACTGGTGACACCAGAAGAACACCACGGGTCACCCTTCGAGGGGACTGCAGAGTCACGGTGGCTCCTGGAGTCCCCCTGGTGTGACAGCTGAGGGGCCTGAGATCCTGCGGTGACAATCTGGGGGTTGGGTGCTTGTTTTGGAATCTCCAGGGTGGATCCCTAGGTCCTGAAGTCCCCTCCCACCACCATACTCACCCCCCCCCAGCTCATGCCTCAGTTTCCTCCTCACTCTGCAGGGACTACCCAAAGCTGATGTTCTGATACTGGGTTTATTTTGGGGTGTTTGGGGTTGGGGCAACTGGAATGGGCTGGTGGACCAGTGAGGCTGGCCAGGGCGTTGCCAGGCTGGTGATCATCTGTGCTGGGGGCTGGCCAGGCTGGGGGTCTGCAGGACCAAGGGTTGTCCAGACCAATGTCCAGCTGGGATCTACCCAGAGCATTGTCCATCCAGAGTGGGATCCCTGGCTCTGGTGTCCATCTGAACCAGTGTCCAGCTGGTATCCATGGCTCTGGTGTCCATCAGGACCAGTGTCTAACCTCTCCTGCCCCCATCCATCCCAGACTCCCTGGCGAGGGATACTCCTCACTGCAGAGTGGACAAGACCCACGGTCAGTCCCAAGATGACCCCAAACTCCCTCCCACCAGGAACTGCATTGAGCAGCGCTTTGCCATGGCCAAGATGAAGGTGCTGGTGGCACTGTGGTGGCACAAGTGGTGGCATTGATGCCATCCCAGTTCATGTCCCCATCCACGTCCCCCCATATCCATATTCCCCATGTTCCTACTCATGTCCATGTACCCTCATGTCCATGTCCCCTTACCCAGGGCTGTGTCCTTACATGTCCTCACACATCCCCACCCATGTCTTTGTCCTGCCACGTCTCCATCCATGGCCATGTACCCATCCATGTCCACGTCTCCCATTTCCCCACCCATGTCATTGTCCACCACGTGTCCTGATTCATGCCTTAGTACAATGACTTTACCCCGATTTTGGGTGTTTTTAATGACAAAGAGAAATGAAAGAAAATCTAGGCCACGAGGAGCCAGGAGGATGTGGAGCCCCCAGCCGGGTGCCTTCTCAACATAGATGAGTGGCAACACAGATCACCGGAGCTCTGCCCACTGGGGGTCACTGGGGATCATCCAGCACAGATCCTGCCATGGGGGATGGAGCTGGAGCAGCACATGAAGCTTTTCCCACACTCGGGGCACTCACAGAGCTTCTCTTAGTGGAAACTCTGTTGGTGTATGATCAAGTTAGAGTGCTGTGAGAATCTCCTCCCACACTCCCCACACCCGTAGGGCGTCTCCCCGGTGTGGATGCGCCGGTGCCTGACGAGGGTGCAGTTTTGCTTGACGCCCCTCCCACAGTCAGGGCAGCAGAAGGGCCTCTCATCCATGTGAATGCGATAGTGCTTGAGCAGATCAGAACTGCTCTGAAATCTCTTCCAGCACTTATCACACTCAAAGGGCCTCTCCCCTGTGTGGCTCCTTTGGTGGACAGTCAATTCTGAACTTATCCTGAAGCTCTTTCCGCATTCCCCACGTTCATAGGGCCGCTCCCCCGTGTGGATTCTCCAGTGGCAGATGAGGTTGGATTTCTGACTGAAGCTCTTCCCAACTTTTGAGCACTTGTGGGGCTTCTTCCCATCGTGAAGCTGCTCATGGACCACCAGCTCCAAGCTCTGGCCGCGTCTTTCCTCCTGGGATCCCCCTGATCTGCACTTGCAGCCCCTCCTCATGCGGGATCTCCAGGGCTTTTCCTCCCCGTTGGATTGCTGCACCGTGGAGCTGCTCAAAACGGCCTCTTCCACGAGGTTCTGCTGCGGGGATTTGTCCTTCCTGGTCTCCTTCCCCTGCTCCATCGGGCCAAGGTTGGGGAATGGGAAATCCTGGTTTGTGGGAAAACAAGGTCTGAGCACGCTGGGTTTGATGGTCCCTCTGCCCGAGGGCAGCTGGAGAAGCCAGGGCCCCTTGCAGCCTCGGGGAGCCCAGAGCCCGCTCAGCACCAACCTCCCACACCCCTCCAGGCTGCCGGGGGTCCCCCGGCTCCGGGTCCAGCAAGATCCCTGCCCTGCAAAAAACCCCTCCCGGAGACCCTTCCGCCGACTGATTTGGGACGAGCTTCCCCTCCCAGCTCACCTGCGGAGTCCGAGGGGGGGTGATGCTGCCGCAGCCGAGGGAGTTGCTGCCTGAGGGGAAAACTGCGTGTTTCTGCGGCTGCTACTCTCCCTCCCGTTCTGCCCTGGGGGATTCCAAAGCAGCTGCGCCCGCGGGGCACTGGGAGCGATACTAGGAGCACTGGAAGCGATACTGAGAGCCCCAGAAAGGAATTGGCAGCGCTATCCCTGCCAGGACCGCTCTTACTGGGAGCACTGGCTGCAGCCGGCGGTGGGCGGGGCCACATACAAGGGCATGGTTATGCAAATCCAGAGCGATCGCGCGCTGTAATTGGTGGGAGGGAGGACCGCGGGGTTTCCCCAGTCACGTGAGGATCGACGTGGGGGGGGGCTGGGGATGGCGGCGGCGTCAGGTGAGAGGGGACGGGAACCGGGAATGGGGACGGGGAATGGGAACCGGGTTCGGGAACGGGAAGTGTGACTGGGAATGGGGACTTGGAATGGGACGGGGAATGGGACCGGGAATACGGGACAGGAACCGGGAATGAGAGCGGGGATGGGAATATGGGAGCAGGTCAGGGAATGTGGGAGCAGCAAGCAGAGAGAGAATATGGGATGGGGATTAGTGTTCAGAAGTGTTCCAGTGAAACACCCCGGGGCTGTGAGCTCTGCAGCTGGGCCTGCCCTGGGCTGCTGCGGCCCAGGGCCCCAAGGCTGGAGCTGCAGCCTTGCTCCTGTGTCAAGAACAGGAGCCTCGTGCAGGCCCATGGCCCTTGCATGGCCCCACTATGAGGGAGGGCTCTGAGGCACAGGGGTGCTGGCAGGATGGGCTGCTGTGGCCAGCTGGGGGCCTCTGAGCAATGCCCAAAGCCTTGTACTCTCTGCAGCTGGCCAAGGAGAGCAGCAGGGCTGAAGGGTTCATGTGGCACGGCAGCCCCAGCTGTGAAACCCTCGGCCCCCATGGGAGAGGCGGCCCTCAGGAATGGGACTGGGAATACAGGACAGCACTGGGAATGGAACTGGGAATGGGACCAGGAATGGGGACCAAGATCTGGAATGAGACTGGGAATGGGGGTGGGAACTGAGAAAGGGCACCGGGGAACAGGGACTGGAAATAAGGACAGCGACTGGCAATACAGGAATGGGACCGGGAATACAGGGCTGGGACTGGGATTGGAGACAGTGACTGGGAATGGACCCCAAATACGGGACACAAGCGGGAATGGGACCAGGGATGCAAACATGGGTATGGGACAGGGAATATGGAAAGAGCAACCAGAGAGAGAATATGGGATGTGGATTAGGAAGATTGGGAACCTGAGTACGGGAGCAGAACTAGGAATGTGAACTTTGGAACAAGACAGGGACTATAGAAATGGAAGTATGGAACTGGAGCAGAACTGGGAATATGTCAGTGGGAACAGGACAAGGAATATGGGCCTGGGAATTTGGGAAAGGCAACCAGACAGAGAATTCAGGACACTGACAGGGAATGAGACCTCGAATGGGATCCAAACTGGCATGGGAGCAGGAGTGGGGTGACTTGGGAATGGGCTGGGGGCAAGGGAGCTGGCAGCAGGGACAGGGGGATCCTGGACAAGGCACACCAGGGACCGGGATGGGGGGACATGGGGACAGTTCCAGGGCAGGGGGTCCTTGGTCAGCTGCCCCAGAAACTCTGCCAGGGTGTCCCAGTGCCGACAGAGCTGCTGGGCCTGCAGTGCCCAAAGCCCTGAGCAACCCCCAAGTCCCTCTGAGGAACCCTGAAGTCCCACGAACCCAGCATCCCCCACATCCCCTGGAAGATCCCCCCATGTCCCCTTCCACATCTTAGTTCAACATCTTTATTTCTGCCCCAGTTTTGGGTGTTTGGAAAGGACAAAGAGAAATGCAAAGAAAATACAGGTAACGGGGAGCCAGGAGGATGTGGATCCCCCAGCCAGGTGTCTCCCCAACACGGATCAGTGGCACCACAGATCACCAGGACTCTGCCCACCCAGGGTCACTGGAGATCATCCAATGCAGACCCTGCCATGGGGGATGGAGCTGGAGGAACACAGTCTTGGTTTAAAGACAGGTGTCTGCTGAGGAAGACAGGAGCCTCTCTTGAAATGGAAAATGTAAACTCTCTCTCTCTGTTATAACTTTGAGATTAAGGAGCTCTCAGGCAAAGATATGGGAATAGGAATATCAGATTTTTACTGGGAAAATTAAAAGTATAGTAATATTAAAAAGAAAACACTGATAGAGTTAGAATGCAACCTGACACCCTATTGGTCACAGTGTTGGTAGCAGTCTGATTACATGCAGGCTATAGTTTTACTGGAGTGACAGATGTGGTTTTGTTGAAGCAATGATTTTGGAGAAGGGTGTGTTCTTTTTGATTTTTTTTTTTTTTAAGATTTACTGGTGATGAAGCTGGGCCTGGTCTTTCTGGTCTTTCTCTAGGAATTTAGTGGGAAAAGGTTGCTGTGATATTTCAAATTTTAGATTTTATTTAGGTAGGAAATGCTTGGCTCTTCCCCTTGGGTGGGGCATTTCAAATGGGATGATGTAATTTGATTAATCATGCAGCGAGACTTAATGGCTTATTAACAGAAAATACCTTTGTTATAAATGAGAAAGAAAGTCTCCATATTTAGCAAAATTTAAGTTGCTTTATTTGATATAGACGGAGCAAGCAGCGCTGGGGAACGTGAGGGGTCAGCGCCCACTCCACGCTCTGTCAAACCTTGGTTTGCAGCTCCTTTTTATAGGATGTTTTTCCTCGTAGTAATCAATAACTGTTATTTTTTTTGTTGTCATAATTCTGCCAGGTAAGCGGTGGTGGTCAAAAAAACATCCATGGGACCGCTTGTGAAATCTCTGGACAATTTGTCAAGTAACCATCTGGTTTTGGTAGATAAAGAACAGCAGAAGTGGGAAGTCTGGTCTTAGCAGATAGGTTGCAATTGATTACACAAAGGCAGGAAATCTGATTTTGCAAAATCTTTCAGGCTGTGGGAAATCCTCATTTTGCAAACTGGTATTGAATACAATTTACTAAAAAACACAATATTCATAACAGGGGTATTTAAAGAGAATGATTTAATCATATATATTTTTCTCTATTTTTCTCTATCTAATGTCCATGCTTCATTTCAGACCTAAGTATTCTGGTTTATACAAACCCCACTACTTTTATGATTGACACGAATCTTTTATCAATTATCACACCTTCCTGGACAAAGGATGGGTCCTGAAAGGGGTAAACAAAACTACCCCACCTGGCTTTAACAGCTGGCCTATTAACAGAAGATATTTCCCCCTGCCCCCTGGAGTTATGATGGATGGGTCATGGAAGAGAGAAGGAACACTGCTCCACCTGCTTTTAACAGATGGTGATAGAATATATACTTGTGGTTAACATCTTACATTGCAACCTTAGACTGGCACAAAGCTCTTCTTGCACTCCGGGCACTTGCAGGGCTTCCCTCAGTGGTGCATCTTGGTATCTGGTGAAATGAGAGCTCTGTGAGAAGCTCTTCCCACACTTGGGGCACTCATGGGGCCTGAGACATCACAAGGGGCAGGGCTGTGATGTGCTCTGGTACCTGTGACTGAAGGCTGGTAGGGGGTCTTTTGAGATTCAATGCTTCAGACCCAGGAAGCTGCCAGCCTTCCCAGAGAGAGAGAGTCCTGCAAGGAACTGCCTTCTAGGGGATCTTCTGTCTGTTCTCCTGGCCACTGGATAAGCCTCAGGAAGGGGTAGCTGTGGCCACAAGTCATCAGCTCTGGTCAGTGATTTAATCTCAGCGATTCCAGCTCTGCTTGCAAGGCTTTCCCAGGCTGCCTCAGGGACAGAGAGACGGGAAGCGTCTTATGGCAAATTCCACAAAGATTCCTTTATTATTCAGCAGCTCTGTGAAGGGAGCCAGGAACGACTGCTCCCTAGAGAACTGAGGGAAATAACTGAGGTTTTTATGGGAGAGAGCAAGGGGGAAAGACCAATTGGTTACAAAGGATTAACATGGATACTAGGGCATGGTGGGATAAGAGAAGCTATTCAGTAGCTCACCATGACAAGAAAAGGTGTGCTAACCTAATGAGCATCCTTCTAGGAGGGTTGAGATAAGCTAATCACAGCCCACTCAAGGGAAATTCCTCTAAGGCAAAGCCATGGGCCTCCACATTTGACATCACAAGGAGCAGGGCTGTGATGTGCTCTGGAGCCTGTGACATCACAAGGGGCAGGACTGTGATGTGCTCTGGTGCCTGTGACATCACAAGGAGCAGGGCTGGCTGTGATTTGTTTGGTGCCTGTGAAATCCCAAGGGCAGTGTCACAGTGGGGGCAGCTCTCAATGTCCCCACAGGTCACTCTGTCCAGTGCAGCCGTGCCAGCGGTCACTGCGCACTCGGGGGAGGCTGGGCTGGACGGGGATCCGGGCAGAGACGCCGCCCCCGGGACTGGAGTCTCCCCCTGCCTCTGGGCCCAGCCCCTGGTGGGAGTGCCTTGGGCACAGCACGGGGCTGCTGCTGGGCCAGGGGGAGAGCCCCTGCCAGCTGCCTGGGCCCTTCTGATGCCTGTGCCACATCCCTGTGGCTCCTGTCCCTGCTGCTCCCTGCCACCTTCACTCCCTCCATCAAAGCACCACTCAACCTCTTCACAGTGACCTGTGAAAAGAAAGAGAGAAAGAAAGAATGAGAGAAAGGAAGTGTTGTCAGATGACCCTGGCTGGATGGCCGACACCCACCAAAGCTGCTCTCTCACTCCTCTCCAGATACGGACAGGAGACAGAAAACAGAATGAAGGCTTACTGGGTTGAGATAAGGACTGGGACATATCACTTAGCAAATGTCACAATGGGTGAAACAGGTCTGAAATTGGTGATATTAATTGAATTAACTGCTCTCCAAATCAGACCAGGAGAGTGAGAAGTAAGATAACTGTATCTTCTGCCCATCCCTCCCTCTTTCCCAGCTCTGCCTCCTCCCCCAGTGGGTGCAGGGAGATGGGGAATGGGGGTTCTGGTCAGTTCATCACATGTTGTTTCTCCTGCTGCTGCTCAGGGAGAGGAGCCGTTCCCCTGCTGCACCATGGGGTCCCTCCCTGAGACGCTTCTCCATGAACTTCTCCAAGGTGAGTTCATCTCAGGGACAGCAGTTCTTCATAAACTGCTGCAATGTGGGTCACGTTCCTATGGGCTCGCAAGTCCTACCAGGACCCTGCTCCAGCGTGGGCTTCTCTCTCCACGGGTTGCTGGTCCCTGCCAGGTCCCTGCTCCAGCACGGGTTTCTCATGGGGTCACAGCCTCCACTCAGGCGTCCCCCTGCTCTGGCATGGGCCCCTCCAGGCGCTGCAGGTGCACCTCTGCACTCTGTGCCCTCCATGGGCTGCAGGGGCCCAGCTGCCTCACCAGGGACTGCACCACAGAATCTCAGGGCAATCAGCTCCAGCACCTGCAGTAGCTCCTGCCCCTCCTCCTGCCCTGCCCTGGCTGTGTGCACAGTTGTTCCTCTCATGTTCTCGCCCTGCTCTTCCCTGGCCACAGTTACAACTGCACGAGAACTGCTTTTCTTCAGTCTGTTTTCCCAAAGGTGTTCCCACCATTTCTACCTGGCCCAGCCTTGGCCAGCGGCTGGTCCGTCCTGGAGCCGGCTGGCGTTGACTCTGCAGGACATGGAGGAGCAGGTGCTTCCAGCAGGCTCTCACAGAAGGTGCTTCTAGAGACCCCCCATACCAAAACCTGGCCTGGCAAACCTAGTATAAGTGTGGTAGGGTTTTTATTACCATGATTAATTCTTATTATCGCTATTAGCTCTATTATTGCTATCAATAGTACAGTTATTCTTAGTTGTGTTATAATTAGTACAGGTAGTTTTAGTCTTTTTGACTATTAATCGTTGCTTTATTAGACATCAGAATAAAAGTTCTTAATTGCAAGTAGAAGGTAGGAGTTTGGCAGCTGCTCTCCCTGCCCTATTCTGTGTCATTGCTGCGTGTGAAGCGGCAGCTGCCAGGACCCCCCATTTCCCTGGTTTGGGAAATTGGATGGCATTGCTCACATGTCAGAAAGAGAGGCCTGATTCCAATTAAATGCATTGCCTGAGCTCTTGTAGTCGCAATGCTCAAAGCTTGTTTTCTAACGTTGCTGACTTGCTCAGCTTCTGTTCATATTTGCGATTTTGGACCAAAATGTTGTCAGATGTGATTTTGCAAGGTTTTCTGTAATGAGCTGTCTGTTTTGCTCTTGGATTTCTTAATGGTGGGTCAGAACGGAATGCAGCATTTTGGGTGGGAGCCCTTCAGTCTGATCTGGGACTGTCTGAGCAGCAGCTGGTTTTGCACCTGTAAGCAGAGATAGCAAAGATTGCATGAAGTGAATATTGTGCCCGGTTGCGGAAGCCGTAGCGCCTGGCGAGCGCGGGGCAGCTGCCGGGATCTTCGGGGCACGGAGGAGCCGCAGACGGACGTTGCAAGTGGCTCCTTCGGGGCAGGATTTTGTCCCGATGCGGGGGAATTGCCGCGGGCTGGGCGGGCTGGGGCCTCTGCCGAGCGCCGCCGCCTTTCCCCGGGAGCCCCCGGGCAGAGCTCTGTGCTCAGGGCCGAGGGCCAGGCACCCGCTCGGCGGCTCCGAGACGGCAGAGTTTTGGGGGTGCCGCTGTTGGGGGCAGTGCCGGGGGAGTTGCCCCGGGCTGGAGACTCAAGGGCGCCGAGGATGGCGAGCACCCAGTCCATGTGGCATGGGACAGCTGCGGACATGCCTGGGGGGCAACCTGTGTGGGGGCTGAGGAGGTTTAAGAAGTTGGAGAGGATTGGAGGAGGGGGAAGGCACCCAAAAACGTACCAGAAGCAAGAAGGTGCCTGAATTTAGGGGAAAGGATGGAAAATGGGGGAAAGGATCCAAAAGATGAGGAAGGGAAGCAAAATAAGGGGAAAGGAAACAAAATAAATGGTAAAGACTCAAAAGAGGGGGAAAGACACAAAATAGGGGATAAAGTATCCAGAATAGGGAGAAAGTATCCAAAATAAGGGGGGAAGACCCAAAATCCAAGGAGAAAAGGTTTCATGGGGTGTCATAACTGTCATGGCGTGTCCCTACGTGTGCTGGGGTGGGTGCAGACACTCAGCACCAGGAGCAGCCACGGAAACATCCTGAGGGACACAGGGAGACTCTGCAGGACATGGGCTGGGGACCTTGGAGGATCAGGCCCCACCAGGGGTGGAGGACAGGAACATAGGAGGAGACATGGGGGCACATGGAAGGGGACAGGGACACACAGAGGTAATGGCCACAGTGGAGGATGAGGACAAATGGAGGGGAAGGGACACAGTGCCACCAGGACACACAGCAGGGGACAACATTGCCACACCTGTGGGGACACTGCCACTAGGACACCACTGGTGACACCCTGCATGGGACACTGCTGGTGGCACTGACATTTGCGCTGTCCTCAGAGGTGGTTGGGCTCCCCTGAGGGTGGTGGCCCTGGTACACTGTGGTGGCTGTCACTTGCTTCCACACCCCTTGTCACCAACTGAACAAGCCCTGACAACAACTTGTCGACAACCCTCCCGCCCTGGTGGATGGTGACATTCAGCTGGGATACTGCAGCAGTGATGGTGGGAATGTGGTGGCAGGAACTGCATTAGGCAGTGCTTTGCCATGGCTGAGATGAAGGTGCTGGTGGCATTGATGCTGTCCCAGTTCGTGTCCCCACCCATGTCCATGTACCTTCATGTCCCCAGCTGGGTCTGTGTCCCCATCCATGTCTATGTCTCCATGAAAGGCTGTGTCCCCTCACGTCCCCATCCATGACCTCACCCATGTCCTTGTCCGCCACATGTCCCCATCCATGCCTTACTTCAACATTTTATTTTAACCCCATGTTGAGGGTTAGTTCTTTCTATTTTTTTTTTCCCTCTGTGGAATTTTCCCCATTGTCATGCTAAGATACCTGTTGACTGGGCCCTGGTGACAAGGGGGAGGGGACGGGAGGGAAGAAGCAAGCCCTGCGAGATTCAAACAGCCAGAAGAGGAAGAGGAAGGCTGGGCCTCGGCCCATTTCCCCCGCGGAGTTCGGACGAGAAGGACGATCGCCGTCTGTGTCCCATCCCAGCGTCGGGAAACCACCATCGGACCCTGCCCGGCTGTCTTCTCGCTGTGAACTACCACCATCCAGCACTCTACTGAGCACCGGGACCGACACCGTGAGCGGAGAGCTCTCTCTCCATCTCTCTCTCCCCCTGGGACAGCTCTGCCATCACCCCCAGCCCTCCTGCAGCTCTGCGGGAGCCACCCGCCCCCAGCACCGGGAACTGCAGCTCAGGGAAAAGGTGCCTGCAGCCAAAAAACACTGGGACTGAGTTACTGTTCTGTTTGTGGGTAATTTCATAGCTGTTGTTGTTCTTGTTTGTCTTGTTAAATATACTAGTAAAGAACTGTTATTCCTACCCCTATATCTTTGCCTGAGAGCTCTCTTAATTCCGAAATTATAATAATCGGAAGAATCATATTTTCTTTCAGTCCAAGGGGAAGCTTCTGCTTTCCTTGGCAAACACCTGTCCTTCAAACCAGGACAGATTTTGGCGCCCAACGTGGGGCCCGAGGGCATTGAGAGAAAAGGGTGAAAAAGGAATAACAGTTCTTGAGTTACCTCAGTTCTGTGTTAGGTGGCATCATGTTGTCCAGCTTACCGTGGTTTGGGCTCCATGTGGCCACAGCTCTATCTCTCCCATTTGCAATCCCTTACTTGAACATGGGTCCTATAACTCAGGCTGCTGTAACTATTATCCAGTTCCTTTTGTGGGCTGATAACATGAGAAATTCATGGATTTTTAACTTCCTCTGGAAGGTGGGCACATGGATTCGGAGCTATCACACTCTAACTGTATGTTTTTGGGGCTACTTTAATAATGGTACATACTGTGAGGATATGACACCAGGGAAAATTTTGTCCCAACCCCTTACACAGTTTTTTGGGTCTGCTCCACCAGCTTTTGAGGGGTTCAAATCTCTTCTAAGCAGTAATGATATCATACAGTGGCTGACATTGCTAATAGGCCTTGTAAACCTGTTCTATTTAACATTCCGAGATGAGGGGAGATTGACTTGGATGACAACCCTGATACGTCCCCCAAGGAATAGGGATCCTGCCCCAGAGCCTGGCCCTGCCCCAGAGCCTGGCTCTGCCCCAGAGACTAAGGACTCTGCCCCAGAGCCTGACCCTGCCCCTGCCCCAGAGACTAAGGATTCTCCCCCAGAGACTAAGGATTCTGTCCCAGAGCCTGACTCTGCCCCTGCCCCAGAGACTAAGGATTCTGCCCCAGAGACTAAGGATTCTGCCCCAGAGGTTAAGGATGTTGCCCCTGAGCCTGATTCTGCCCCAGAGCTCACCTCAGAAACGAACCATCCAGAGTGGGTGGGGTTTCTAGTGAAGGAGATGGGCCAAATGCTGAAGGAGTACCTTTCCCCAGCTCTTGAGAAACTCTCCCTCTGCCTTAAAGAGGGAGAACCTGATGGTGCAGCAGTGGAACCCACAAATGTTACATCTCTCCAGGCTCCAGCTGAACTGCAAGGGCACTCACAGCCAGCAGCAGTTGCCCCCGTGGAAACTAGAAAGTCTAAGGTGAAAACAAAGCACCTAGATAATAATGATCAGAAAGCAGGGCCCTCACAACCAGCAGGGGAGCCAGAGGTTGAGATCGTCACAGAGTCCCTGTCATACGAGAGTCTCCGTAATCTGCGTAAAGATGTTGTACGAAGGGGCCGTGAGGCTTTTACAACGTGGTTACTGCGGGTCTGGGACCTTATGGGTACAGGTGTGCAGCTGGATGGTACTGAGGCAAGGAATTTGGGACCCCTAACCCAGGACTCAGGTGTTGATCACATATTCGTAAGGGAACGAGGCCCCCTTTCCCTCTGGGAGCGGCTTTTAATGAGTGTAAGAGAGAGGTTTGTCCATAGAGAGAGAATGCAGGAGCACCACCATAGAATGTGCTGGAAAACCGCTGAGGAGGGGATCCAACAGCTGAGAGAAGTAGCAATACTGGAAGTACTCTTTGGGACGGGTGGACAACATGACAATGACCCCGACAAGGTCAGGTGCACAGGGCAGATGTTGTGGAATCTGGCACACCTGGGGCCATCTCAATACACCATATTCATTGCAGCCATTAATGCTGACACCAACCACGAGACAGTGGGTTCTGTTGCCGATAAGCTCAGAAATTTTGAGAGTATAATGAATGGCCCAATGCAGGCTCAGGTCTCTGCCGTGATTAGGGAACTCAGAGAGGAGTTCAAGGAGGAGATAAGAGGGGTGAGGGAGGAGATGAGGAAGGTCAATGCAGCACCAGTGCGAGTCACAGATCCCAGAGTTAGAGCCCAACGTCCCCCAGCTAAGGAGAGAGGATACACCCCACGAGCTGACCTGTGGTTCTTTCTGCGTGACCATGGGGAAGACATGAGGAGGTGGGATGGGAAACCCACTTCTGCCCTGGCAGCACGGGTGCGTCAACTCAAGGAGGGAAACACTAACCAAAGGAGCTCCACTAAAGTGAAGGTAGCCTCAACTTCCCATAACCAAGATGCAGGGTATTACAAAAGGGAGGATGATTTGTCAGATCCCCTTGAGGGAACCTCCAACATGTATGCCCAGGAAGGAAATAATAACCAGTGCTAGAGGGGCCCTGCCTCTAGCCAGGGAGAGGCACGGGAAAACTGGGTCTTTTGGACGGTGTGGATCCGATGGCCTGGCACATCAGAGCCACAAAAACATAGGGCCTTAGTTGATACTGGTTCACAGGTCACCCTAATACCATCAGAACATGTGGGGGAAGAGCCTGTTTCTATTGCTGGGGTGACAGGGGGATCACAGGAATTGACTTTGCTGGAGGCTGAGGTGAGCCTGACTGGGAAAGAGTGGCAGAAGCATCCAATTGTGACTGGCCCAGAGGCACCGTGTATTCTAGGCATAGACTTCCTGAGGAATGGCTATTACAAAGACCCAAAGGGACTCAGGTGGGCTTTTGGAATAGCTGCTGTAGAGGCAGAAAACATTAAGCAATTGAACACCTTGCTTGGACTGTCAGAGAACCCATCTGTAGTGGGACTCCTGAAGGTGAAGGAGCAGCAAGTGCCAATTGCCACCTCCACAGTGCACCACCGGCAGTACAGGACAAATCGAGATGCCGTGATCCCCATCCACAAGATGATCCGTGAGCTGGAGGGCCAAGGGGTGGTCAGCAGAACCCACTCACCCTTCAACAGCCCCATCTGGCCTGTGCGCAAGTCTGATGGAGAATGGAGATTGACTGTGGACTATCGTGCATTGAATGAAGTGACTCCACCGCTGAGCGCTGCCGTGCCGGACATGCTGGAACTCCAGTACGCGCTGGAGTCCAAGGCAGCAAAGTGGTACGCCACCATTGACATTGCCAATGCATTTTTCTCCATTCCTCTGGCAGCAGAGTGCAGGCCTCAGTTTGCTTTCACCTGGAGGGGCGTGCAGTACACCTGGAACCGACTGCCCCAGGGGTGGAAACACAGCCCCACCATCTGCCATGGACTGATCCAGGCTGCACTGGAAAAGGGTGAAGCTCCAGAACATCTGCAATACATTGATGACATCATTGTGTGGGGGAACACGGCAATGGAAGTATTTGAGAAAGGAGAAAAGATCATCCAGATTCTGCTGGGAGCCGGTTTTGCCATCAAGAGGAGCAAAGTCAAAGGTCCTGCCCAAGAGATCCAGTTCCTGGGAGTAAAGTGGCAAGACGGGCGGCGCCAAATCCCCACTGAGGTCATCAATAAGATCACCGCGATGTCTCCACCAACCAACAAGAAGGAAACACAAGCTTTCCTAGGTGCCATAGGCTTTTGGAGAATGCACATTCCTGAGTACAGCCAGATCGTGAGCCCTCTCTACCTGGTCACCCGGAAGAAGAACGAATTCCACTGGGGCCCTGAGCAGCAGCAAGCCTTTGCCCAGATCAAGCAGGAGATCGCTCATGCTGTAGCCCTCGGCCCAGTCAGGACGGGACCAGAGGTGAAGAATGTGCTCTACTCTGCCGCTGGGAACAAGGGCTTGTCCTGGAGCCTTTGGCACAAGGTACCTGGTGAGACCCGAGGCCGACCTCTGGGATTCTGGAGCCGAAGTTACAGAGGATCTGAAGCCAACTACACCCCAACAGAGAAGGAGATCTTGGCTGCTTATGAAGGAGTTCAAGCTGCCTCAGAAGTGATTGGCACAGAAGCACAGCTCCTCCTGGCACCCCGACTACCAGTGCTGGGGTGGATGTTTAAAGGGAAGGTCCCCTCTACCCACCACGCCACCGATGCCACATGGAGCAAGTGGATTGCCCTCATCACACAGCGCGCCCGTATCGGAAACCCAAATCGCCCTGGGATTTTGGAAATAATTACAAACTGGCCAGAAGGTGAAAATTTTGGTCTTGCCGATGAAGAGGAGCAAGAACAAGTGACCCGGGCTGATGAAGCCCCGCCATACAACCAACTGCCAGCAGATGAAACTCGCTACGCTCTTTTCACTGACGGTTCCTGTCGCATCGTGGGGATGAACCGGAAGTGGAAAGCAGCCGTATGGAGCCCCACACGACAGGTTGCACAAGCTACTGAAGGAGAAGGTGGATCAAGTCAACTTGCTGAACTCAAAGCTGTTCAGCTGGCCCTAAACATTGCTGAAAGAGAGAAGTGGCCAAAGCTTTACCTTTACACTGATTCATGGATGGTAGCCAATGCTCTGTGGGGCTGGCTGGAAAGATGGAAAAAAGCTAACTGGCAACGTAGGGGAAAGCCAATCTGGGCTGCTGATGAGTGGAAAGACATTGCCAGTCGGGTAGAGAAGCTACCCGTAAAGGTCCATCATGTAGATGCCCATGTCCCCAAGAGTCGGGCTAATGAGGAGCACCAACACAATGAGCAAGTAGATCAGGCTGCAAGGATAGAGGTGTCACAGATAGACTTAGACTGGCAACACAAAGGAGAGTTGTTCCTGGCTCGATGGGCCCACGATGCCTCAGGTCACCAAGGCAGAGATGCTACCTATAAGTGGGTATGAGATAGAGGGGTGGATCTCACCATGGACAGTATTTCCCAGGTTATCCATGACTATGAGATGTGTGCTGCCATCAAGCAAGCCAAGCGAGTGAAGCCCCTCTGGTATGGGGGGCGGTGGTCCAAATATAAGTATGGGGAGGCCTGGCAGATTGACTACATCACACTGCCTCAGACACGCCAAGGCAAGCGTTACGTGCTGACCATGGTAGAAGCCACCACTGGATGGTTGGAGACCTACCCTGTGCCTCATGCCACTGCCCGCAACACCATCCTGGGCCTGGAAAAACAAGTCCTTTGGAGACATGGTACCCCTGAGAGAATTGAGTCAGACAATGGGACTCATTTCAAAAACAGCCTCATAAGCACCTGGGCCAGAGAACACGGCATCGAGTGGGTGTACCACATTCCTTATCACGCACCAGCGGCTGGGAAAGTGGAACGGTGCAATGGGCTGCTTAAAACCACCTTGAAGGCACTGGGCGGGGGGACTTTCAAAAACTGAGAGATTAATCTACCAAAGGCCACATGGTTAGTGAACACCCGAGGTTCCACTAATCGAGCAGGCCCTGCCCAGTCTGAGCCCTTGAGAACACCAGATGGGGACAAGGTTCCAGTGCTGCATATGAGAGGTATGCTAGGAAAAACTGTTTGGGTGAACCCTGCCTCCAGCAAAGACAATCCAATTCGGGGGGTGGTTTTTGCTCAAGGGCCAGGGTGTACCTGGTGGATCATGCAAAGGGATGGAAAGACCAGATGCATACCCCAAGGAGACATTGTTTTAGGGTGAACTACCTACAATACTGTGCCTGTATCTGTAACTGTATGGATGCCTATAATTTGAAGATTTTTAATTTGATTTGGCATGATGGTAGGGGAAAATTCGGGGTGGATAATGTTGAGGGTTAGTTCTTTCTTTTTTTTTTTTCCCTCTGTGGAATTTTCCCCATTGTCATGCTAAGATACCTGTTGACTGGGCCCTGGTGACAAGGGGGAGGGGACGGGAGGGAAGAAGCAAGCCCCGCGAGATTCAAACAGCCAGAAGAGGAAGAGGAAGGCTGGGCCTCGGCCCATTTCTCCCGCGGAGTTCGGACGAGAAGGACGATCGCCGTCTGTGTCCCATCCCAGCGTCGGGAAACCACCATCGGACCCTGCCCAGCTGTCTTCTCGCTGTGAACTACCACCATCCAGCACTCTACTGAGCACCGGGACCGACACCGTGAGCGGAGAGCTCTCTCTCCATCTCTCTCTCCCCCTGGGACAGCTCTGCCATCACCCCCAGCCCTCCTGCAGCTCTGCGGGAGCCGCCCGCCCCCAGCACCGGGAACTGCAGCTCAGGGAAAAGGTGCCTGCAGCCAAAAAACACTGGGACTGAGTTACTGTTCTGTTTGTGGGTAATTTCATAGCTGTTGTTGTTCTTGTTTGTCTTGTTAAATATACTAGTAAAGAACTGTTATTCCTACCCCCATATCTTTGCCTGAGAGCTCTCTTAATTCCGAAATTATAATAATCGGAAGAATCATATTTTCTTTCAGTCCAAGGGGAAGCTTCTGCTTTCCTTGGCAAACACCTGTCCTTCAAACCAGGACACCCCAGTTACAGGGCTTTCAAAGGAATGAACAGAAACCTTTTTGTTTCAAGGCCAAAACAAAATAATTTATGTGTCCCTGCTGGCAAAGCATCCACATGCTTGGCTGGGTGGGAAGAACCCTTTTTGAAGGGGTTTCCACCCCACCATCTCCAAAATTGTGGGGTTTGCCCCAATATGTTCCCATTTGGCTGTGGAAGATGCCCATGAGCCAGAAAGGATTAAAATGATGGATTTCTATTGGAGAAGACCTCCAAGGCCATTCAGTGTTGCTTGATGCCACCAGAAGATGCAAAGAGTGAGATTTTTCTCGGGTCAGAAGTCGACAAACGTGCTCTTCACAATGGATTTCTGATGTTGATCTGTGGATATGTCCAGGTGCTCAAGGGAAGCCAGGAGGATGAAGAGCCGCCCAGCCAGGTGTCTTCCTAACATGGATCACCGGGGCTCTGCCCACCAGGGGTCACTCGGCATCATCCAGCACAGATCCTGCCATGGAGAATGGAGCTGGAGCAGCACATGAAGCTCTTCCTGCACTTGATTTGCAGGGCTTCCCTTAGTGGTGCCTCCATTGGTGTTTGGTCAGGTGAGAGCTCTGTGAAAAGCTCTTCCCACACTCAGAACACTCATAGGGCCTCTCCCCAGTGTGGATGCGCCGGTGGGTGACGAGGTTGGAGTTGTGCCTGAAGCCCTTCCCGTAGTCGGGGCAGCAGAAGGGCCTCTCCTCTATGTGAATGCGCTGGTGCAGGAGGAGACTGGAGCTGGTCAGAAACCTCTTGCTGCATTTATCACACTCATAGGGCTGTTCCCCTGTGTGGATCCTTTGGTGGACAATCAGTTCAGAGCTTGTCCTGAAGCACTTCCCACACTGCCCACACTCATAGGGCATCTCCCCAGTGTGGATGCGCCTGTGGGAGACAAGGCGGGAGTTGTATTTGAAGCCCTTCCCACAGTCAGGGCAGCGGAAGGGCCTCTCTTCTGTGTGAATCCGCTGATGCATGACGAGATTGGAGCTGGTCTGAAACCTCTTCCTGCGTATGTCACATTCATAGGGCCTCTCCCCAGTGTGGATCATCTGGTGGCGGATCAGTTTGAATCTCGTACTGAAGCTCTTTCCACACTCCCCACACTCATAGGGCCGTTCCCCCATGTGGATTCTCCAGTGCCAGATCAGGGAGGATCTCTTGCTGAAGCTCTTCCCACAATTTGAACACTTGTGGGGCTTATCCGCATCATGAAGATGCTCATGGAACCCCAGCTCTGAGCTCTGGCTGCAGCTCTGTCCGGTTCTTTGGCCCTGGTTCTCCTCCTCGGATACCCAAGAACTGTGTTTGCAGCCCATCCTCATGTGGGATCTCCCGGGCTTTTCCTCCTCGCTGGTTTCCTGTGCAATGGAGCTGCTCCAAACAGCCTCTTCCACAAGGTTCTGCTGCAGGGATTTGTCCTCCCTGGTCTCCATCCTCAGCTCCTTGTCTAGAGGGGGAAGGACAAGGAGAGGATGGGATTTGCCTCTGTTCCAGAGGGAGGGGGAAGGAGATCCCCCCAGCACGTCCCTGGCAGGACGGCGTCGGCAGCGGGGCTGTCCTGCAGCCGGGGGCCGTGCTGGGCTGGGAGATGGAGCAGGACAGAGGGTGAAAGGGGCAGGGACTTCCTCCTCACCTGCCTGGGGCTCCGGGGGCATGTTCTTCTTCCTCACGGCCTCATCCTCCATCGGGCCAAGGTTTAGGAATGGGAAATCCATTTTTGGGGGAAAAGAAGGGTTGAGCGCGTTGGGTTTATGTTCCTGCAGGCCAAGTTCAGCTGGACAAGCCAGTGCCCCTTTCAGCCTCAGAGAGCCTGGGGCCGCTTATCACCAACCTCCCACACCCCTCCAGGCTGCCGGGGGTCCCCCGGCTCCGGGATCGCCCCTCTGCGCTCTCCCCGCTCCGGGGTTCCCGTATTCCCCCACGGCTCTCCAGGATATCCCCAGAACCGATCTCGCCCCCTCTCCGCCAGAACGAGCGATCGCAATGTGGGACCCGCCAAGATCCCTCCCGGGGCATTTCCGGCTGAGCTTCGGGGTCCTGCAAGATCCAAACATCTCCTGCCCCACAAAGAAACCTCCAGGAGACCTCCCCACGATGGATTTGGGGCGAGCTCCCCCTCCCAGCTCACCTGCGGCTTCCGGGGGGAGGGGTGATGCCGGGGAAGTCGGGGAAGCTGCGGCCTAGAGCGGGCGAGCGAGTGAGCCGCTCGGTTCTGCTGCTGCTCTTCCTTCCACTACTCTTCTTCCTTCCGCTCCTCCTCCCCCAGCCCGGCCCGGCCCGGTGCCGACGCGCAAAAGCAGCCGCGCTCCACCCTGGGGGATTGCAAAGCGGTTGCGCCCCGCGCGGCACTGGGAAGTGATACTGGGAGCACTGGTAACGATCCTGACAGCACCTAGAAGCAACTGGGAGCGCTCTCCCTGCCAGTACCGCTCTTACTGGGAGCACTGGGAGGGAACTGGGAGCAAACTGCGCCTAGACCCGGCTACAGCCGGTGGTGGGCGGTGTCGGAGCAGAGGGCGTGGTTATGCAAATCTAGGAGCGATCGCGCGCTGTGATTGGTGTGCGGAAGCAGCGCGGGGTTCTCCCTGGTCACGTGAGGGCGGGAGCGGTGGGCAGAGCGATGGCGGCGGCGTGCGGTGAGAGGGAACGGGAATGGGAGCGGGAGCGGGAACGGGAGTGGGAACGGGGACTAGAATGGGGACTGGAATGGGGACAGGGACCGAGAATGGAAACAGGGAATGGGGACAGGGACCGGGAATACAGGACCGGGAATACAGGACCGGGAATGGGGACAGGGACTGGGATAGGGACAGCCCCGTGTCATGCCCTGGGGACCGAGGAGGGGACAGGGACAGGGGAGGAGCCAGGGACTGGGCTGTCGCACCGTGACCTTGCTGAACTGGGAGCTCGCGTGTCTCATTTTCGGGGCTCCTGCCCCCCACCTCCCCCCCCCCGGGGGTTCCTCTCGTCGTGTTCTGGGGGGGAAGCAGTCAGCACCCACAGTACCCCTCCAGTAGCTCCCAGTATCCCCAGTAACCTCAGTGCTGCCAGACCAGTATGGGGGCTTAAGATAGATCCTGGTTTGGTGTCCAGTTCCAGTGCCCAGCCCCAGACCCGGTGTCCATTGGTCTAGTCCCAGTCCCCACCACGTTTCCAGCTGCTGTGTCATGATGCCAGGCATTGTCCCAGGTGGCTTCCAGCCCCAGTGCCAGTCCCAGTTCCCAGGGCCATGATGCCAAGATTGGGCTTGGTGTAGGGCCCTGGGCATGACTGGGGCACAGCGTGAAGGGTTTCATGGGACATGGGACTAAAGACATGAAACATGGGACATGGGGCATATAGGACATGACACAGGGTGCAGGGTGTGGTATAGGACACAGGACATGACCTTGAGCATGGCACAGGACACGGAACAGGACACAGGGACAGGGGACATGATTTTGGAGCATGGTACCTGCCCCAGCCCGTGATGCATGAGTTCCTGTGCCCACATGTGCCCCACACGTCACCTGCCACCCCCCCTGCGGCACCACCATGTTCTCACCGGTGTCCCTCCTGCCTGCTGGGTACAGTTTGGTGGCCTCGGATGTGGCCTTCCCAGTGTGGGTCCTGCTCTGCCACAAGCCCTGGGGACATCATCCCTGCCCAGTGGCACCAGGTGTCTATCCATCGGCGATAACTGGGACAAGTCCCACACGGTGGCATCAGGTGGCACCTGTGCCACTGGCAGCAGAGATGTCTACAAGGGGGTAACTGAAGGGACAGAACAGGGTGCAGGTGCTCACAGTGTCCCTGTCATCCACAGGGGGTGGTGATCAGGGGTGTCAGGATGAGGTGGTCATAGAGGTGCCACCAGGGGTGTGGTGATACCAAGGCACACATGGCCATGGAAGTGCCGCTGCAGGTGCTGGAATGCCCGTGGAGATGCCACCACGAGCACGGCAGTGCCAGGGGACACATTAGTCTATGGTGTGGCAATGCTGGTGGGCATGGCAGTGACAGGCCAGGCGTGGGGCCAGGCTGGGGTGGCTCCGTGCCCACCCCATGGGTGGCCCTGCTGGTTGCAAGCCGTTTTGGTTGGTGTCTGTGCCAGTGCCTGGCCGGGTGCTACCGTTAATGCCAGCCCTGGCACAGGGACATGCACAGGTGTGGGAGTGACAAGGGGGACTGGGCACCCCGAGGGCTGTGCCAGGCCAGCACCTCCCACCCCATGCCTTTGTCCTCAAGAAGGTGGCACACGGACACCGAAAGGGGTTAGAAGAGTTGGGGACACAGTGGTCATCTGGGGACATGAAGGACCTCAGCCTATGGAGGTGATTTGGGACACTGGTGTGATTTGAGGACGCTGAGGTGCCCCAGTGCTATCCCCAGCACTGTTTCCCTGTCCCCACAGTACCTGGCTGTCCTCAACAAGACCCTGGGCCACTACCCCTATGCTGGCACTGCAGGTGTCACCAGAGATGGCACCAGGCACAGCACTTCTTCCGCACAGGGGACATTGACCCTGGTAATGACACCTTCGACATTGCCTCCAGCGTCATCACTGGTGGGGACACTTGGGGTTTGGGTTTTAGAGTTAGGGTTGGGATTTGAGATTTGGGATACTCTAAAGGCATTTGGGATGGTCCCAAGAGGTTTGGGAGTAGGGTTTTGGTTTGGGGTTTGGGGTTTGGGTTTGAGGTGCAAGGTTTGGGATGGTCCTGGAGTATATGTGATTCAGGATTTGGGAAGTCCCAGGGTTTCTGGGCTCTCAGCATTCCCTGACCCCAGTCCCAAGCCCACAGAGTGCCTGGGGGTGTACCCTGGAGACCCCCAGCTGCTGGTGCTGGATTGCACTGACAGCAATTTCACCCTCCAATTCCACAGGTAAATCCCACAAGTCCCACCCAGGGAAGTTTCCCATCCCTAAAATCCAAGTGTTGGATTTGCGACCCCTTTTTCCGAATTCCTGTGTGGGATTATGGGATGAAATTTTCCCTTTCCCAGGGTAATTTTTGGGGATTTTGTGGCCAAGTTTTCCCTTTCCTGATGTTTTCTGGGGGATTTTGGTGCAGAATTTTTCCTTTTCTAGAATGTTTTTTTTTTTTTTTGTTATTTTGGGAACTCCTGAGGTTTTTGGGGATTTCAGATGGAATTTTCCATTAGCATTGGATTTTTTGAGATTTTGGGGTGGAAATTTTCCTTTTTTTTTTTTTAGGATTTTGGGGTGGAATTTTAATTTCTGGGGGATTTTTGGGGTCAAATTTTTCCTTTTCCAGGTTTTTTTTTGAACTTGGGGAACTCACAGGGTTTTTTGGGGATTTATGGGCAGATTTGTTCTCTTTTTTGGGGATTTTTTGCGGCGGAGTTTTCCCTTTTGCATTGGTTTCTTTGGGATTTTGAGGTGGATTTTTTCCTATTTTATTTTTTAGTGATTTTGAGGCCTCTTGTAGTGTTTTTTGTCCCCTCAGGCTGATCAGTGTCATCATGGAGTTCCAGCTCAAGGCCATCAACATCCAAACGCTACTAAAACAGAAAATCCCCGACTGCTACACCTTCAGTGATATTGTGAGTGTCCGCAAGTGTCCCAGTGTCCCCTGAGTGTCCTTCTGGTATCTTCTCATGTCCCTTTTGTGTGCCTTATGTCTCTCCTGGTGTCTCACTCATGTCCTTCTGTCCCACATCTATCCATCTGTCCCCTGGCTGTTCCCCAGTACCTCTGCGGACCCTGGGGAGCAGCCAGTGAGTGCTATGACAGTGATGGTGATGGTGACAGTGACAGTGCTAAGGACAGTGACAGTGACAATAACAGTGACAAATGGCAGTGGCACTGACAGTGATGGTGACAATGATAGTGAAATGCCAATGACAGTGCAACCCAGTGTCCCCACATCACGTTTGACAACTCTGTCTATAGCAGGTGAGTGCAGATCCACCTGGACACCCATCCAGGAGTGCCACCACCCCTTGCTGCCCAGCAAAAGGGACAGTGGGGTACAGTGGATGATGGGAGACAGGGGGACACAGTGACAGGGTAACAGGTGCCATGTCCCCCTCGTGCTCCGGACACCGGCAGGACTGGACGCATTTCTGTTGCGCCCCAACCACACTTCCCCATAAAACCTGCTCCCCTCACACCTTGGGGACACCCCTGACCCCCCCCCCCCTTTGTCACCCTGGGGTGCCCCTCAGTCAGGGGGGTCTTGGTCATGCTGCAGGACCCTCTCTCTGTGCAATCCCCGAGGTGGCACCTGCGCTTTTTGTCACCGCCATCTGCCAATTTGTTACCAGCACCCCAAAGAAGGGGGCGGCCCACATGTTACAGGAGGAGGTGGTGAAAACATTTCTGGGGTCACTCCCAGCCATTTCCATCTCCCCACATCCCCCTGAAGATGCTGCTCCACCCTGCACCCCCTCCCCCCCGCCCCCACCACAGCATCCCCTGAGGGGACCTTGGGGACTGTCCCCATGTCCCCCCCCAGTCCCCATGGTACCTCCGCTGCTCCACCTGTGCTTGGCCCCCGTTCGTGTGGCGACCTCCCCATGTGAACGGGCAGGAGTTTCAGTCACATCCTCACCTCCTTCTCGTCTTCCTCCTGCTGAGGAGGTGATGTTGCTTCTGCTGGGGACTCGCCAGTGACACCAGAGGGACACCACAGGTCACCCCTCGAGGGGCCTGGGGTTGCAGTGGCTCCTGGAGTCGCCCCAGTGTGATAGCTGGGGGGCCTGAGATGCTGCAGTGACAATTTGGGGGGTGGGTGCTCGTTTTGGGGTCTCCAGGGTGAGTCTCAAAGTCTCCTCCCATCACCTCATCCCGTGCCTCAGTTTCCCCCTCACTCTGCAGGGAGCATCCAGAATTGATGTTCTGGAATTGGGTTTGTTTTGGGGGGTTTTGGGGTTGGGGCTACTGGGATGGGCTGGTGGGCCAGTTAGGTGATACACACCCAAGGTGTGTATCAAGGCTGGTGGTTATCTGGGCTCGGAGCTGCCTAGGCTGGGGGGCTGCAGGGCCAAGAGCTATCCAGACAAGTGTCAAGCTGGGATCCATGACTCAGGTGTCCATCAAGTGTCCACCAGTGTCCAATCTCTCCTGCCCCCATCCATCCCAGACTCCCTGGCCAGGGCTGCTTCTCACTGCAGAGTGGACAAGCCCCTGGTCAGTCCCAAGATGACCCCAAACCCCCTCCCACCAACCTCACCAGGCCACCCACCCTGAGCTCTGGTGCCATCAGCATCCCCTGGCAGCCGGTCCAGCTCTGAATCTCTTGGAAGAGGAAATCCACAGTCCCAGGCCGGGGACTCAAGGGTATCCAGGATGGTGAGCACTGAGTCCATGTGGCATAGGGGGACAGTTGGGGACACAGCTGGGGAGATGTCTGTGGGGAAGGGAGTTGGGGTGTAGGGGAGTGAGGGGCGCCTAAAAGGTGCGGAGGGGGTTGGAAGGGAGGGATGCACCCAAAAATGTGCCAAAGTGAAGGCGAGGGTGCATAAAATTGGGGTAAAGGATGGAAAGAATCCAAACAAGCACAGAAAAGACTCAAAATAGGGGGCACTGAACCCAAAAAAGGGGAAAAGGACTGAAAATGGAGGGGAGAAGGACCTAAAATCAGAGGACAAGGATGTTATGGGGTGTTACAGTGTTTTCCTACCTGTGCCAGGGTGAGTGCAGATGCTCCGTGCCAGAAGCAGCCATGGGGACATCCTGAGGGACATGGGCACACATTGAGGGACAGAGGGACACTACAGGATGGGTCCCCTCAGACAGCCCAGGACCTCATGGTTTTTGGCCCCACTGGGGGCAGGGGACACATGGAAGGCGAGAGGAAGATATGGTAGGGAATTTGGACATACAGAGGGGAAAGGACATGATGCCACCAGGACAGATAGCAGGGGGACAATGTCACCAGGACACCCCTGGTGACATGTAGCATGGGGCCACATGACACTGTGGGTGGCACTGACCCTTGTGCTGTACCTAGGGCCATTGGGGTCCTCTGAGCGTGGAGTCCCTAGGACGCCCTGGTGACTGTCACTCACCTCCGGGCCACTTGTCAACAGCCGAACAAGTTCCACCTCCTGCCCTGCTGGGTGATGACATCTGGCTGGTGCACTGTGGTGGTGATAGTGGGGATGTGGTGGCAGTACCTGCATTGGACAGCACTTCGCAATGTCCCCATCCATGTTCCTCACATCCTCATCCATCTCCCCCCATGGCCCCACCCATGTCTTAGTTCCTTGTCGTTATTTTTAACCCCAGTTACAGGGCTTTCAAAGGAATGAACAGAAACCTTTTTGTTTCAAGGCCAAAACAAAAGAATTTATGTGTCCCTGCTGGCAAAGCATCCACATGCTTGGCTGGGTGGGAAGAACCCTTTTTGAAGGGGTTTCCACCCCACCATCTCCAAAATTGTGGGGTTTGCCCCAGTATGTTCCCATTTGGCTGTGGAAGATGCCCATGAGCCAGAAAGGATTAAAATGATGGATTTCTATTGGAGAAGACCTCCAAGGCCATTCAGTGTTGCTTGATACCACCAGAAGATGCAAAGAGTGAGATTTTTCTCGGGTCAGAAGTCGACAAACGTGCTCTTCACAATGGATTTCTGATGTTGATCTGTGGATATGTCCAGGTGCCCATGGGGAGCCAGGAGGATGAAGAGCCACCCAGCCAGGTGTATTTCTAACATAGATCACGGGCACCATGGACCAGCAATGCTCTGCCCACTGGGGGCCACAGGAACATCCAGCACAGATCCTGCCACGGGGGATGGAGCTGGAGCAGCACATGAAGCTCTTCCTGCACTTGATTTGCAGGGCTTCCCTTAGTGGTGCCTTCATTGGTGTAGGGTAAAGTGAGAGCTTCTGGAACAGGACTTCACACATTTGGGACACTCGTAGGGCCTCGTCCTAGTATATATGCGCTGGTGGGTGATGACAGTGGAGTTTTGGTTGAAGCCATTCCCATTGTTGGGTCAGTGGAAGGGCCTCTCCTCTGAATCTGCTGATGCCTGAGGAGACTGGAGCTGGTCTTAAATGTCTTCCTGCATTCCTCACAATCGGCACGCCTCTGCTTTGTGTGGCTCATCTGGTGGGCAGTCAGGTCAGAGCTTGTCTTGAAGCCCTTCCCACACTCCCCACACTCATAGGGCTGTTCCCTCATGTGGATTCTCCAGTGTTGGATCAGGTAGGATCACTTGCTGAAGCTCTTCCCACATTCTGAGCACTTGTGGGGCTTCTCCCCATCATGAAGCTGCTCATGGACTCTCAGCTCTAAGCTCCAGCAGCATCTCTGGCCACCTCCCTGGCCCGGAGTGGGTCTTTCTGCTTTGGATCACCGTGATCTGCATTTGTAACCCCTCATGAGGGATCTCTGGGGCTTTTCCTCCTCCTTGGATTCCTGCACCATGGAGCTGGTTTAAAATGCCTTTTCCATAAGGTTCAGCTGTGGGGATTTGTCCTCCCTGGTCTCCATCCTCAGCTCCTTGTCTGGGGGAGGAAGGACAAGGAGAGGATGGGATTTGCCTCTGTTCCAGAGGGAGGGGGAAGGAGATCCCCCCAGCATGTCCCCGGCAGGACGGTGTCGGCAGCGGGGTTGTCCTGCAGCCGGGGGCCGTGCTGGGCTGGGAGATGGAGCAGGACAGAGGGGGAAGGGGGCAGGGACTTCCCCCTCACCTGCATAGGGCTTCTGGGCCATCTTCCTCACGGCCTCCTCCTCCATCTGACCATGATTTGGGAATGGGAAATCCTGGTTTTGGGGAAAAACAAGGGCTGAGCACATTGGTTTTGATGTTCCTGCGGGCCAAGGGTAGCTGGAGATGTCATCACCCCTTTCAACCTCAGAGAGCCTGGGGCTGCTCATCACCAACCTCTTGCACTCCTCCAGGCTGCCGGGGGTTCCCTGGCTCTGGGAATGCCCCTCTGCGCTCTCCCCTCTCCGGGGCTCCCGCATTCCCCCACGGCTCTCCTGGGGATCCCCAAACCCCATACTGGCCCTCTGCCCACCAGTACTGGGTGATCACCACGTGGGACCTGCCAAGATCCCTCCCGGGGCATTTCCGGCTGAGCTTCGGGGTCCTTCAAGATCCAAACGTACCCTGGCCCCTCAAAAAGAAAACCTTCCAGAGACGCCCCCGCTGGTTTTGGGGCGAGGTTCCCCTTCCCGCTCACCTGTGGGTTCCGGGGGGGCAGGACGATGCTGCCAGAGTTGGGGGAACTGCAGCCTGAGCGGGCGGGCGGGGGAGCCGAGTGGTTCTGCTGCTGCTCTTTCTCTTGCAGCTCCTCTTCCTCATGTTCCTGACTTTCCCCTTCTTGTTCTTCCCGCTCCTCTTTCCTTCCTCCCCCTCCTCCGCTCCCAGCCCGGCCCAGGTCGGTGCCGACACTGAAAAGCAGCCGTGCTCTGCCCTGGGGGGTTCCAAAGTGGCCGTGCCCTGCACAGTGCTGGAACCAATACTGGGAGCACTCGAAGCGATCCTGAGAGAACCCGGAAGGAATTGGGAGCGCTTTCCGTGCTAGGACCGCTCTTACTGGGAGCACTGGGAGGGAACTGGGAATAAACAGCGCCCGGACGCGGCTTCAGCCGGCGGTGGGCGGGGTCAGGACCGAAAGCGTGGTTATGCAAATCCAGGAGCGATCGCGCGCTGTGATTGGTGGGCGGAAGCAGCGCGGGGTTCTCCCTGGTCACGTGTGGGCCGCGGGGGGGGCCGGAGCGATGGCGGCGGGGCCTGGTGAGAGGGAACAGGGAATGGGGACAGGGAATGGGAACGGGAACCAGGAACAGAAACAAGAATACAGGACTGGGACGGGGAATACAGGACACGAACTG
Source organism: Cinclus cinclus (assembly GCF_963662255.1). Lineage (NCBI taxonomy): Eukaryota > Metazoa > Chordata > Aves > Passeriformes > Cinclidae > Cinclus > Cinclus cinclus. The sequence goes on from NW_026912148.1 coordinate 56,503, forward strand.
GGAATGGAAATGTGGGAACAGGACAGGGAATACAGATACAGCAACTGGAGAGAGAATATGGGATAGGGATTAGAAAGATGGGACCGGGATTAGAAATAGGGCTGGGAATGGAAATACGGAAATGGGACAGGAAATATGGAAATGGAAATGCGGGACCAGCATGAGGACTGGGAATATGAGAACGGGAACAGGACAGGGAATATGGGACCGGGATTATGAGAATGACAACCAGACAGAGAATACGGGACAGGGAATGAGACCAAGAGTGGGATCCAGACTGGGATGGGAGCAGGGTGGGACCAGGAGCGAGGTAACATGAGAATGAGCAGGGGGCAAGGAGAATGACAGCGAGGAGAGGGGGATCCAGGACAGGAGAAACCCAAAACTGGTACAGGGGATATGTGGACAGTTCCTGGGCAGGGGATCCTTGATCAACTGCCCCAGAACCTCTGCCAGAGTTTCCCAAAGCAATTAGAACTGCTCAGCCTAGAATATCCAAGACCCTGAGCGACCCCCAAATCCCTCCCAGGAACCCTCAACCCTCTTGAACACAGCACCCCCCACATCCCCTGAAAGATCCCCCCCCATGTTGCCATCGTTGTCTTAGCTCAACATCTTCACCCTGGGTTTGGGTATTTTGAAAGAACAATGAGAAATGCAAAGAAAATTAAGGCAGGAGGATGTGGAGCCCTCAGCCAGGTGTCTCCCCCACATGCGTTGTAGAGGAGACAAATCCCTCTGCAGATATACAAGGGACTGCAAGGTCCCTTGTTCCCATGAGGCCTTGCAGTGTCACAGGGGTCTCCTTGGTGATGCAGTGTCACAATGGACCCTTGGTTCTGTGGGGACTCACAATGGCAGAATGGTCTCCTTGGTTCCACGAGGCCCTGCAGAGCCCCTTGATTCAACGTGGCCTCAAAGTGTCATCATGGTCTCCAGAATTCCATGAGGCCCTGCTGTGTCAGAGTGGATCTTTGGTTCCATGGGGTCCGCACTGTTCCATGAATCCTTAGTTCCATGGGGCCCTGCAGTGTCACCATGGACTCCTTAATTCAATGGTGTCACACAGTGACACAATCACCCCTTAGCACAACAAGACCCCAGAGTGTCACAATGGTTCCTTGCTTCCATGAGGCCTTGTAGCGTCACAATGGACTCCTTGGTTCCATGGGGCCACAAAGTGTCACAGTGGCCCCTTGGTTCAGTGAGGCCTGTCATGGCATAAGATTTTAGCCTTTATATTTTTGAAATCCTGTTATGCATCAATGCATAACTCTAAACTCCATAGAAAGTATTAGTTAACTATCTTCACATTTTGGTCAGACAAAAAGATTCCTCTGAAACTCAAGGACACCCTACAGCCTCAGGTTCCAAATACAATAAACAAAAGTGAATTGGGAGGGGGGAGCAAACTGAGGGAATATGACTTCATTAGCGGAAGCTGTAATTGGAGGATTAACCCCTTATATGCAAACAGACCAAACTTATATCTGTCTGAAAAAGTCATGACCACCATCCACCTTGGGTGTAGCCTCTGGGAAGCTTTTCACTGTCCAAGGTGTATCTGTTGAAGGCCTTTAATAAGCACCGACTTTATTCCCTTAACCTTGTCTAGCCTGTGTTCTAGGTAGCCACTCCAAGACATCACCTGCAGTGCCACAATAGTCTCTGTGATTCGTTAAGGCCTGCAGTGTCAAAACAGACCATTGATTCCATGACACCCAAAGTGTCACAATGGCCCCTTGGTTCCACTGAGTCCAACAGTGTCACTAGGGTCCTGTTTGCTCCACAAGGCTCTGAAGTGCCACCATGGCCCTTTGGTTTCACAAGGCCTCAATGTGTAAAAATGGCCTCGATGGTTTCGTGAGGTCCTGCTCTGTCACAATGCACCTTTGTTTCCATGGTGCCCCATAGTGTTACAATGGTATCCTGGGTTCCACGGTGTCAGAATGAACCCTTCATCCTGTGCAGACCCACAGTGTTCACTGCCGTGCCCTTGATTCCATGAGGCCCTGCCAAGCTGTAACAGTCCCTTGTTCCAGTGGGTCCCAGAGTGTCAGAATAGTCTCCAATGTTCCATGAGGCCCCGCAATGTCACTGTGCTCCCCTTGGTTCCACAGGCTGCACAGTGTAGCAATGGACTCTTGGTTCCATGAGGTTCCTCAGTCACAATGCTCTTGGATCCCCAGTGTCAGTGTCAGTGTCAGTGTCAGTGTCAGCGTTAAGGAGAGAGAGTTCAAAGTGCACCTCATGATTTTTGGTTTTAATCAAGTGAATATTTTTTTAAATTTTTCAATTCAGAGAAGAGGTGACCGAAGCATTCCCCAGGTGATCTTGATGATGAATGTCACCTTAGAAGGTCTGGGCACAGAGAAGAATGATCCCTTTCAGGGTTGACCCTATTTGGACAACCTGCTTCTCACCTCCAACCTCACCATGTCAGACATTGCCCACCTGGGACTGACATCCTAAAACATAAAAAAAATCCCTGCATGTTTATTATTATAAATATATATTAATAAAATAATAAAATTACAAAGATGTTTTTCTTTTAATAATAAAAATAATATTTTTATTACCTAATTTTTCATTTATGTGTTAAAAAATCGATACGGTTTTAGCAATCATAAAAATTCTTGGTGATTGGTTCTAAGTAACACAATTCCCTTCATTAATTAATTGAAAACTACTGGCTATTGCTTTCTCCTTCTGTATGATAAGTAGACTTTTTTCAGTCCTTCTCTAATCCTTGTTATCATTTTCTCAGACAGGGTAAAAGGGGCCACTCTGGAGTCCAGGGAGACATTTCTGGGGTACATTTGGGGCAGTCTTGGGTCTACACAGGGAATTTAGAACTTGAGGGTATGTAGGACACTTCAATGGGCCGGGTGGGCACTGGGCAGGGCACTGAGGGATTCTGACGGACACCTCGGAGGCTGGGAGAGCTCTTGGGGGTCCAGGGCGAAAACTTGGAGGTCAGGGAGGGGAATGTGGAGCGCTTCGGGGTCCGGGCGGGCACCTGGGGGGCTAGAACGGGGCTCTCTGGGGCGCGGGGGATGATGGGAATTGTAGGCACGGGCATAATACGATTGAATACAGCCGCGGAGCATCACAGGAGGGCGCATCCGCATTGTCTCTTTGTGGGTCGCGGTGCCTGATGGGAGATGTAGTCACGGCTGGAATAGCACTCTAACGGGACTGCGGAGCATGATGGGAGCTGTAGTCCCGGAAGTGGCTCGGACGAAGCATTTGGGGTCCGGGAAAGCACCTGGGGGACACTTTTGAGTCCGAGCCGTGACTTGAGGTCCCCAGGGCAGAACGCATGTGGTTCTGGAGCACTTGGGGGAAGCTTGGGGGGCTCTAACCAGGCTTTTTGGGCACCGAACTTTGCAGGTGTTTTTGGTGCCGAACTGTATTATGAGGGGCTGTGAGGCTGTGGCGGATGAGACACTGTTCCCTGTGTCCCCAGTTGGTCCCACTATACCTCGTATCACTCACAGTATCCTCAGTTTGCTACATTATTGCCCAGTATCATTCCCAGTATGTCCCAGTATGTCCCAGTGGGTCTCTGTGTACCCTCACAGTCCAACCCACCTGTACTGGATCAAAAGCAAAACCAGTGAGACTTCAAGTCAGTAATACAATTTTTAATAGGGAAGAGAAAAAGGAAAAACAAAATACATGCAATTAAAAAAAAAATACAACCACTAACAGAGTCAGAATACAACCTGATACCCTGTCAGTCAGGGTGCTGGTGCAGTTTTCCTCCAAAGGGTCCAGTAATGATGTGGAAAAAAAGCCTGGTTCTTCCTCTGGAATCCAGTGGAAAAAGGTTGCCTTTGGCGTTCTAAGCCTCAGTTTTTTATCTAGGTAGGAAAGGCTTGGCTAGTCCTCCTGGCTGGAGTATCTCCCAATAGGATGATGTAATCTCATCAGTTATACAGTAGGACTCAATGGCCCATTAACAGAAGATACTTCCCACAGAGATAAGGATGATCACCTGTTGGGGGTTGGTTCTTTCCTTTTTCCCTCTGTGGAATTTTCCCCATTGTCATGCTAAGATATCTGTTGACTAGGCCCTGGTGGCAAGGGGGAGGGGAGAGAAGAGGGAAACCCCCCGAGATTCAAACATCCAGAAGAGGAAGCGGAAGGCGGGGCCTCGGCCCATTCTCCCCTCGGAGTTCAGAGGAGAAGGACAATCGCTGCCTCTTTCCCATCACCGCCATCCCAGCGTCGGGAACCATCCTCACTGCTGTCGGACCTTGCCCTGCTGTCTTCTTGCTGTAAACTACCACCATCCAGCACTCTGCCGAGCACCAGGACCGACACCGTGAGCGGAGGGCTCTCTCCATCTCTCTCTCCCCCTGGGACAATGCTGCCATCACCCCCAGCCCTCCTGCGGCTCTGCAGGACCTGCCCGCCCCCAGCACCGGGAACTGCAGCTCAGAAAGGACTGGGACTGAGTTACTGTTCTGTTTGTGGGTAATTTCATAGCTGTTGTTCTTGTTTGTCTTGTTAGGTATACTAGTAAAGAACTGTTATTCCTACCCCCATATCTTTGGCTGAGAGCTCCCTTAATTTCAAAATCATTATAATCGGAAGGAAGGAAGCATCACATTTTTCAGTCCAAAGGGAAGCTTCTGCTTTCCTTAGCAAACACCTGTCTTTCAAACAAGGACACCCAGGGACCTGATCCTTTATGTGCAATGTGTTACCGAGGATGTTGCAAACACCTGGGCTTTTATGTGGCAATTTTTATGGAGGGTGTTGTTCCAAGGGAAATGGTGCTTCACATGTGAAGTTTTGCTTTTCTGTCACAAAGCCTTGGGCATGCTCGGGGTGGCAGTGTGGGATATTTGTCCTCTGAAATGGGTCCTGTTTTGTGTAAAATAACCATTTTTTTTACTGGTTTTTGGTTTTTTTGTCCCTGAGGAGCATGAGGCTGACCAGTCCGGTTGGTGTCTGGGAATGGGGGGGGGGGGGGGGGGGTTGTTCTGGGTTCCAGCAGCACTCCCAGGGCTGCTGCTTTGAGATGTAATATGGAACCCAGCAATCTCTGTGCTCTGCAGATGCGGGAAGGAGTGGAACAGCAAGTGGCAAAGCTGGGCTTTGCTCCTTAAATCCCAGAACAGCTGGGTTTAAGTTCCATCAGCCAGGGGAGGGAATGAATCCTGGTGCCAGCTGTTGGGGGGCACTGGACTGGTGTTAGCATCTTCTCTCTTATTTTTTGCATGATGTGATTGTCCCTTGATGAGAGAAGTCAGAAAACGAGGCAGGAGGGGGAGCTCATTTTGTTTCTGTGAACTCCAGGCTTGGGGCAGCTGCAGAGCACTTTGGTTTCAAATAATGCTGCCCAAACACAGTGAACTTGAACCTCTCTTGGGCACTTTGGGATCCCTCTGTGCCACTCTTCCTCAGATCCTTCACCTGCGAGGTGGGGGCTCAGAAACCCCTGCCCCTACTTGACAGGTTTTTACATGTACAAATTGATTTTCTTAGAGAAGCCATCAGGCATAATGAGAATCTATGGAAAACAGGGGGTTGGTACACTAGCTGATAGTAGGTCTTGGGCTTTTCTTCTTTTCTTTAACTTGTTCTTAAAAGGATCCCTCCACTGGAAAACTGAATGGGGAGGGGAGGGAGTTGCTTTTCATTTTTGGAAGTATTGGTTTGGATTTTGGTATGTCAAGTGACACCACCAAAATAAGATTGGAAGAACTGAGCTTCAGGACTCAGCACTTAATTATTTTAATGTGTTTGTGTGGGTGCAGGAAATGCCAAATCCCAAAGCAATTCTGTTATCTGTAACATGAAGTGCAATAACAGCTTTAAAACCAAGTGCTCGGTGTGGGGTTTTCACATATGTTTTTATGGTCTAAAGGCTTTTCTTGTGCCCCAAAAGCCACAAGGAACCTGCCAGAAGCCGGCCTGCATTGAATATGTGGGATTTCATTTTGCTCTTGGATTCTTCCCTGCAGTCTTCTCTCGAGTTCTTGTTCCAGAGGCGCTCTTACTCCAGAGCCATACGCGGGGGGGGGGGGGGGGGGGGTGGGGGGGGGGGAGGGAGGGGGGGGGGTGCGTTGCCTTGATAAATGGGAATGAGATTGCCCAAGTCTGTCAGGAAAGCAAAACCATGCCCGAGGTTTGTTTGGCCAAAGATGGACCATGAAGACATCCGTACTGGCACTGGGTGTGAGCGCTGATGCTTTTGGGTGGTGTGGTGCCTCTGGCCCCTCAGAAGTCAGGGCGAGGCTGAAGGAAGGAGGGAAGCTGCCACAGCTGCAGGTGAGGGCAGTGCTGGCTGTTTCCAGCTGCTTGGTGCAGAACTGGGAGAAGTGGGAGAACAGCTTTCCTCCTTCTTTCTCTCCATCACTGGGCAGAATATTAGGATGAAGCTGCACTAAGCTATGTCAACAAATGTGGGTTGTTGATTGGTTATTTTTCTTCTGGCTCTTTTATCTATTTCCAAGTGATCCAGTGAGGAGCAAGTTGCTGGCTTACATGATTTCTGAGTGACCTGTCACGGAAACGGGCATCTCTGTGTGCACGTGCTTCCTGGCAAATCCAGATGAGACATGGAAATCCTAAGGGAGGATTTACAGCCTTGACCACACGTGACACAGGCTTGTGAAAATGGAAGTGACCTTGACAGAATAGCAGCTGTGAAGTGAAGCAGAACTGAAATCCACATAAGCAGAAAAACCAAGTGAAGTGGTACTTCTCGGTCATGCGTGCACCTCGTGCCTCTGCCTGCTGCCAACACTCGGTGGTGCAGCTCGACAGAGTCCCTTTCAGTGTTTGTTGGGTTTGATTTTTGTGGTCAGTTCCCATAAACAACTCCCCTCCTTTAGTGGATACATCCCTGGAGTGGGACCAGACTCACCTTTAGCCTGGAGGACTTCTCTGCTCCCCTGGTGTTTTAATGCACATTTATGTTTTTGTGTTGCACTGAGGATGGTTCGTTCTGTTTCACTCTCGGTTTGTATCGTGGTTGTCCCCTTCCCTTAACCCCTCCCTTTCCCCTGGCCAGCCCTGAGTGGCTGTGATACGGGATTCCTCCGCCCCTGAGTTGGGATTGAAAATACCCCGTGTTTCCCATGCTATCTCTCTTCTCCCTGGAACCCTTCAGGACAATAAACTTGGATCATCCCAGGAAAGAGAGCCTCCTCTCATCTTTTACCTTTGTCCATGTCAGATAAAAAATCCCCCATCTCTCTGACCCTGAGCTAGCCGAGACAGGTCAGAGAGACCAGGGGGAAGATCTGACACCCTGGAAAGGGGGTGAAGCCAAGGCTTATGAGTAAAGGGAAGACAACCACAGCATGGGCATTGTGTCCTCGATGCATGCAGCACCACGTGTTTTCCAAGTTCCCAGCACTGATGAATGTAAACAAGAAAATACCTCTTCCTTCAAGTGTCCAGCTCTCCCCCGCCACCTCCCCTGCTTCCCCTGCTCTTATCCCTCGCTTGCCAAGGTCCTGCATCTCCCTGCTCTCCAGCTTCAAGTCACCTTGTCCTGCCTGTGGCTGAGAAAATACGGGCCTGAGGTTCTTTTAGCAGCAATCCATTCATTTAAAGAGCACAAAGAGCATAAAGTGCAGAAGAGTCTTTAGACATCCAAAGAAGGGACTCTGCTTTTCCTGTAGTTCTCCTTCCTGTTTTCACATGGGCCGGAAGGATGGGCATGGCCAGTATTTATCATATGAAAGTGATGTTACTAAATTTGTCAGGAGTTCTGATTATTATTATTATCATTATTATTATTCATTTTCTGACAGAAAACATTCTCATTTTGCCTTTCCCACATTGTTTACAGGTGCTGCCCAGGGCGGACATCTGTGGCTTCAGACAGCAATTGCCTGGGAGGAAGGGGAGCCTTTGCACAGCTCACCTGCACAGCTCAGGTGGATAGGACAGGGTTGGTGTGGCCTGAGAAGGCATGAACAGCCGTCTGTGTTCTGGAGTGACTTGAAACCTTTCTCTGTCAGGTTTTGGAGGCATTTCTCTTTGGGATTTCTTGCAATGCAGCACCCTGGGTGTCCCTTTGTGCAAAGTCCAGTGGAGGGGTCCCGGTCCTGCCTGTGCTGTGAGGTCAGTCAGAGGATACAGGGTTCCCCTTTTCCTCCCTGCTGGGATGAAGTGCCTTGGGAATCTGGAATCTGGGTGAAACTCCAGCTCTGCTGGTGTCCAGGGATTCGAAGTCCGGGGGACTGGGTTTACCTGTGGCTTTCCAGGTCAGCAGGAGCAAGAGGAAGTGGAGTGCCAGAGCCGTGTCCCATCAGGCTGTGTTTCCCTCTGAGGACAGAGAGTCCGGGCTGAGGTGAGGTTGCCAGGAGCGCTTGGGTGGGCAATCCAGGGAACGGGGAGCTTGGAATTGCAGCTGCTGCTGGATCCATTGCCTTAGGTCTGCTCCGTTTTATCTGTGCCAAGTGGGATTTGTGCTGAGGAGAGAGGTGCTGTGGTGAACGAAAGGTGGAGTAAATCCTCTCTGGGGATGTGCAGTGAAGAACTAAGCAGCAGGGAAGGAGAAGATTTGTAAACAATATGACTGTTCCTGCCAAAAGTGGGGTGGAGCAGTGATGGGGTGGTTGGGTTTGGCCTGGGTCTGTTATTCTTTGTGCAAATTTTAAATTCTGTAGTATGATTTACTGTCCGGGATCTTTCTAACAAAAGCTGACGGAAATTTAGGTTTGCATTAGAAGTTGGGTCCATTCACTGCAGAAACTTGCTGAGGCTGGAGGACTGGAGTGATGGCTACTCACAGGAAAGGTCACTTGTATTAATACTGTCTCAGATTTCCCTCGGTGGCTGCCAGCCCTGAATGGCTGTGAGTCTGTGCTCTTCTCATTGGGGAATTGGAAATAATTTCAGTATAATTAGAAATTTTAGAAAAATCCAGCTAAAAATTTCACCTTGGTCCCGCCTAAGAACAGCTGTAAATTCAAAGGCAGAGAGAGAAGATGTACCAGCAAAGGACAGGAAAGGGGAAAGGTTTCAGAAAGCATTTCTGTGGTGTAATTAATGACAATTTCTGACGACCAAGGGAGAAGAAGATGAACTCCCAGCCATTCGGGCCTGACAGTCCCCTGCAGCGAGAGCTCAGCACATATCCCCAGAGGCAAGTCCAGCATGTGAAAGAAGAAAAAATATTATTTCTTTTGCTTCAAAGTTATTTCAGGTTCTTAAAGGCCAACCAGCATTTGCTCTTGATTGTGGTTGGGTGACCCATGAGCAGTAGGCGGCACGGGTCATGCCATTGATTTAGCTGAAAGCCCCGGTGTCATTTAGAGGGGAGACAAGAAGTGTTTGTGTAGGAAAATGCGAGGGGATGTCCAGGGCAGTGAGGAGGCATTTTTGAGGGGATTGCTGAGGTAGTTGAAGGGAGCCCGGCAGGCGGTTCCTCTGGGAAATTTCTCCGAGGCCCATGGGGAGCGCAGCCAGGACTCTCCAGGGCTAGCAGGCAGGGCTCAGCCCTCAGGACTCTGTGTCCTCCTTCCCTGGCAGCAGCCGGCGAGAAAGGGAGGAGAGGCTCCGTGTAGGATGAGGCCCGTGGGAGAGAGCAAGCAGAGGAGCGGCCTGGGGCTGGAGAGGGGCAGGAGAAAGGCAAAGGGACCTTGCTGGGGTCACTGGGGGAACAGAATGGACACTTGGATGACCAGTGGAGGTGAAGAGTGGATCTGAGTTCACCTACAGGGAAATAAGGAGGGGATCTTTTGGAGGGAAAAGCTGAGGTGATGAGTTCAGTGACCTTGGCACAAGTTGTGTTTGCAAAAAGTGGGACCAGAGGTACAGGCGATGCAAAGCCAACCCTGCTTGACCTCTGAATTCCGGGATAGTCTGTCAGCACACCAAGCTAGGAACTGATGGGAAAAATAAAGCAGCACTACCATTCTGGACCTCTGCATGGTATTCACCCAGAACTTGCTTCTCAAGGACTAAAATGGAACAAAAGCTATAAAAGAAATGTAATTCCAAGAGGGAAAATGGTCTGCAAGAAACAAATCCACGTAGGCCTGGATGCTGATCCCTATTGCTGGTCCATGAGAGCATCTGACAGGTCAGATTTCAAATGGTTTGATTTGACAGGGAGCTGGTTTGTTCCTTCTCATGAATAGGATCATTGGCTTGGCATGGGCCAAGCCACTTGACCTTTTCCATCTAGGTAAAGAGTTAGGGAACTGTTTGAAAACCTGGTCCTGGATGTAGACAGCTTGGCTCGGTATTGCTGTGTAGAAATAGGAGAATATCTCTTCTGATTTTTCTCTCATCTTTCTTGCACAGCTGTTTTTGTATTCCTGACTTGCGTTCGCGTCGGGGCCGTGTGGCTTGGAGCTCGGGAGCCGGATCTGTTACTTACCCACGTCAGATTGGTCTGCACTGGTGCAGGAGATGAACTACAGGCTGACTTGGGAGCTCGGAAACAAGGAGAAGAAGCTCTTTTGTCTCTCTGCAAAATAGTTTGGCTCCATCCGGGCATTAAGTCAGGGAACTAACACTTCATTTTTAATGTTCTGTGCTCTGCCATCATCGCTGTGAGCCCTGAAAGCCTCCTGAGCTGTTCTCATACAGACCTAACTTATTTGGTCCAAAAAAAAAATCTTAGTTTTGTTTGTTAAAAAAAATGCTATTACTGTGTGCAAACTCAGGGAGAAGATTTTATTCAACACCTCTCATTAAAGGGACATTAAAGCTCCGTTTTCCTTTTTATTGAACAGTCTGAGACACATTATTGCTTTATATCATTTTTCTTACAGGCGTTTTTAACTTTTTGAAGAGCCAGAAAGACAGTTTGTGCATATGTGTGTCACTCATACGCATCCTCTCTCCAATGTAGGATGGAAAAAAAGGCTGCAGAGCTTCCTGCAAGGGGCTGTAAGTGCAAATCAAGAGGAGCCAGAGGTTTAGATGCTACAAATTACCATTTCTTAAAAGAACCCTATGTACTTCATGCTATCAAAACCAGTACGAATAGGAGACTGAACTCGGGCATTGTGATGATCTCCTTGGGTTTTAAAAAGCTTTAATGGCCTTAAAAGACATATCACACTTAGTTTATTTTTAATACCCTTTCATTAAATTTAACAAAAGCCCTGATCCATCACTGCTGTTGTGATGTGTGACAAAAGCCCATCTTCCCTGCATTTGGAACAGGTGAGAGATGGAACTAAACGCCAAGAGATTTTCTGCTCCCGGACTGTGAGTTTTATTGGATGTTCTCTGCCAAATCTGGTCAGTTGTTCGTGAATGTGTCCATGAGGGGAGATGAACATGCCAGTCCAGATAGGCAAGCATGCAGTGCCAGAAGGAGAACCCTTGAAATGTAAACCGGGATTTATTCAACTGACTCACAGGTGTGTGCTGAGCCCAGGCCCTGTGTACAAACGGAGGGCCAAACGTACCCTACAAAAAGACATCAGCATTGTGGGCTCTTGAGTTTGGCTTCCTGGGGGAAAGTGCCACCTATGTCTAGCTCTAGGTTTCAGGTTAAGTTTAGGTTAATGTTATTATTAAGCTTAGGCTTAGCGTTAGAGTTAGGGTGCGGGGTTAGGTTTAGGGATGAGGTTTAGGGTCAGGGTTAGGATTAGTGTTAATATTACTCTTAGGGTTAGTGTTGGGTTTAGTGTTAGGGTTAGCGTTGGTGTTGGGGTTAGTGTTCGGGTACAGGTATGGGTTAGGTTTAGTTTAGGGAGAGGGAGAGGGATAGGGATAGGGATAGGGATAGGGATAGGGATAGGGATAGGGATAGGGATAGAGTTGGGGTTATGGTTAGGGTTAGGGTTCGGGTACGGGTTAGGGGTTAGGGTGACGGTTATGTTCTGTCAGAGCTTAGCAAGAGAAGCTGTCCTAGAGCGGGCTTTACATGAGATAGTTGCCCAATTCCTGAAATTCTCTCCATTCCTTGGACAGAATGGAGTGACACCACAGCAAACTAGCACGGAAGTTAGTTATTAGAACCTGGAAGTAAAAGGCAGGGACAAGAAATCAAAGACGGTGAAGGGCAATACCTTCCTGCTTGGCCCGCGTAAGTCGCATCACACCCACCAGGTTATTGTGTCTTTTCCTTATTCACTGCATCTGCCGAGGAGTTCTTTGCATTTCGAAACCTAATGGCAAAGCGCTTCCACGTAAGGCTCAGAGATGTCTCGCAGAGAAAAATGTTCCAGCGGAGAAACTTGCCCTGCTATGTTTCCTCCTCGTTTCCCACATGCTGTTGTTGTGGTGATTGCCTTGGCCATGGAAACGAGTAATCCAGCAAGTACTCCTCACCGGCCACTTCCCGCTGGTCGGCAGTTACGTGGCCTACGGGAACAGTGCCAATTAGAAAACACAGCAGTGGAGCTAAAGGCAGGAGAAAGCATGCACGACTCGCGGTATTCCTGTATAGTGCCCTCCGTGCTGAAACGCGGAAAAGCTAAATGCCCTGCCCGAGCTTCACTTATCGATGTTTCACAGAAAGCCAAGAATGAAGCGGCAGAAAACACAGATGGTTTCAGCAGCCTCCGGAACTGCAAAACTGCAGCAATATTTCTATCAAAGCAGTACTCAAGCGAGAATGCTTTTGCAGCTTGGCAAAGTAAGGTGCAGCTGTTGACAAGATATGCCCGCAGCGATAAGCAACTCCCTACCCATTCACTGTTGAAGAGGTCTGAAACAAAAACAAGCACGCTACCTCTCCCTTATAGGCTTTCTCCCAGCAGACGTGCAGCACCGCCTACATTCTGCACTCTGGCAGCCTAGTTGCCAGCTTTCGGCAGCTGCTGTCCTAGCAAGGAAGCTCAGGGAGTCAAAGCCAGTGCCGGGCGGCACCTTTCTGCTTTGCCCGCCTAAGCGGCGTCACGCTCCCTCGGATACTGTGTCCTTTCCCTCTGCACTGCGTCTGCCGAGGTGCTCTCTGCCTCTCGGAGCAGAAGGGCAAAGGACAATGTTATCCACAGCAGGGTAGAAATGGCATTGCTAGCAGGAAAGCTAGATGCCTTGGGACTGTCCCCTTAGCCCTTGCCACTCACTTCAGGCTCGTACGCTGAGCAGAACAGCCTGCTGTTCTGAAGCTTCGCTGGCTGCCGTTCGTGCCCAGACGCCATTTCCTTCCCAAGGAGGCGAAGCGCCGTCTACTTCTCGCAGCGAGCACGCTGCTCCTGGCTTTCGCTTCTGCCGCAACGAGCTCGCTACGAGCACTTTTCTTCTCAACCCTCTAGACCATTGCGTTCCTTGTCTCGTGAATGGAGACGGAAAGCTTCTCGGCTACAATCTCGCCTAGAACAACTGCGGCTACACATTAAGCTCGCCCGGAACGCCCTGCTGAAACTTGCCTTCTGGCACCCCATTCGCGGGGCAGCCGTCTTTCTTCGGCCACCTGCCAAGTGGCCCCATATCGCCGCGCTCGTTGCACTCCGCTTGTCAGATTGGCTTCCCGTGGCGCTGATTTCAGCCTGGCCAAATACTAGCGCTGCGGAGAGCTGTCTCGCAGACAATCATGTTCCAGCATAGAAATTTGTCCTGCAATGTTCCCCCCTCTTTTCCCGCATGGTGTTGCTCTGATGAATGCCTTGAGCATGGAACGACTTAAGCCAGCAAGTATTCCTCGCCGGCCACCGCTCGCTGTGCAAGAGGTATGCCGTGGACCCTTTGAACGCTGCCAAGCAAAAAGCAGAGCAGTGACCATAAAAGCGAGGAGAGAGCATGCACGAAGCACACTAGTTCTGTCTAGTGCTTTCCGTGCAGAGAGGCGGCAAAGCTGAATGCCGTGCCAGAGCTTCACTTCTCGCTGGAGCACAGGAAGGCAAGAATGAAGAGGCAGAACACAGCCTTGGTTTCAGCAGCCTCCGGGACCGCAAAAGTTCAGCAATAGCTCTGTCAAAGCAGAACTCGGCTGAGAATGCTCTCGCAGCTTGGGAAAGTTAGGCGCAGCTGCTGACCAGCTCTGCCCGTGGCCACAGGCTGCTTCTTCCACCTTCACTGTGGCAGAGCTTTTGCGGAGCAGAGACGGCATTCTTCAAGGGCGTGTTCTCCAAGGTGCTGTGAAACAGAGCCTAGCACGCTGTCTCGCTGATCCTGGCTTTCGGCAAGCAGGCGTGCCAGACCGCCGACATTCTGCACTCTGGCAGCCTAGTTGCCAGCTTTCGGCAGCTGCTGTCCTAGCAAGGAAGCTCAGGGAGTCAAAGCCAGTGCCGGGCGGCACCTTTCTGCTTTGCCCGCCTAAGCGGCGTCACGCTCCCTCGGATACTGTGTCCTTTCCCTCTGCACTGCGTCTGCCGAGGTGCTCTCTGCCTCTCGGAGCAGAAGGGCAAAGGACAATGTTATCCACAGCAGGGTAGAAATGGCATTGCTAGCAGGAAAGCTAGATGCCTTGGAACTGTCCCCTTAGCCCTTGCCACTCACTTCAGGCTCGTACGCTGAGCAGAACAGCCTGCTGTTCTGAAGCTTCGCTGGCTGCCGTTCGTGCCCAGACGCCATTTCCTTCCCAAGGAGGCGAAGCGCCGTCTACTTCTCGCAGCGAGCACGCTGCTCCTGGCTTTCGCTTCTGCCGCAACGAGCTCGCTACGAGCACTTTTCTTCTCAACCCTCTAGACCATTGCGTTCTGCTTTTCTTGTCTCGTGAATGGAGACGGAAAGCTTCTCGGCTACAATCTCGCCCAGAACAACTGCGGCTACACATTAAGCTCGCCCGGAACGCCCTGCTGAAACTTGCCTTCTGGCACCCCATTCGCGGGGCAGCCGTCTTTCTTCGGCCACCTGCCAAGTGGCCCCATATCGCCGCGCTCGTTGCACTCCGCTTGTCAGATTGGCTTCCCGTGGCGCTGATTTCAGCCTGGCCAAATACTAGCGCTGCGGAGAGCTGTCTCGCAGACAATCATGTTCCAGCATAGAAATTTGTCCTGCAATGTTCCCCCCTCTTTTCCCGCATGGTGTTGCTCTGATGAATGCCTTGAGCATGGAACGACTTAAGCCAGCAAGTATTCCTCGCCGGCCACCGCTCGCTGTGCAAGAGGTATGCCGTGGAGCCTTTGAACGCTGCCAAGCAAAAAGCAGAGCAGTGACCATAAAAGCGAGGAGAGAGCATGCACGAAGCACACTAGTTCTGTCTAGTGCTTTCCGTGCAGAGAGGCGGCAAAGCTGAATGCCGTGCCAGAGCTTCACTTCTCGCTGGAGCACAGGAAGGCAAGAATGAAGAGGCAGAACACAGCCTTGGTTTCAGCAGCCTCCGGGACCGCAAAAGTTCAGCAATAGCTCTGTCAAAGCAGAACTCGGCTGAGAATGCTCTCGCAGCTTGGGAAAGTTAGGCGCAGCTGTTGACCAGCTCTGCCCGTGGCCACAGGCTGCTTCTTCCACCTTCACTGTGGCAGAGCTTTTGCGGAGCAGAGACGGCATTCTTCAAGGGCGTGTTCTCCAAGGTGCTGTGAAACAGAGCCTAGCACGCTGTCTCGCTGATCCTGGCTTTCGGCAAGCAGGCGTGCCAGACCGCCGACATTCTGCACTCTGGCAGCCTAGTTGCCAGCTTTCGGCAGCTGCTGTCCTAGCAAGGAAGCTCAGGGAGTCAAAGCCAGTGCCGGGCGGCACCTTTCTGCTTTGCCCGCCTAAGCGGCGTCACGCTCCCTCGGATACTGTGTCCTTTCCCTCTGCACTGCGTCTGCCGAGGTGCTCTCTGCCTCTCGGAGCAGAAGGGCAAAGGACAATGTTATCCACAGCAGGGTAGAAATGGCATTGCTAGCAGGAAAGCTAGATGCCTTGGAACTGTCCCCTTAGCCCTTGCCACTCACTTCAGGCTCGTACGCTGAGCAGAACAGCCTGCTGTTCTGAAGCTTCGCTGGCTGCCGTTCGTGCCCAGACGCCATTTCCTTCCCAAGGAGGCGAAGCGCCGTCTACTTCTCGCAGCGAGCACGCTGCTCCTGGCTTTCGCTTCTGCCGCAACGAGCTCGCTACGAGCACTTTTCTTCTCAACCCTCTAGACCATTGCGTTCTGCTTTTCTTGTCTCGTGAATGGAGACGGAAAGCTTCTCGGCTACAATCTCGCCTAGAACAACTGCGGCTACACATTAAGCTCGCCCGGAACGCCCTGCTGAAACTTGCCTTCTGGCACCCCATTCGCGGGGCAGCCGTCTTTCTTCGGCCACCTGCCAAGTGGCCCCATATCGCCGCGCTCGTTGCACTCCGCTTGTCAGATTGGCTTCCCGTGGCGCTGATTTCAGCCTGGCCAAATACTAGCGCTGCGGAGAGCTGTCTCGCAGACAATCATGTTCCAGCATAGAAATTTGTCCTGCAATGTTCCCCCCTCTTTTCCCGCATGGTGTTGCTCTGATGAATGCCTTGAGCATGGAACGACTTAAGCCAGCAAGTATTCCTCGCCGGCCACCGCTCGCTGTGCAAGAGGTATGCCGTGGACCCTTTGAACGCTGCCAAGCAAAAAGCAGAGCAGTGACCATAAAAGCGAGGAGAGAGCATGCACGAAGCACACTAGTTCTGTCTAGTGCTTTCCGTGCAGAGAGGCGGCAAAGCTGAATGCCGTGCCAGAGCTTCACTTCTCGCTGGAGCACAGGAAGGCAAGAATGAAGAGGCAGAACACAGCCTTGGTTTCAGCAGCCTCCGGGACCGCAAAAGTTCAGCAATAGCTCTGTCAAAGCAGAACTCGGCTGAGAATGCTCTCGCAGCTTGGGAAAGTTAGGCGCAGCTGCTGACCAGCTCTGCCCGTGGCCACAGGCTGCTTCTTCCACCTTCACTGTGGCAGAGCTTTTGCGGAGCAGAGACGGCATTCTTCAAGGGCGTGTTCTCCAAGGTGCTGTGAAACAGAGCCTAGCACGCTGTCTCGCTGATCCTGGCTTTCGGCAAGCAGGCGTGCCAGACCGCCGACATTCTGCACTCTGGCAGCCTAGTTGCCAGCTTTCGGCAGCTGCTGTCCTAGCAAGGAAGCTCAGGGAGTCAAAGCCAGTGCCGGGCGGCACCTTTCTGCTTTGCCCGCCTAAGCGGCGCCACGCTCCCTCGGATACTGTGTCCTTTCCCTCTGCACTGCGTCTGCCGAGGTGCTCTCTGCCTCTCGGAGCAGAAGGGCAAAGGACAATGTTATCCACAGCAGGGTAGAAA
The DNA here is from genome assembly GCF_963662255.1 of Cinclus cinclus. NCBI lineage: Eukaryota > Metazoa > Chordata > Aves > Passeriformes > Cinclidae > Cinclus > Cinclus cinclus. Next base: position 73,579 of record NW_026912148.1, read on the forward strand.
TGGCATTGCTAGCAGGAAAGCTAGATGCCTTGGAACTGTCCCCTTAGCCCTTGCCACTCACTTCAGGCTCGTACGCTGAGCAGAACAGCCTGCTGTTCTGAAGCTTCGCTGGCTGCCGTTCGTGCCCAGACGCCATTTCCTTCCCAAGGAGGCGAAGCGCCGTCTACTTCTCGCAGCGAGCACGCTGCTCCTGGCTTTCGCTTCTGCCGCAACGAGCTCGCTACGAGCACTTTTCTTCTCAACCCTCTAGACCATTGCGTTCTGCTTTTCTTGTCTCGTGAATGGAGACGGAAAGCTTCTCGGCTACAATCTCGCCCAGAACAACTGCGGCTACACATTAAGCTCGCCCGGAACGCCCTGCTGAAACTTGCCTTCTGGCACCCCATTCGCGGGGCAGCCGTCTTTCTTCGGCCACCTGCCAAGTGGCCCCATATCGCCGCGCTCGTTGCACTCCGCTTGTCAGATTGGCTTCCCGTGGCGCTGATTTCAGCCTGGCCAAATACTAGCGCTGCGGAGAGCTGTCTCGCAGACAATCATGTTCCAGCATAGAAATTTGTCCTGCAATGTTCCCCCCTCTTTTCCCGCATGGTGTTGCTCTGATGAATGCCTTGAGCATGGAACGACTTAAGCCAGCAAGTATTCCTCGCCGGCCACCGCTCGCTGTGCAAGAGGTATGCCGTGGACCCTTTGAACGCTGCCAAGCAAAAAGCAGAGCAGTGACCATAAAAGCGAGGAGAGAGCATGCACGAAGCACACTAGTTCTGTCTAGTGCTTTCCGTGCAGAGAGGCGGCAAAGCTGAATGCCGTGCCAGAGCTTCACTTCTCGCTGGAGCACAGGAAGGCAAGAATGAAGAGGCAGAACACAGCCTTGGTTTCAGCAGCCTCCGGGACCGCAAAAGTTCAGCAATAGCTCTGTCAAAGCAGAACTCGGCTGAGAATGCTCTCGCAGCTTGGGAAAGTTAGGCGCAGCTGTTGACCAGCTCTGCCCGTGGCCACAGGCTGCTTCTTCCACCTTCACTGTGGCAGAGCTTTTGCGGAGCAGAGACGGCATTCTTCAAGGGCGTGTTCTCCAAGGTGCTGTGAAACAGAGCCTAGCACGCTGTCTCGCTGATCCTGGCTTTCGGCAAGCAGGCGTGCCAGACCGCCGACATTCTGCACTCTGGCAGCCTAGTTGCCAGCTTTCGGCAGCTGCTGTCCTAGCAAGGAAGCTCAGGGAGTCAAAGCCAGTGCCGGGCGGCACCTTTCTGCTTTGCCCGCCTAAGCGGCGTCACGCTCCCTCGGATACTGTGTCCTTTCCCTCTGCACTGCGTCTGCCGAGGTGCTCTCTGCCTCTCGGAGCAGAAGGGCAAAGGACAATGTTTTCCACAGCAGGGTAGAAACGGCATTGCTAGCAGGAAAGCTAGATGCCTTGGAACTGTCCCCTTAGCCCTTGCCACTCACTTCAGGCTCGTACGCTGAGCAGAACAGCCTGCTGTTCTGAAGCTTCGCTGGCTGCCGTTCGTGCCCAGACGCCATTTCCTTCCCAAGGAGGCGAAGCGCCGTCTACTTCTCGCAGCGAGCACGCTGCTCCTGGCTTTCGCTTCTGCCGCAACGAGCTCGCTACGAGCACTTTTCTTCTCAACCCTCTAGACCATTGCGTTCTGCTTTTCTTGTCTCGTGAATGGAGACGGAAAGCTTCTCGGCTACAATCTCGCCCAGAACAACTGCGGCTACACATTAAGCTCGCCCGGGACGCCCTGCTGAAACTTGCCTTCTGGCACCCCATTCGCGGGGCAGCCGTCTTTCTTCGGCCACCTGCCAAGTGGCCCCATATCGCCGCGCTCGTTGCACTCCGCTTGTCAGATTGGCTTCCCGTGGCGCTGATTTCAGCCTGGCCAAATACTAGCGCTGCGGAGAGCTGTCTCGCAGACAATCATGTTCCAGCATAGAAATTTGTCCTGCAATGTTCCCCCCTCTTTTCCCGCATGGTGTTGCTCTGATGAATGCCTTGAGCATGGAACGACTTAAGCCAGCAAGTATTCCTCGCCGGCCACCGCTCGCTGTGCAAGAGGTATGCCGTGGAGCCTTTGAACGCTGCCAAGCAAAAAGCAGAGCAGTGACCATAAAAGCGAGGAGAGAGCATGCACGAAGCACACTAGTTCTGTCTAGTGCTTTCCGTGCAGAGAGGCGGCAAAGCTGAATGCCGTGCCAGAGCTTCACTTCTCGCTGGAGCACAGGAAGGCAAGAATGAAGAGGCAGAACACAGCCTTGGTTTCAGCAGCCTCCGGGACCGCAAAAGTTCAGCAATAGCTCTGTCAAAGCAGAACTCGGCTGAGAATGCTCTCGCAGCTTGGGAAAGTTAGGCGCAGCTGCTGACCAGCTCTGCCCGTGGCCACAGGCTGCTTCTTCCACCTTCACTGTGGCAGAGCTTTTGCGGAGCAGAGACGGCATTCTTCAAGGGCGTGTTCTCCAAGGTGCTGTGAAACAGAGCCTAGCACGCTGTCTCGCTGATCCTGGCTTTCGGCAAGCAGGCGTGCCAGACCGCCGACATTCTGCACTCTGGCAGCCTAGTTGCCAGCTTTCGGCAGCTGCTGTCCTAGCAAGGAAGCTCAGGGAGTCAAAGCCAGTGCCGGGCGGCACCTTTCTGCTTTGCCCGCCTAAGCGGCGTCACGCTCCCTCGGATACTGTGTCCTTTCCCTCTGCACTGCGTCTGCCGAGGTGCTCTCTGCCTCTCGGAGCAGAAGGGCAAAGGACAATGTTTTCCACAGCAGGGTAGAAACGGCATTGCTAGCAGGAAAGCTAGATGCCTTGGAACTGTCCCCTTAGCCCTTGCCACTCACTTCAGGCTCGTACGCTGAGCAGAACAGCCTGCTGTTCTGAAGCTTCGCTGGCTGCCGTTCGTGCCCAGACGCCATTTCCTTCCCAAGGAGGCGAAGCGCCGTCTACTTCTCGCAGCGAGCACGCTGCTCCTGGCTTTCGCTTCTGCCGCAACGAGCTCGCTACGAGCACTTTTCTTCTCAACCCTCTAGACCATTGCGTTCTGCTTTTCTTGTCTCGTGAATGGAGACGGAAAGCTTCTCGGCTACAATCTCGCCCAGAACAACTGCGGCTACACATTAAGCTCGCCCGGAACGCCCTGCTGAAACTTGCCTTCTGGCACCCCATTCGCGGGGCAGCCGTCTTTCTTCGGCCACCTGCCAAGTGGCCCCATATCGCCGCGCTCGTTGCACTCCGCTTGTCAGATTGGCTTCCCGTGGCGCTGATTTCAGCCTGGCCAAATACTAGCGCTGCGGAGAGCTGTCTCGCAGACAATCATGTTCCAGCATAGAAATTTGTCCTGCAATGTTCCCCCCTCTTTTCCCGCATGGTGTTGCTCTGATGAATGCCTTGAGCATGGAACGACTTAAGCCAGCAAGTATTCCTCGCCGGCCACCGCTCGCTGTGCAAGAGGTATGCCGTGGAGCCTTTGAACGCTGCCAAGCAAAAAGCAGAGCAGTGACCATAAAAGCGAGGAGAGAGCATGCACGAAGCACACTAGTTCTGTCTAGTGCTTTCCGTGCAGAGAGGCGGCAAAGCTGAATGCCGTGCCAGAGCTTCACTTCTCGCTGGAGCACAGGAAGGCAAGAATGAAGAGGCAGAACACAGCCTTGGTTTCAGCAGCCTCCGGGACCGCAAAAGTTCAGCAATAGCTCTGTCAAAGCAGAACTCGGCTGAGAATGCTCTCGCAGCTTGGGAAAGTTAGGCGCAGCTGCTGACCAGCTCTGCCCGTGGCCACAGGCTGCTTCTTCCACCTTCACTGTGGCAGAGCTTTTGCGGAGCAGAGACGGCATTCTTCAAGGGCGTGTTCTCCAAGGTGCTGTGAAACAGAGCCTAGCACGCTGTCTCGCTGATCCTGGCTTTCGGCAAGCAGGCGTGCCAGACCGCCGACATTCTGCACTCTGGCAGCCTAGTTGCCAGCTTTCGGCAGCTGCTGTCCTAGCAAGGAAGCTCAGGGAGTCAAAGCCAGTGCCGGGCGGCACCTTTCTGCTTTGCCCGCCTAAGCGGCGTCACGCTCCCTCGGATACTGTGTCCTTTCCCTCTGCACTGCGTCTGCCGAGGTGCTCTCTGCCTCTCGGAGCAGAAGGGCAAAGGACAATGTTATCCACAGCAGGGTAGAAACGGCATTGCTAGCAGGAAAGCTAGATGCCTTGGAACTGTCCCCTTAGCCCTTGCCACTCACTTCAGGCTCGTACGCTGAGCAGAACAGCCTGCTGTTCTGAAGCTTCGCTGGCTGCCGTTCGTGCCCAGACGCCATTTCCTTCCCAAGGAGGCGAAGCGCCGTCTACTTCTCGCAGCGAGCACGCTGCTCCTGGCTTTCGCTTCTGCCGCAACGAGCTCGCTACGAGCACTTTTCTTCTCAACCCTCTAGACCATTGCGTTCTGCTTTTCTTGTCTCGTGAATGGAGACGGAAAGCTTCTCGGCTACAATCTCGCCCAGAACAACTGCGGCTACACATTAAGCTCGCCCGGGACGCCCTGCTGAAACTTGCCTTCTGGCACCCCATTCGCGGGGCAGCCGTCTTTCTTCGGCCACCTGCCAAGTGGCCCCATATCGCCGCGCTCGTTGCACTCCGCTTGTCAGATTGGCTTCCCGTGGCGCTGATTTCAGCCTGGCCAAATACTAGCGCTGCGGAGAGCTGTCTCGCAGACAATCATGTTCCAGCATAGAAATTTGTCCTGCAATGTTCCCCCCTCTTTTCCCGCATGGTGTTGCTCTGATGAATGCCTTGAGCATGGAACGACTTAAGCCAGCAAGTATTCCTCGCCGGCCACCGCTCGCTGTGCAAGAGGTATGCCGTGGAGCCTTTGAACGCTGCCAAGCAAAAAGCAGAGCAGTGACCATAAAAGCGAGGAGAGAGCATGCACGAAGCACACTAGTTCTGTCTAGTGCTTTCCGTGCAGAGAGGCGGCAAAGCTGAATGCCGTGCCAGAGCTTCACTTCTCGCTGGAGCACAGGAAGGCAAGAATGAAGAGGCAGAACACAGCCTTGGTTTCAGCAGCCTCCGGGACCGCAAAAGTTCAGCAATAGCTCTGTCAAAGCAGAACTCGGCTGAGAATGCTCTCGCAGCTTGGGAAAGTTAGGCGCAGCTGCTGACCAGCTCTGCCCGTGGCCACAGGCTGCTTCTTCCACCTTCACTGTGGCAGAGCTTTTGCGGAGCAGAGACGGCATTCTTCAAGGGCGTGTTCTCCAAGGTGCTGTGAAACAGAGCCTAGCACGCTGTCTCGCTGATCCTGGCTTTCGGCAAGCAGGCGTGCCAGACCGCCGACATTCTGCACTCTGGCAGCCTAGTTGCCAGCTTTCGGCAGCTGCTGTCCTAGCAAGGAAGCTCAGGGAGTCAAAGCCAGTGCCGGGCGGCACCTTTCTGCTTTGCCCGCCTAAGCGGCGTCACGCTCCCTCGGATACTGTGTCCTTTCCCTCTGCACTGCGTCTGCCGAGGTGCTCTCTGCCTCTCGGAGCAGAAGGGCAAAGGACAATGTTATCCACAGCAGGGTAGAAACGGCATTGCTAGCAGGAAAGCTAGATGCCTTGGAACTGTCCCCTTAGCCCTTGCCACTCACTTCAGGCTCGTACGCTGAGCAGAACAGCCTGCTGTTCTGAAGCTTCGCTGGCTGCCGTTCGTGCCCAGACGCCATTTCCTTCCCAAGGAGGCGAAGCGCCGTCTACTTCTCGCAGCGAGCACGCTGCTCCTGGCTTTCGCTTCTGCCGCAACGAGCTCGCTACGAGCACTTTTCTTCTCAACCCTCTAGACCATTGCGTTCTGCTTTTCTTGTCTCGTGAATGGAGACGGAAAGCTTCTCGGCTACAATCTCGCCTAGAACAACTGCGGCTACACATTAAGCTCGCCCGGAACGCCCTGCTGAAACTTGCCTTCTGGCACCCCATTCGCGGGGCAGCCGTCTTTCTTCGGCCACCTGCCAAGTGGCCCCATATCGCCGCGCTCGTTGCACTCCGCTTGTCAGATTGGCTTCCCGTGGCGCTGATTTCAGCCTGGCCAAATACTAGCGCTGCGGAGAGCTGTCTCGCAGACAATCATGTTCCAGCATAGAAATTTGTCCTGCAATGTTCCCCCCTCTTTTCCCGCATGGTGTTGCTCTGATGAATGCCTTGAGCATGGAACGACTTAAGCCAGCAAGTATTCCTCGCCGGCCACCGCTCGCTGTGCAAGAGGTATGCCGTGGACCCTTTGAACGCTGCCAAGCAAAAAGCAGAGCAGTGACCATAAAAGCGAGGAGAGAGCATGCACGAAGCACACTAGTTCTGTCTAGTGCTTTCCGTGCAGAGAGGCGGCAAAGCTGAATGCCGTGCCAGAGCTTCACTTCTCGCTGGAGCACAGGAAGGCAAGAATGAAGAGGCAGAACACAGCCTTGGTTTCAGCAGCCTCCGGGACCGCAAAAGTTCAGCAATAGCTCTGTCAAAGCAGAACTCGGCTGAGAATGCTCTCGCAGCTTGGGAAAGTTAGGCGCAGCTGCTGACCAGCTCTGCCCGTGGCCACAGGCTGCTTCTTCCACCTTCACTGTGGCAGAGCTTTTGCGGAGCAGAGACGGCATTCTTCAAGGGCGTGTTCTCCAAGGTGCTGTGAAACAGAGCCTAGCACGCTGTCTCGCTGATCCTGGCTTTCGGCAAGCAGGCGTGCCAGACCGCCGACATTCTGCACTCTGGCAGCCTAGTTGCCAGCTTTCGGCAGCTGCTGTCCTAGCAAGGAAGCTCAGGGAGTCAAAGCCAGTGCCGGGCGGCACCTTTCTGCTTTGCCCGCCTAAGCGGCGTCACGCTCCCTCGGATACTGTGTCCTTTCCCTCTGCACTGCGTCTGCCGAGGTGCTCTCTGCCTCTCGGAGCAGAAGGGCAAAGGACAATGTTTTCCACAGCAGGGTAGAAACGGCATTGCTAGCAGGAAAGCTAGATGCCTTGGAACTGTCCCCTTAGCCCTTGCCACTCACTTCAGGCTCGTACGCTGAGCAGAACAGCCTGCTGTTCTGAAGCTTCGCTGGCTGCCGTTCGTGCCCAGACGCCATTTCCTTCCCAAGGAGGCGAAGCGCCGTCTACTTCTCGCAGCGAGCACGCTGCTCCTGGCTTTCGCTTCTGCCGCAACGAGCTCGCTACGAGCACTTTTCTTCTCAACCCTCTAGACCATTGCGTTCTGCTTTTCTTGTCTCGTGAATGGAGACGGAAAGCTTCTCGGCTACAATCTCGCCCAGAACAACTGCGGCTACACATTAAGCTCGCCCGGAACGCCCTGCTGAAACTTGCCTTCTGGCACCCCATTCGCGGGGCAGCCGTCTTTCTTCGGCCACCTGCCAAGTGGCCCCATATCGCCGCGCTCGTTGCACTCCGCTTGTCAGATTGGCTTCCCGTGGCGCTGATTTCAGCCTGGCCAAATACTAGCGCTGCGGAGAGCTGTCTCGCAGACAATCATGTTCCAGCATAGAAATTTGTCCTGCAATGTTCCCCCCTCTTTTCCCGCATGGTGTTGCTCTGATGAATGCCTTGAGCATGGAACGACTTAAGCCAGCAAGTATTCCTCGCCGGCCACCGCTCGCTGTGCAAGAGGTATGCCGTGGAGCCTTTGAACGCTGCCAAGCAAAAAGCAGAGCAGTGACCATAAAAGCGAGGAGAGAGCATGCACGAAGCACACTAGTTCTGTCTAGTGCTTTCCGTGCAGAGAGGCGGCAAAGCTGAATGCCGTGCCAGAGCTTCACTTCTCGCTGGAGCACAGGAAGGCAAGAATGAAGAGGCAGAACACAGCCTTGGTTTCAGCAGCCTCCGGGACCGCAAAAGTTCAGCAATAGCTCTGTCAAAGCAGAACTCGGCTGAGAATGCTCTCGCAGCTTGGGAAAGTTAGGCGCAGCTGCTGACCAGCTCTGCCCGTGGCCACAGGCTGCTTCTTCCACCTTCACTGTGGCAGAGCTTTTGCGGAGCAGAGACGGCATTCTTCAAGGGCGTGTTCTCCAAGGTGCTGTGAAACAGAGCCTAGCACGCTGTCTCGCTGATCCTGGCTTTCGGCAAGCAGGCGTGCCAGACCGCCGACATTCTGCACTCTGGCAGCCTAGTTGCCAGCTTTCGGCAGCTGCTGTCCTAGCAAGGAAGCTCAGGGAGTCAAAGCCAGTGCCGGGCGGCACCTTTCTGCTTTGCCCGCCTAAGCGGCGTCACGCTCCCTCGGATACTGTGTCCTTTCCCTCTGCACTGCGTCTGCCGAGGTGCTCTCTGCCTCTCGGAGCAGAAGGGCAAAGGACAATGTTATCCACAGCAGGGTAGAAATGGCATTGCTAGCAGGAAAGCTAGATGCCTTGGAACTGTCCCCTTAGCCCTTGCCACTCACTTCAGGCTCGTACGCTGAGCAGAACAGCCTGCTGTTCTGAAGCTTCGCTGGCTGCCGTTCGTGCCCAGACGCCATTTCCTTCCCAAGGAGGCGAAGCGCCGTCTACTTCTCGCAGCGAGCACGCTGCTCCTGGCTTTCGCTTCTGCCGCAACGAGCTCGCTACGAGCACTTTTCTTCTCAACCCTCTAGACCATTGCGTTCTGCTTTTCTTGTCTCGTGAATGGAGACGGAAAGCTTCTCGGCTACAATCTCGCCCAGAACAACTGCGGCTACACATTAAGCTCGCCCGGGACGCCCTGCTGAAACTTGCCTTCTGGCACCCCATTCGCGGGGCAGCCGTCTTTCTTCGGCCACCTGCCAAGTGGCCCCATATCGCCGCGCTCGTTGCACTCCGCTTGTCAGATTGGCTTCCCGTGGCGCTGATTTCAGCCTGGCCAAATACTAGCGCTGCGGAGAGCTGTCTCGCAGACAATCATGTTCCAGCATAGAAATTTGTCCTGCAATGTTCCCCCCTCTTTTCCCGCATGGTGTTGCTCTGATGAATGCCTTGAGCATGGAACGACTTAAGCCAGCAAGTATTCCTCGCCGGCCACCGCTCGCTGTGCAAGAGGTATGCCGTGGAGCCTTTGAACGCTGCCAAGCAAAAAGCAGAGCAGTGACCATAAAAGCGAGGAGAGAGCATGCACGAAGCACACTAGTTCTGTCTAGTGCTTTCCGTGCAGAGAGGCGGCAAAGCTGAATGCCGTGCCAGAGCTTCACTTCTCGCTGGAGCACAGGAAGGCAAGAATGAAGAGGCAGAACACAGCCTTGGTTTCAGCAGCCTCCGGGACCGCAAAAGTTCAGCAATAGCTCTGTCAAAGCAGAACTCGGCTGAGAATGCTCTCGCAGCTTGGGAAAGTTAGGCGCAGCTGCTGACCAGCTCTGCCCGTGGCCACAGGCTGCTTCTTCCACCTTCACTGTGGCAGAGCTTTTGCGGAGCAGAGACGGCATTCTTCAAGGGCGTGTTCTCCAAGGTGCTGTGAAACAGAGCCTAGCACGCTGTCTCGCTGATCCTGGCTTTCGGCAAGCAGGCGTGCCAGACCGCCGACATTCTGCACTCTGGCAGCCTAGTTGCCAGCTTTCGGCAGCTGCTGTCCTAGCAAGGAAGCTCAGGGAGTCAAAGCCAGTGCCGGGCGGCACCTTTCTGCTTTGCCCGCCTAAGCGGCGTCACGCTCCCTCGGATACTGTGTCCTTTCCCTCTGCACTGCGTCTGCCGAGGTGCTCTCTGCCTCTCGGAGCAGAAGGGCAAAGGACAATGTTATCCACAGCAGGGTAGAAACGGCATTGCTAGCAGGAAAGCTAGATGCCTTGGAACTGTCCCCTTAGCCCTTGCCACTCACTTCAGGCTCGTACGCTGAGCAGAACAGCCTGCTGTTCTGAAGCTTCGCTGGCTGCCGTTCGTGCCCAGACGCCATTTCCTTCCCAAGGAGGCGAAGCGCCGTCTACTTCTCGCAGCGAGCACGCTGCTCCTGGCTTTCGCTTCTGCCGCAACGAGCTCGCTACGAGCACTTTTCTTCTCAACCCTCTAGACCATTGCGTTCTGCTTTTCTTGTCTCGTGAATGGAGACGGAAAGCTTCTCGGCTACAATCTCGCCCAGAACAACTGCGGCTACACATTAAGCTCGCCCGGAACGCCCTGCTGAAACTTGCCTTCTGGCACCCCATTCGCGGGGCAGCCGTCTTTCTTCGGCCACCTGCCAAGTGGCCCCATATCGCCGCGCTCGTTGCACTCCGCTTGTCAGATTGGCTTCCCGTGGCGCTGATTTCAGCCTGGCCAAATACTAGCGCTGCGGAGAGCTGTCTCGCAGACAATCATGTTCCAGCATAGAAATTTGTCCTGCAATGTTCCCCCCTCTTTTCCCGCATGGTGTTGCTCTGATGAATGCCTTGAGCATGGAACGACTTAAGCCAGCAAGTATTCCTCGCCGGCCACCGCTCGCTGTGCAAGAGGTATGCCGTGGACCCTTTGAACGCTGCCAAGCAAAAAGCAGAGCAGTGACCATAAAAGCGAGGAGAGAGCATGCACGAAGCACACTAGTTCTGTCTAGTGCTTTCCGTGCAGAGAGGCGGCAAAGCTGAATGCCGTGCCAGAGCTTCACTTCTCGCTGGAGCACAGGAAGGCAAGAATGAAGAGGCAGAACACAGCCTTGGTTTCAGCAGCCTCCGGGACCGCAAAAGTTCAGCAATAGCTCTGTCAAAGCAGAACTCGGCTGAGAATGCTCTCGCAGCTTGGGAAAGTTAGGCGCAGCTGCTGACCAGCTCTGCCCGTGGCCACAGGCTGCTTCTTCGACCTTCACTGTGGCAGAGCTTTTGCGGAGCAGAGACGGCATTCTTCAAGGGCGTGTTCTCCAAGGTGCTGTGAAACAGAGCCTAGCACGCTGTCTCGCTGATCCTGGCTTTCGGCAAGCAGGCGTGCCAGACCGCCGACATTCTGCACTCTGGCAGCCTAGTTGCCAGCTTTCGGCAGCTGCTGTCCTAGCAAGGAAGCTCAGGGAGTCAAAGCCAGTGCCGGGCGGCACCTTTCTGCTTTGCCCGCCTAAGCGGCGTCACGCTCCCTCGGATACTGTGTCCTTTCCCTCTGCACTGCGTCTGCCGAGGTGCTCTCTGCCTCTCGGAGCAGAAGGGCAAAGGACAATGTTATCCACAGCAGGGTAGAAATGGCATTGCTAGCAGGAAAGCTAGATGCCTTGGAACTGTCCCCTTAGCCCTTGCCACTCACTTCAGGCTCGTACGCTGAGCAGAACAGCCTGCTGTTCTGAAGCTTCGCTGGCTGCCGTTCGTGCCCAGACGCCATTTCCTTCCCAAGGAGGCGAAGCGCCGTCTACTTCTCGCAGCGAGCACGCTGCTCCTGGCTTTCGCTTCTGCCGCAACGAGCTCGCTACGAGCACTTTTCTTCTCAACCCTCTAGACCATTGCGTTCTGCTTTTCTTGTCTCGTGAATGGAGACGGAAAGCTTCTCGGCTACAATCTCGCCCAGAACAACTGCGGCTACACATTAAGCTCGCCCGGAACGCCCTGCTGAAACTTGCCTTCTGGCACCCCATTCGCGGGGCAGCCGTCTTTCTTCGGCCACCTGCCAAGTGGCCCCATATCGCCGCGCTCGTTGCACTCCGCTTGTCAGATTGGCTTCCCGTGGCGCTGATTTCAGCCTGGCCAAATACTAGCGCTGCGGAGAGCTGTCTCGCAGACAATCATGTTCCAGCATAGAAATTTGTCCTGCAATGTTCCCCCCTCTTTTCCCGCATGGTGTTGCTCTGATGAATGCCTTGAGCATGGAACGACTTAAGCCAGCAAGTATTCCTCGCCGGCCACCGCTCGCTGTGCAAGAGGTATGCCGTGGACCCTTTGAACGCTGCCAAGCAAAAAGCAGAGCAGTGACCATAAAAGCGAGGAGAGAGCATGCACGAAGCACACTAGTTCTGTCTAGTGCTTTCCGTGCAGAGAGGCGGCAAAGCTGAATGCCGTGCCAGAGCTTCACTTCTCGCTGGAGCACAGGAAGGCAAGAATGAAGAGGCAGAACACAGCCTTGGTTTCAGCAGCCTCCGGGACCGCAAAAGTTCAGCAATAGCTCTGTCAAAGCAGAACTCGGCTGAGAATGCTCTCGCAGCTTGGGAAAGTTAGGCGCAGCTGCTGACCAGCTCTGCCCGTGGCCACAGGCTGCTTCTTCGACCTTCACTGTGGCAGAGCTTTTGCGGAGCAGAGACGGCATTCTTCAAGGGCGTGTTCTCCAAGGTGCTGTGAAACAGAGCCTAGCACGCTGTCTCGCTGATCCTGGCTTTCGGCAAGCAGGCGTGCCAGACCGCCGACATTCTGCACTCTGGCAGCCTAGTTGCCAGCTTTCGGCAGCTGCTGTCCTAGCAAGGAAGCTCAGGGAGTCAAAGCCAGTGCCGGGCGGCACCTTTCTGCTTTGCCCGCCTAAGCGGCGTCACGCTCCCTCGGATACTGTGTCCTTTCCCTCTGCACTGCGTCTGCCGAGGTGCTCTCTGCCTCTCGGAGCAGAAGGGCAAAGGACAATGTTATCCACAGCAGGGTAGAAATGGCATTGCTAGCAGGAAAGCTAGATGCCTTGGAACTGTCCCCTTAGCCCTTGCCACTCACTTCAGGCTCGTACGCTGAGCAGAACAGCCTGCTGTTCTGAAGCTTCGCTGGCTGCCGTTCGTGCCCAGACGCCATTTCCTTCCCAAGGAGGCGAAGCGCCGTCTACTTCTCGCAGCGAGCACGCTGCTCCTGGCTTTCGCTTCTGCCGCAACGAGCTCGCTACGAGCACTTTTCTTCTCAACCCTCTAGACCATTGCGTTCTGCTTTTCTTGTCTCGTGAATGGAGACGGAAAGCTTCTCGGCTACAATCTCGCCCAGAACAACTGCGGCTACACATTAAGCTCGCCCGGAACGCCCTGCTGAAACTTGCCTTCTGGCACCCCATTCGCGGGGCAGCCGTCTTTCTTCGGCCACCTGCCAAGTGGCCCCATATCGCCGCGCTCGTTGCACTCCGCTTGTCAGATTGGCTTCCCGTGGCGCTGATTTCAGCCTGGCCAAATACTAGCGCTGCGGAGAGCTGTCTCGCAGACAATCATGTTCCAGCATAGAAATTTGTCCTGCAATGTTCCCCCCTCTTTTCCCGCATGGTGTTGCTCTGATGAATGCCTTGAGCATGGAACGACTTAAGCCAGCAAGTATTCCTCGCCGGCCACCGCTCGCTGTGCAAGAGGTATGCCGTGGAGCCTTTGAACGCTGCCAAGCAAAAAGCAGAGCAGTGACCATAAAAGCGAGGAGAGAGCATGCACGAAGCACACTAGTTCTGTCTAGTGCTTTCCGTGCAGAGAGGCGGCAAAGCTGAATGCCGTGCCAGAGCTTCACTTCTCGCTGGAGCACAGGAAGGCAAGAATGAAGAGGCAGAACACAGCCTTGGTTTCAGCAGCCTCCGGGACCGCAAAAGTTCAGCAATAGCTCTGTCAAAGCAGAACTCGGCTGAGAATGCTCTCGCAGCTTGGGAAAGTTAGGCGCAGCTGCTGACCAGCTCTGCCCGTGGCCACAGGCTGCTTCTTCCACCTTCACTGTGGCAGAGCTTTTGCGGAGCAGAGACGGCATTCTTCAAGGGCGTGTTCTCCAAGGTGCTGTGAAACAGAGCCTAGCACGCTGTCTCGCTGATCCTGGCTTTCGGCAAGCAGGCGTGCCAGACCGCCGACATTCTGCACTCTGGCAGCCTAGTTGCCAGCTTTCGGCAGCTGCTGTCCTAGCAAGGAAGCTCAGGGAGTCAAAGCCAGTGCCGGGCGGCACCTTTCTGCTTTGCCCGCCTAAGCGGCGTCACGCTCCCTCGGATACTGTGTCCTTTCCCTCTGCACTGCGTCTGCCGAGGTGCTCTCTGCCTCTCGGAGCAGAAGGGCAAAGGACAATGTTATCCACAGCAGGGTAGAAATGGCATTGCTAGCAGGAAAGCTAGATGCCTTGGAACTGTCCCCTTAGCCCTTGCCACTCACTTCAGGCTCGTACGCTGAGCAGAACAGCCTGCTGTTCTGAAGCTTCGCTGGCTGCCGTTCGTGCCCAGACGCCATTTCCTTCCCAAGGAGGCGAAGCGCCGTCTACTTCTCGCAGCGAGCACGCTGCTCCTGGCTTTCGCTTCTGCCGCAACGAGCTCGCTACGAGCACTTTTCTTCTCAACCCTCTAGACCATTGCGTTCTGCTTTTCTTGTCTCGTGAATGGAGACGGAAAGCTTCTCGGCTACAATCTCGCCCAGAACAACTGCGGCTACACATTAAGCTCGCCCGGGACGCCCTGCTGAAACTTGCCTTCTGGCACCCCATTCGCGGGGCAGCCGTCTTTCTTCGGCCACCTGCCAAGTGGCCCCATATCGCCGCGCTCGTTGCACTCCGCTTGTCAGATTGGCTTCCCGTGGCGCTGATTTCAGCCTGGCCAAATACTAGCGCTGCGGAGAGCTGTCTCGCAGACAATCATGTTCCAGCATAGAAATTTGTCCTGCAATGTTCCCCCCTCTTTTCCCGCATGGTGTTGCTCTGATGAATGCCTTGAGCATGGAACGACTTAAGCCAGCAAGTATTCCTCGCCGGCCACCGCTCGCTGTGCAAGAGGTATGCCGTGGAGCCTTTGAACGCTGCCAAGCAAAAAGCAGAGCAGTGACCATAAAAGCGAGGAGAGAGCATGCACGAAGCACACTAGTTCTGTCTAGTGCTTTCCGTGCAGAGAGGCGGCAAAGCTGAATGCCGTGCCAGAGCTTCACTTCTCGCTGGAGCACAGGAAGGCAAGAATGAAGAGGCAGAACACAGCCTTGGTTTCAGCAGCCTCCGGGACCGCAAAAGTTCAGCAATAGCTCTGTCAAAGCAGAACTCGGCTGAGAATGCTCTCGCAGCTTGGGAAAGTTAGGCGCAGCTGCTGACCAGCTCTGCCCGTGGCCACAGGCTGCTTCTTCCACCTTCACTGTGGCAGAGCTTTTGCGGAGCAGAGACGGCATTCTTCAAGGGCGTGTTCTCCAAGGTGCTGTGAAACAGAGCCTAGCACGCTGTCTCGCTGATCCTGGCTTTCGGCAAGCAGGCGTGCCAGACCGCCGACATTCTGCACTCTGGCAGCCTAGTTGCCAGCTTTCGGCAGCTGCTGTCCTAGCAAGGAAGCTCAGGGAGTCAAAGCCAGTGCCGGGCGGCACCTTTCTGCTTTGCCCGCCTAAGCGGCGTCACGCTCCCTCGGATACTGTGTCCTTTCCCTCTGCACTGCGTCTGCCGAGGTGCTCTCTGCCTCTCGGAGCAGAAGGGCAAAGGACAATGTTATCCACAGCAGGGTAGAAACGGCATTGCTAGCAGGAAAGCTAGATGCCTTGGAACTGTCCCCTTAGCCCTTGCCACTCACTTCAGGCTCGTACGCTGAGCAGAACAGCCTGCTGTTCTGAAGCTTCGCTGGCTGCCGTTCGTGCCCAGACGCCATTTCCTTCCCAAGGAGGCGAAGCGCCGTCTACTTCTCGCAGCGAGCACGCTGCTCCTGGCTTTCGCTTCTGCCGCAACGAGCTCGCTACGAGCACTTTTCTTCTCAACCCTCTAGACCATTGCGTTCTGCTTTTCTTGTCTCGTGAATGGAGACGGAAAGCTTCTCGGCTACAATCTCGCCCAGAACAACTGCGGCTACACATTAAGCTCGCCCGGAACGCCCTGCTGAAACTTGCCTTCTGGCACCCCATTCGCGGGGCAGCCGTCTTTCTTCGGCCACCTGCCAAGTGGCCCCATATCGCCGCGCTCGTTGCACTCCGCTTGTCAGATTGGCTTCCCGTGGCGCTGATTTCAGCCTGGCCAAATACTCGCGCTGCGGAGAGCTGTCTCGCAGACAATCATGTTCCAGCATAGAAATTTGTCCTGCAATGTTCCCCCCTCTTTTCCCGCATGGTGTTGCTCTGATGAATGCCTTGAGCATGGAACGACTTAAGCCAGCAAGTATTCCTCGCCGGCCACCGCTCGCTGTGCAAGAGGTATGCCGTGGAGCCTTTGAACGCTGCCAAGCAAAAAGCAGAGCAGTGACCATAAAAGCGAGGAGAGAGCATGCACGAAGCACACTAGTTCTGTCTAGTGCTTTCCGTGCAGAGAGGCGGCAAAGCTGAATGCCGTGCCAGAGCTTCACTTCTCGCTGGAGCACAGGAAGGCAAGAATGAAGAGGCAGAACACAGCCTTGGTTTCAGCAGCCTCCGGGACCGCAAAAGTTCAGCAATAGCTCTGTCAAAGCAGAACTCGGCTGAGAATGCTCTCGCAGCTTGGGAAAGTTAGGCGCAGCTGTTGACCAGCTCTGCCCGTGGCCACAGGCTGCTTCTTCCACCTTCACTGTGGCAGAGCTTTTGCGGAGCAGAGAGGGCATTCTTCAAGGGCGTGTTCTCCAAGGTGCTGTGAAACAGAGCCTAGCACGCTGTCTCGCTGATCCTGGCTTTCGGCAAGCAGGCGTGCCAGACCGCCGACATTCTGCACTCTGGCAGCCTAGTTGCCAGCTTTCGGCAGCTGCTGTCCTAGCAAGGAAGCTCAGGGAGTCAAAGCCAGTGCCGGGCGGCACCTTTCTGCTTTGCCCGCCTAAGCGGCGTCACGCTCCCTCGGATACTGTGTCCTTTCCCTCTGCACTGCGTCTGCCGAGGTGCTCTCTGCCTCTCGGAGCAGAAGGGCAAAGGACAATGTTTTCCACAGCAGGGTAGAAACGGCATTGCTAGCAGGAAAGCTAGATGCCTTGGAACTGTCCCCTTAGCCCTTGCCACTCACTTCAGGCTCGTACGCTGAGCAGAACAGCCTGCTGTTCTGAAGCTTCGCTGGCTGCCGTTCGTGCCCAGACGCCATTTCCTTCCCAAGGAGGCGAAGCGCCGTCTACTTCTCGCAGCGAGCACGCTGCTCCTGGCTTTCGCTTCTGCCGCAACGAGCTCGCTACGAGCACTTTTCTTCTCAACCCTCTAGACCATTGCGTTCTGCTTTTCTTGTCTCGTGAATGGAGACGGAAAGCTTCTCGGCTACAATCTCGCCCAGAACAACTGCGGCTACACATTAAGCTCGCCCGGAACGCCCTGCTGAAACTTGCCTTCTGGCACCCCATTCGCGGGGCAGCCGTCTTTCTTCGGCCACCTGCCAAGTGGCCCCATATCGCCGCGCTCGTTGCACTCCGCTTGTCAGATTGGCTTCCCGTGGCGCTGATTTCAGCCTGGCCAAATACTAGCGCTGCGGAGAGCTGTCTCGCAGACAATCATGTTCCAGCATAGAAATTTGTCCTGCAATGTTCCCCCCTCTTTTCCCGCATGGTGTTGTTCTGATGAATGCCTTGAGCATGGAACGACTTAAGCCAGCAAGTATTCCTCGCCGGCCACCGCTCGCTGTGCAAGAGGTATGCCGTGGAGCCTTTGAACGCTGCCAAGCAAAAAGCAGAGCAGTGACCATAAAAGCGAGGAGAGAGCATGCACGAAGCACACTAGTTCTGTCTAGTGCTTTCCGTGCAGAGAGGCGGCAAAGCTGAATGCCGTGCCAGAGCTTCACTTCTCGCTGGAGCACAGGAAGGCAAGAATGAAGAGGCAGAACACAGCCTTGGTTTCAGCAGCCTCCGGGACCGCAAAAGTTCAGCAATAGCTCTGTCAAAGCAGAACTCGGCTGAGAATGCTCTCGCAGCTTGGGAAAGTTAGGCGCAGCTGCTGACCAGCTCTGCCCGTGGCCACAGGCTGCTTCTTCCACCTTCACTGTGGCAGAGCTTTTGCGGAGCAGAGACGGCATTCTTCAAGGGCGTGTTCTCCAAGGTGCTGTGAAACAGAGCCTAGCACGCTGTCTCGCTGATCCTGGCTTTCGGCAAGCAGGCGTGCCAGACCGCCGACATTCTGCACTCTGGCAGCCTAGTTGCCAGCTTTCGGCAGCTGCTGTCCTAGCAAGGAAGCTCAGGGAGTCAAAGCCAGTGCCGGGCGGCACCTTTCTGCTTTGCCCGCCTAAGCGGCGTCACGCTCCCTCGGATACTGTGTCCTTTCCCTCTGCACTGCGTCTGCCGAGGTGCTCTCTGCCTCTCGGAGCAGAAGGGCAAAGGACAATGTTATCCACAGCAGGGTAGAAATGGCATTGCTAGCAGGAAAGCTAGATGCCTTGGAACTGTCCCCTTAGCCCTTGCCACTCACTTCAGGCTCGTACGCTGAGCAGAACAGCCTGCTGTTCTGAAGCTTCGCTGGCTGCCGTTCGTGCCCAGACGCCATTTCCTTCCCAAGGAGGCGAAGCGCCGTCTACTTCTCGCAGCGAGCACGCTGCTCCTGGCTTTCGCTTCTGCCGCAACGAGCTCGCTACGAGCACTTTTCTTCTCAACCCTCTAGACCATTGCGTTCTGCTTTTCTTGTCTCGTGAATGGAGACGGAAAGCTTCTCGGCTACAATCTCGCCCAGAACAACTGCGGCTACACATTAAGCTCGCCCGGAACGCCCTGCTGAAACTTGCCTTCTGGCACCCCATTCGCGGGGCAGCCGTCTTTCTTCGGCCACCTGCCAAGTGGCCCCATATCGCCGCGCTCGTTGCACTCCGCTTGTCAGATTGGCTTCCCGTGGCGCTGATTTCAGCCTGGCCAAATACTCGCGCTGCGGAGAGCTGTCTCGCAGACAATCATGTTCCAGCATAGAAATTTGTCCTGCAATGTTCCCCCCTCTTTTCCCGCATGGTGTTGCTCTGATGAATGCCTTGAGCATGGAACGACTTAAGCCAGCAAGTATTCCTCGCCGGCCACCGCTCGCTGTGCAAGAGGTATGCCGTGGAGCCTTTGAACGCTGCCAAGCAAAAAGCAGAGCAGTGACCATAAAAGCGAGGAGAGAGCATGCACGAAGCACACTAGTTCTGTCTAGTGCTTTCCGTGCAGAGAGGCGGCAAAGCTGAATGCCGTGCCAGAGCTTCACTTCTCGCTGGAGCACAGGAAGGCAAGAATGAAGAGGCAGAACACAGCCTTGGTTTCAGCAGCCTCCGGGACCGCAAAAGTTCAGCAATAGCTCTGTCAAAGCAGAACTCGGCTGAGAATGCTCTCGCAGCTTGGGAAAGTTAGGCGCAGCTGTTGACCAGCTCTGCCCGTGGCCACAGGCTGCTTCTTCGACCTTCACTGTGGCAGAGCTTTTGCGGAGCAGAGAGGGCATTCTTCAAGGGCGTGTTCTCCAAGGTGCTGTGAAACAGAGCCTAGCACGCTGTCTCGCTGATCCTGGCTTTCGGCAAGCAGGCGTGCCAGACCGCCGACATTCTGCACTCTGGCAGCCTAGTTGCCAGCTTTCGGCAGCTGCTGTCCTAGCAAGGAAGCTCAGGGAGTCAAAGCCAGTGCCGGGCGGCACCTTTCTGCTTTGCCCGCCTAAGCGGCGTCACGCTCCCTCGGATACTGTGTCCTTTCCCTCTGCACTGCGTCTGCCGAGGTGCTCTCTGCCTCTCGGAGCAGAAGGGCAAAGGACAATGTTTTCCACAGCAGGGTAGAAACGGCATTGCTAGCAGGAAAGCTAGATGCCTTGGAACTGTCCCCTTAGCCCTTGCCACTCACTTCAGGCTCGTACGCTGAGCAGAACAGCCTGCTGTTCTGAAGCTTCGCTGGCTGCCGTTCGTGCCCAGACGCCATTTCCTTCCCAAGGAGGCGAAGCGCCGTCTACTTCTCGCAGCGAGCACGCTGCTCCTGGCTTTCGCTTCTGCCGCAACGAGCTCGCTACGAGCACTTTTCTTCTCAACCCTCTAGACCATTGCGTTCTGCTTTTCTTGTCTCGTGAATGGAGACGGAAAGCTTCTCGGCTACAATCTCGCCCAGAACAACTGCGGCTACACATTAAGCTCGCCCGGAACGCCCTGCTGAAACTTGCCTTCTGGCACCCCATTCGCGGGGCAGCCGTCTTTCTTCGGCCACCTGCCAAGTGGCCCCATATCGCCGCGCTCGTTGCACTCCGCTTGTCAGATTGGCTTCCCGTGGCGCTGATTTCAGCCTGGCCAAATACTAGCGCTGCGGAGAGCTGTCTCGCAGACAATCATGTTCCAGCATAGAAATTTGTCCTGCAATGTTCCCCCCTCTTTTCCCGCATGGTGTTGCTCTGATGAATGCCTTGAGCATGGAACGACTTAAGCCAGCAAGTATTCCTCGCCGGCCACCGCTCGCTGTGCAAGAGGTATGCCGTGGAGCCTTTGAACGCTGCCAAGCAAAAAGCAGAGCAGTGACCATAAAAGCGAGGAGAGAGCATGCACGAAGCACACTAGTTCTGTCTAGTGCTTTCCGTGCAGAGAGGCGGCAAAGCTGAATGCCGTGCCAGAGCTTCACTTCTCGCTGGAGCACAGGAAGGCAAGAATGAAGAGGCAGAACACAGCCTTGGTTTCAGCAGCCTCCGGGACCGCAAAAGTTCAGCAATAGCTCTGTCAAAGCAGAACTCGGCTGAGAATGCTCTCGCAGCTTGGGAAAGTTAGGCGCAGCTGCTGACCAGCTCTGCCCGTGGCCACAGGCTGCTTCTTCCACCTTCACTGTGGCAGAGCTTTTGCGGAGCAGAGACGGCATTCTTCAAGGGCGTGTTCTCCAAGGTGCTGTGAAACAGAGCCTAGCACGCTGTCTCGCTGATCCTGGCTTTCGGCAAGCAGGCGTGCCAGACCGCCGACATTCTGCACTCTGGCAGCCTAGTTGCCAGCTTTCGGCAGCTGCTGTCCTAGCAAGGAAGCTCAGGGAGTCAAAGCCAGTGCCGGGCGGCACCTTTCTGCTTTGCCCGCCTAAGCGGCGTCACGCTCCCTCGGATACTGTGTCCTTTCCCTCTGCACTGCGTCTGCCGAGGTGCTCTCTGCCTCTCGGAGCAGAAGGGCAAAGGACAATGTTATCCACAGCAGGGTAGAAATGGCATTGCTAGCAGGAAAGCTAGATGCCTTGGAACTGTCCCCTTAGCCCTTGCCACTCACTTCAGGCTCGTACGCTGAGCAGAACAGCCTGCTGTTCTGAAGCTTCGCTGGCTGCCGTTCGTGCCCAGACGCCATTTCCTTCCCAAGGAGGCGAAGCGCCGTCTACTTCTCGCAGCGAGCACGCTGCTCCTGGCTTTCGCTTCTGCCGCAACGAGCTCGCTACGAGCACTTTTCTTCTCAACCCTCTAGACCATTGCGTTCTGCTTTTCTTGTCTCGTGAATGGAGACGGAAAGCTTCTCGGCTACAATCTCGCCTAGAACAACTGCGGCTACACATTAAGCTCGCCCGGAACGCCCTGCTGAAACTTGCCTTCTGGCACCCCATTCGCGGGGCAGCCGTCTTTCTTCGGCCACCTGCCAAGTGGCCCCATATCGCCGCGCTCGTTGCACTCCGCTTGTCAGATTGGCTTCCCGTGGCGCTGATTTCAGCCTGGCCAAATACTAGCGCTGCGGAGAGCTGTCTCGCAGACAATCATGTTCCAGCATAGAAATTTGTCCTGCAATGTTCCCCCCTCTTTTCCCGCATGGTGTTGCTCTGATGAATGCCTTGAGCATGGAACGACTTAAGCCAGCAAGTATTCCTCGCCGGCCACCGCTCGCTGTGCAAGAGGTATGCCGTGGAGCCTTTGAACGCTGCCAAGCAAAAAGCAGAGCAGTGACCATAAAAGCGAGGAGAGAGCATGCACGAAGCACACTAGTTCTGTCTAGTGCTTTCCGTGCAGAGAGGCGGCAAAGCTGAATGCCGTGCCAGAGCTTCACTTCTCGCTGGAGCACAGGAAGGCAAGAATGAAGAGGCAGAACACAGCCTTGGTTTCAGCAGCCTCCGGGACCGCAAAAGTTCAGCAATAGCTCTGTCAAAGCAGAACTCGGCTGAGAATGCTCTCGCAGCTTGGGAAAGTTAGGCGCAGCTGCTGACCAGCTCTGCCCGTGGCCACAGGCTGCTTCTTCCACCTTCACTGTGGCAGAGCTTTTGCGGAGCAGAGACGGCATTCTTCAAGGGCGTGTTCTCCAAGGTGCTGTGAAACAGAGCCTAGCACGCTGTCTCGCTGATCCTGGCTTTCGGCAAGCAGGCGTGCCAGACCGCCGACATTCTGCACTCTGGCAGCCTAGTTGCCAGCTTTCGGCAGCTGCTGTCCTAGCAAGGAAGCTCAGGGAGTCAAAGCCAGTGCCGGGCGGCACCTTTCTG
The DNA here is from genome assembly GCF_963662255.1 of Cinclus cinclus. Taxonomy (NCBI): domain Eukaryota; kingdom Metazoa; phylum Chordata; class Aves; order Passeriformes; family Cinclidae; genus Cinclus; species Cinclus cinclus. The sequence goes on from NW_026912148.1 coordinate 95,511, forward strand.
CTTTGCCCGCCTAAGCGGCGTCACGCTCCCTCGGATACTGTGTCCTTTCCCTCTGCACTGCGTCTGCCGAGGTGCTCTCTGCCTCTCGGAGCAGAAGGGCAAAGGACAATGTTATCCACAGCAGGGTAGAAACGGCATTGCTAGCAGGAAAGCTAGATGCCTTGGAACTGTCCCCTTAGCCCTTGCCACTCACTTCAGGCTCGTACGCTGAGCAGAACAGCCTGCTGTTCTGAAGCTTCGCTGGCTGCCGTTCGTGCCCAGACGCCATTTCCTTCCCAAGGAGGCGAAGCGCCGTCTACTTCTCGCAGCGAGCACGCTGCTCCTGGCTTTCGCTTCTGCCGCAACGAGCTCGCTACGAGCACTTTTCTTCTCAACCCTCTAGACCATTGCGTTCTGCTTTTCTTGTCTCGTGAATGGAGACGGAAAGCTTCTCGGCTACAATCTCGCCCAGAACAACTGCGGCTACACATTAAGCTCGCCCGGAACGCCCTGCTGAAACTTGCCTTCTGGCACCCCATTCGCGGGGCAGCCGTCTTTCTTCGGCCACCTGCCAAGTGGCCCCATATCGCCGCGCTCGTTGCACTCCGCTTGTCAGATTGGCTTCCCGTGGCGCTGATTTCAGCCTGGCCAAATACTAGCGCTGCGGAGAGCTGTCTCGCAGACAATCATGTTCCAGCATAGAAATTTGTCCTGCAATGTTCCCCCCTCTTTTCCCGCATGGTGTTGCTCTGATGAATGCCTTGAGCATGGAACGACTTAAGCCAGCAAGTATTCCTCGCCGGCCACCGCTCGCTGTGCAAGAGGTATGCCGTGGAGCCTTTGAACGCTGCCAAGCAAAAAGCAGAGCAGTGACCATAAAAGCGAGGAGAGAGCATGCACGAAGCACACTAGTTCTGTCTAGTGCTTTCCGTGCAGAGAGGCGGCAAAGCTGAATGCCGTGCCAGAGCTTCACTTCTCGCTGGAGCACAGGAAGGCAAGAATGAAGAGGCAGAACACAGCCTTGGTTTCAGCAGCCTCCGGGACCGCAAAAGTTCAGCAATAGCTCTGTCAAAGCAGAACTCGGCTGAGAATGCTCTCGCAGCTTGGGAAAGTTAGGCGCAGCTGCTGACCAGCTCTGCCCGTGGCCACAGGCTGCTTCTTCCACCTTCACTGTGGCAGAGCTTTTGCGGAGCAGAGACGGCATTCTTCAAGGGCGTGTTCTCCAAGGTGCTGTGAAACAGAGCCTAGCACGCTGTCTCGCTGATCCTGGCTTTCGGCAAGCAGGCGTGCCAGACCGCCGACATTCTGCACTCTGGCAGCCTAGTTGCCAGCTTTCGGCAGCTGCTGTCCTAGCAAGGAAGCTCAGGGAGTCAAAGCCAGTGCCGGGCGGCACCTTTCTGCTTTGCCCGCCTAAGCGGCGTCACGCTCCCTCGGATACTGTGTCCTTTCCCTCTGCACTGCGTCTGCCGAGGTGCTCTCTGCCTCTCGGAGCAGAAGGGCAAAGGACAATGTTTTCCACAGCAGGGTAGAAACGGCATTGCTAGCAGGAAAGCTAGATGCCTTGGAACTGTCCCCTTAGCCCTTGCCACTCACTTCAGGCTCGTACGCTGAGCAGAACAGCCTGCTGTTCTGAAGCTTCGCTGGCTGCCGTTCGTGCCCAGACGCCATTTCCTTCCCAAGGAGGCGAAGCGCCGTCTACTTCTCGCAGCGAGCACGCTGCTCCTGGCTTTCGCTTCTGCCGCAACGAGCTCGCTACGAGCACTTTTCTTCTCAACCCTCTAGACCATTGCGTTCTGCTTTTCTTGTCTCGTGAATGGAGACGGAAAGCTTCTCGGCTACAATCTCGCCCAGAACAACTGCGGCTACACATTAAGCTCGCCCGGAACGCCCTGCTGAAACTTGCCTTCTGGCACCCCATTCGCGGGGCAGCCGTCTTTCTTCGGCCACCTGCCAAGTGGCCCCATATCGCCGCGCTCGTTGCACTCCGCTTGTCAGATTGGCTTCCCGTGGCGCTGATTTCAGCCTGGCCAAATACTAGCGCTGCGGAGAGCTGTCTCGCAGACAATCATGTTCCAGCATAGAAATTTGTCCTGCAATGTTCCCCCCTCTTTTCCCGCATGGTGTTGCTCTGATGAATGCCTTGAGCATGGAACGACTTAAGCCAGCAAGTATTCCTCGCCGGCCACCGCTCGCTGTGCAAGAGGTATGCCGTGGAGCCTTTGAACGCTGCCAAGCAAAAAGCAGAGCAGTGACCATAAAAGCGAGGAGAGAGCATGCACGAAGCACACTAGTTCTGTCTAGTGCTTTCCGTGCAGAGAGGCGGCAAAGCTGAATGCCGTGCCAGAGCTTCACTTCTCGCTGGAGCACAGGAAGGCAAGAATGAAGAGGCAGAACACAGCCTTGGTTTCAGCAGCCTCCGGGACCGCAAAAGTTCAGCAATAGCTCTGTCAAAGCAGAACTCGGCTGAGAATGCTCTCGCAGCTTGGGAAAGTTAGGCGCAGCTGCTGACCAGCTCTACCCGTGGCCACAGGCTGCTTCTTCGACCTTCACTGTGGCAGAGCTTTTGCGGAGCAGAGACGGCATTCTTCAAGGGCGTGTTCTCCAAGGTGCTGTGAAACAGAGCCTAGCACGCTGTCTCGCTGATCCTGGCTTTCGGCAAGCAGGCGTGCCAGACCGCCGACATTCTGCACTCTGGCAGCCTAGTTGCCAGCTTTCGGCAGCTGCTGTCCTAGCAAGGAAGCTCAGGGAGTCAAAGCCAGTGCCGGGCGGCACCTTTCTGCTTTGCCCGCCTAAGCGGCGTCACGCTCCCTCGGATACTGTGTCCTTTCCCTCTGCACTGCGTCTGCCGAGGTGCTCTCTGCCTCTCGGAGCAGAAGGGCAAAGGACAATGTTATCCACAGCAGGGTAGAAATGGCATTGCTAGCAGGAAAGCTAGATGCCTTGGAACTGTCCCCTTAGCCCTTGCCACTCACTTCAGGCTCGTACGCTGAGCAGAACAGCCTGCTGTTCTGAAGCTTCGCTGGCTGCCGTTCGTGCCCAGACGCCATTTCCTTCCCAAGGAGGCGAAGCGCCGTCTACTTCTCGCAGCGAGCACGCTGCTCCTGGCTTTCGCTTCTGCCGCAACGAGCTCGCTACGAGCACTTTTCTTCTCAACCCTCTAGACCATTGCGTTCTGCTTTTCTTGTCTCGTGAATGGAGACGGAAAGCTTCTCGGCTACAATCTCGCCCAGAACAACTGCGGCTACACATTAAGCTCGCCCGGAACGCCCTGCTGAAACTTGCCTTCTGGCACCCCATTCGCGGGGCAGCCGTCTTTCTTCGGCCACCTGCCAAGTGGCCCCATATCGCCGCGCTCGTTGCACTCCGCTTGTCAGATTGGCTTCCCGTGGCGCTGATTTCAGCCTGGCCAAATACTAGCGCTGCGGAGAGCTGTCTCGCAGACAATCATGTTCCAGCATAGAAATTTGTCCTGCAATGTTCCCCCCTCTTTTCCCGCATGGTGTTGCTCTGATGAATGCCTTGAGCATGGAACGACTTAAGCCAGCAAGTATTCCTCGCCGGCCACCGCTCGCTGTGCAAGAGGTATGCCGTGGAGCCTTTGAACGCTGCCAAGCAAAAAGCAGAGCAGTGACCATAAAAGCGAGGAGAGAGCATGCACGAAGCACACTAGTTCTGTCTAGTGCTTTCCGTGCAGAGAGGCGGCAAAGCTGAATGCCGTGCCAGAGCTTCACTTCTCGCTGGAGCACAGGAAGGCAAGAATGAAGAGGCAGAACACAGCCTTGGTTTCAGCAGCCTCCGGGACCGCAAAAGTTCAGCAATAGCTCTGTCAAAGCAGAACTCGGCTGAGAATGCTCTCGCAGCTTGGGAAAGTTAGGCGCAGCTGCTGACCAGCTCTGCCCGTGGCCACAGGCTGCTTCTTCCACCTTCACTGTGGCAGAGCTTTTGCGGAGCAGAGAGGGCATTCTTCAAGGGCGTGTTCTCCAAGGTGCTGTGAAACAGAGCCTAGCACGCTGTCTCGCTGATCCTGGCTTTCGGCAAGCAGGCGTGCCAGACCGCCGACATTCTGCACTCTGGCAGCCTAGTTGCCAGCTTTCGGCAGCTGCTGTCCTAGCAAGGAAGCTCAGGGAGTCAAAGCCAGTGCCGGGCGGCACCTTTCTGCTTTGCCCGCCTAAGCGGCGTCACGCTCCCTCGGATACTGTGTCCTTTCCCTCTGCACTGCGTCTGCCGAGGTGCTCTCTGCCTCTCGGAGCAGAAGGGCAAAGGACAATGTTTTCCACAGCAGGGTAGAAACGGCATTGCTAGCAGGAAAGCTAGATGCCTTGGAACTGTCCCCTTAGCCCTTGCCACTCACTTCAGGCTCGTACGCTGAGCAGAACAGCCTGCTGTTCTGAAGCTTCGCTGGCTGCCGTTCGTGCCCAGACGCCATTTCCTTCCCAAGGAGGCGAAGCGCCGTCTACTTCTCGCAGCGAGCACGCTGCTCCTGGCTTTCGCTTCTGCCGCAACGAGCTCGCTACGAGCACTTTACTTCTCAACCCTCTAGACCATTGCGTTCTGCTTTTCTTGTCTCGTGAATGGAGACGGAAAGCTTCTCGGCTACAATCTCGCCCAGAACAACTGCGGCTACACATTAAGCTCGCCCGGAACGCCCTGCTGAAACTTGCCTTCTGGCACCCCATTCGCGGGGCAGCCGTCTTTCTTCGGCCACCTGCCAAGTGGCCCCATATCGCCGCGCTCGTTGCACTCCGCTTGTCAGATTGGCTTCCCGTGGCGCTGATTTCAGCCTGGCCAAATACTAGCGCTGCGGAGAGCTGTCTCGCAGACAATCATGTTCCAGCATAGAAATTTGTCCTGCAATGTTCCCCCCTCTTTTCCCGCATGGTGTTGCTCTGATGAATGCCTTGAGCATGGAACGACTTAAGCCAGCAAGTATTCCTCGCCGGCCACCGCTCGCTGTGCAAGAGGTATGCCGTGGAGCCTTTGAACGCTGCCAAGCAAAAAGCAGAGCAGTGACCATAAAAGCGAGGAGAGAGCATGCACGAAGCACACTAGTTCTGTCTAGTGCTTTCCGTGCAGAGAGGCGGCAAAGCTGAATGCCGTGCCAGAGCTTCACTTCTCGCTGGAGCACAGGAAGGCAAGAATGAAGAGGCAGAACACAGCCTTGGTTTCAGCAGCCTCCGGGACCGCAAAAGTTCAGCAATAGCTCTGTCAAAGCAGAACTCGGCTGAGAATGCTCTCGCAGCTTGGGAAAGTTAGGCGCAGCTGTTGACCAGCTCTGCCCGTGGCCACAGGCTGCTTCTTCCACCTTCACTGTGGCAGAGCTTTTGCGGAGCAGAGAGGGCATTCTTCAAGGGCGTGTTCTCCAAGGTGCTGTGAAACAGAGCCTAGCACGCTGTCTCGCTGATCCTGGCTTTCGGCAAGCAGGCGTGCCAGACCGCCGACATTCTGCACTCTGGCAGCCTAGTTGCCAGCTTTCGGCAGCTGCTGTCCTAGCAAGGAAGCTCAGGGAGTCAAAGCCAGTGCCGGGCGGCACCTTTCTGCTTTGCCCGCCTAAGCGGCGTCACGCTCCCTCGGATACTGTGTCCTTTCCCTCTGCACTGCGTCTGCCGAGGTGCTCTCTGCCTCTCGGAGCAGAAGGGCAAAGGACAATGTTTTCCACAGCAGGGTAGAAACGGCATTGCTAGCAGGAAAGCTAGATGCCTTGGAACTGTCCCCTTAGCCCTTGCCACTCACTTCAGGCTCGTACGCTGAGCAGAACAGCCTGCTGTTCTGAAGCTTCGCTGGCTGCCGTTCGTGCCCAGACGCCATTTCCTTCCCAAGGAGGCGAAGCGCCGTCTACTTCTCGCAGCGAGCACGCTGCTCCTGGCTTTCGCTTCTGCCGCAACGAGCTCGCTACGAGCACTTTTCTTCTCAACCCTCTAGACCATTGCGTTCTGCTTTTCTTGTCTCGTGAATGGAGACGGAAAGCTTCTCGGCTACAATCTCGCCCAGAACAACTGCGGCTACACATTAAGCTCGCCCGGAACGCCCTGCTGAAACTTGCCTTCTGGCACCCCATTCGCGGGGCAGCCGTCTTTCTTCGGCCACCTGCCAAGTGGCCCCATATCGCCGCGCTCGTTGCACTCCGCTTGTCAGATTGGCTTCCCGTGGCGCTGATTTCAGCCTGGCCAAATACTAGCGCTGCGGAGAGCTGTCTCGCAGACAATCATGTTGCAGCATAGAAATTTGTCCTGCAATGTTCCCCCCTCTTTTCCCGCATGGTGTTGCTCTGATGAATGCCTTGAGCATGGAACGACTTAAGCCAGCAAGTATTCCTCGCCGGCCACCGCTCGCTGTGCAAGAGGTATGCCGTGGAGCCTTTGAACGCTGCCAAGCAAAAAGCAGAGCAGTGACCATAAAAGCGAGGAGAGAGCATGCACGAAGCACACTAGTTCTGTCTAGTGCTTTCCGTGCAGAGAGGCGGCAAAGCTGAATGCCGTGCCAGAGCTTCACTTCTCGCTGGAGCACAGGAAGGCAAGAATGAAGAGGCAGAACACAGCCTTGGTTTCAGCAGCCTCCGGGACCGCAAAAGTTCAGCAATAGCTCTGTCAAAGCAGAACTCGGCTGAGAATGCTCTCGCAGCTTGGGAAAGTTAGGCGCAGCTGCTGACCAGCTCTACCCGTGGCCACAGGCTGCTTCTTCGACCTTCACTGTGGCAGAGCTTTTGCGGAGCAGAGACGGCATTCTTCAAGGGCGTGTTCTCCAAGGTGCTGTGAAACAGAGCCTAGCACGCTGTCTCGCTGATCCTGGCTTTCGGCAAGCAGGCGTGCCAGACCGCCGACATTCTGCACTCTGGCAGCCTAGTTGCCAGCTTTCGGCAGCTGCTGTCCTAGCAAGGAAGCTCAGGGAGTCAAAGCCAGTGCCGGGCGGCACCTTTCTGCTTTGCCCGCCTAAGCGGCGTCACGCTCCCTCGGATACTGTGTCCTTTCCCTCTGCACTGCGTCTGCCGAGGTGCTCTCTGCCTCTCGGAGCAGAAGGGCAAAGGACAATGTTTTCCACAGCAGGGTAGAAACGGCATTGCTAGCAGGAAAGCTAGATGCCTTGGAACTGTCCCCTTAGCCCTTGCCACTCACTTCAGGCTCGTACGCTGAGCAGAACAGCCTGCTGTTCTGAAGCTTCGCTGGCTGCCGTTCGTGCCCAGACGCCATTTCCTTCCCAAGGAGGCGAAGCGCCGTCTACTTCTCGCAGCGAGCACGCTGCTCCTGGCTTTCGCTTCTGCCGCAACGAGCTCGCTACGAGCACTTTTCTTCTCAACCCTCTAGACCATTGCGTTCTGCTTTTCTTGTCTCGTGAATGGAGACGGAAAGCTTCTCGGCTACAATCTCGCCCAGAACAACTGCGGCTACACATTAAGCTCGCCCGGAACGCCCTGCTGAAACTTGCCTTCTGGCACCCCATTCGCGGGGCAGCCGTCTTTCTTCGGCCACCTGCCAAGTGGCCCCATATCGCCGCGCTCGTTGCACTCCGCTTGTCAGATTGGCTTCCCGTGGCGCTGATTTCAGCCTGGCCAAATACTAGCGCTGCGGAGAGCTGTCTCGCAGACAATCATGTTCCAGCATAGAAATTTGTCCTGCAATGTTCCCCCCTCTTTTCCCGCATGGTGTTGCTCTGATGAATGCCTTGAGCATGGAACGACTTAAGCCAGCAAGTATTCCTCGCCGGCCACCGCTCGCTGTGCAAGAGGTATGCCGTGGAGCCTTTGAACGCTGCCAAGCAAAAAGCAGAGCAGTGACCATAAAAGCGAGGAGAGAGCATGCACGAAGCACACTAGTTCTGTCTAGTGCTTTCCGTGCAGAGAGGCGGCAAAGCTGAATGCCGTGCCAGAGCTTCACTTCTCGCTGGAGCACAGGAAGGCAAGAATGAAGAGGCAGAACACAGCCTTGGTTTCAGCAGCCTCCGGGACCGCAAAAGTTCAGCAATAGCTCTGTCAAAGCAGAACTCGGCTGAGAATGCTCTCGCAGCTTGGGAAAGTTAGGCGCAGCTGCTGACCAGCTCTACCCGTGGCCACAGGCTGCTTCTTCGACCTTCACTGTGGCAGAGCTTTTGCGGAGCAGAGACGGCATTCTTCAAGGGCGTGTTCTCCAAGGTGCTGTGAAACAGAGCCTAGCACGCTGTCTCGCTGATCCTGGCTTTCGGCAAGCAGGCGTGCCAGACCGCCGACATTCTGCACTCTGGCAGCCTAGTTGCCAGCTTTCGGCAGCTGCTGTCCTAGCAAGGAAGCTCAGGGAGTCAAAGCCAGTGCCGGGCGGCACCTTTCTGCTTTGCCCGCCTAAGCGGCGTCACGCTCCCTCGGATACTGTGTCCTTTCCCTCTGCACTGCGTCTGCCGAGGTGCTCTCTGCCTCTCGGAGCAGAAGGGCAAAGGACAATGTTATCCACAGCAGGGTAGAAATGGCATTGCTAGCAGGAAAGCTAGATGCCTTGGAACTGTCCCCTTAGCCCTTGCCACTCACTTCAGGCTCGTACGCTGAGCAGAACAGCCTGCTGTTCTGAAGCTTCGCTGGCTGCCGTTCGTGCCCAGACGCCATTTCCTTCCCAAGGAGGCGAAGCGCCGTCTACTTCTCGCAGCGAGCACGCTGCTCCTGGCTTTCGCTTCTGCCGCAACGAGCTCGCTACGAGCACTTTTCTTCTCAACCCTCTAGACCATTGCGTTCTGCTTTTCTTGTCTCGTGAATGGAGACGGAAAGCTTCTCGGCTACAATCTCGCCCAGAACAACTGCGGCTACACATTAAGCTCGCCCGGAACGCCCTGCTGAAACTTGCCTTCTGGCACCCCATTCGCGGGGCAGCCGTCTTTCTTCGGCCACCTGCCAAGTGGCCCCATATCGCCGCGCTCGTTGCACTCCGCTTGTCAGATTGGCTTCCCGTGGCGCTGATTTCAGCCTGGCCAAATACTAGCGCTGCGGAGAGCTGTCTCGCAGACAATCATGTTCCAGCATAGAAATTTGTCCTGCAATGTTCCCCCCTCTTTTCCCGCATGGTGTTGCTCTGATGAATGCCTTGAGCATGGAACGACTTAAGCCAGCAAGTATTCCTCGCCGGCCACCGCTCGCTGTGCAAGAGGTATGCCGTGGAGCCTTTGAACGCTGCCAAGCAAAAAGCAGAGCAGTGACCATAAAAGCGAGGAGAGAGCATGCACGAAGCACACTAGTTCTGTCTAGTGCTTTCCGTGCAGAGAGGCGGCAAAGCTGAATGCCGTGCCAGAGCTTCACTTCTCGCTGGAGCACAGGAAGGCAAGAATGAAGAGGCAGAACACAGCCTTGGTTTCAGCAGCCTCCGGGACCGCAAAAGTTCAGCAATAGCTCTGTCAAAGCAGAACTCGGCTGAGAATGCTCTCGCAGCTTGGGAAAGTTAGGCGCAGCTGCTGACCAGCTCTGCCCGTGGCCACAGGCTGCTTCTTCCACCTTCACTGTGGCAGAGCTTTTGCGGAGCAGAGAGGGCATTCTTCAAGGGCGTGTTCTCCAAGGTGCTGTGAAACAGAGCCTAGCACGCTGTCTCGCTGATCCTGGCTTTCGGCAAGCAGGCGTGCCAGACCGCCGACATTCTGCACTCTGGCAGCCTAGTTGCCAGCTTTCGGCAGCTGCTGTCCTAGCAAGGAAGCTCAGGGAGTCAAAGCCAGTGCCGGGCGGCACCTTTCTGCTTTGCCCGCCTAAGCGGCGTCACGCTCCCTCGGATACTGTGTCCTTTCCCTCTGCACTGCGTCTGCCGAGGTGCTCTCTGCCTCTCGGAGCAGAAGGGCAAAGGACAATGTTTTCCACAGCAGGGTAGAAACGGCATTGCTAGCAGGAAAGCTAGATGCCTTGGAACTGTCCCCTTAGCCCTTGCCACTCACTTCAGGCTCGTACGCTGAGCAGAACAGCCTGCTGTTCTGAAGCTTCGCTGGCTGCCGTTCGTGCCCAGACGCCATTTCCTTCCCAAGGAGGCGAAGCGCCGTCTACTTCTCGCAGCGAGCACGCTGCTCCTGGCTTTCGCTTCTGCCGCAACGAGCTCGCTACGAGCACTTTACTTCTCAACCCTCTAGACCATTGCGTTCTGCTTTTCTTGTCTCGTGAATGGAGACGGAAAGCTTCTCGGCTACAATCTCGCCCAGAACAACTGCGGCTACACATTAAGCTCGCCCGGAACGCCCTGCTGAAACTTGCCTTCTGGCACCCCATTCGCGGGGCAGCCGTCTTTCTTCGGCCACCTGCCAAGTGGCCCCATATCGCCGCGCTCGTTGCACTCCGCTTGTCAGATTGGCTTCCCGTGGCGCTGATTTCAGCCTGGCCAAATACTAGCGCTGCGGAGAGCTGTCTCGCAGACAATCATGTTCCAGCATAGAAATTTGTCCTGCAATGTTCCCCCCTCTTTTCCCGCATGGTGTTGCTCTGATGAATGCCTTGAGCATGGAACGACTTAAGCCAGCAAGTATTCCTCGCCGGCCACCGCTCGCTGTGCAAGAGGTATGCCGTGGAGCCTTTGAACGCTGCCAAGCAAAAAGCAGAGCAGTGACCATAAAAGCGAGGAGAGAGCATGCACGAAGCACACTAGTTCTGTCTAGTGCTTTCCGTGCAGAGAGGCGGCAAAGCTGAATGCCGTGCCAGAGCTTCACTTCTCGCTGGAGCACAGGAAGGCAAGAATGAAGAGGCAGAACACAGCCTTGGTTTCAGCAGCCTCCGGGACCGCAAAAGTTCAGCAATAGCTCTGTCAAAGCAGAACTCGGCTGAGAATGCTCTCGCAGCTTGGGAAAGTTAGGCGCAGCTGCTGACCAGCTCTACCCGTGGCCACAGGCTGCTTCTTCGACCTTCACTGTGGCAGAGCTTTTGCGGAGCAGAGACGGCATTCTTCAAGGGCGTGTTCTCCAAGGTGCTGTGAAACAGAGCCTAGCACGCTGTCTCGCTGATCCTGGCTTTCGGCAAGCAGGCGTGCCAGACCGCCGACATTCTGCACTCTGGCAGCCTAGTTGCCAGCTTTCGGCAGCTGCTGTCCTAGCAAGGAAGCTCAGGGAGTCAAAGCCAGTGCCGGGCGGCACCTTTCTGCTTTGCCCGCCTAAGCGGCGTCACGCTCCCTCGGATACTGTGTCCTTTCCCTCTGCACTGCGTCTGCCGAGGTGCTCTCTGCCTCTCGGAGCAGAAGGGCAAAGGACAATGTTATCCACAGCAGGGTAGAAATGGCATTGCTAGCAGGAAAGCTAGATGCCTTGGAACTGTCCCCTTAGCCCTTGCCACTCACTTCAGGCTCGTACGCTGAGCAGAACAGCCTGCTGTTCTGAAGCTTCGCTGGCTGCCGTTCGTGCCCAGACGCCATTTCCTTCCCAAGGAGGCGAAGCGCCGTCTACTTCTCGCAGCGAGCACGCTGCTCCTGGCTTTCGCTTCTGCCGCAACGAGCTCGCTACGAGCACTTTTCTTCTCAACCCTCTAGACCATTGCGTTCTGCTTTTCTTGTCTCGTGAATGGAGACGGAAAGCTTCTCGGCTACAATCTCGCCCAGAACAACTGCGGCTACACATTAAGCTCGCCCGGAACGCCCTGCTGAAACTTGCCTTCTGGCACCCCATTCGCGGGGCAGCCGTCTTTCTTCGGCCACCTGCCAAGTGGCCCCATATCGCCGCGCTCGTTGCACTCCGCTTGTCAGATTGGCTTCCCGTGGCGCTGATTTCAGCCTGGCCAAATACTAGCGCTGCGGAGAGCTGTCTCGCAGACAATCATGTTCCAGCATAGAAATTTGTCCTGCAATGTTCCCCCCTCTTTTCCCGCATGGTGTTGCTCTGATGAATGCCTTGAGCATGGAACGACTTAAGCCAGCAAGTATTCCTCGCCGGCCACCGCTCGCTGTGCAAGAGGTATGCCGTGGAGCCTTTGAACGCTGCCAAGCAAAAAGCAGAGCAGTGACCATAAAAGCGAGGAGAGAGCATGCACGAAGCACACTAGTTCTGTCTAGTGCTTTCCGTGCAGAGAGGCGGCAAAGCTGAATGCCGTGCCAGAGCTTCACTTCTCGCTGGAGCACAGGAAGGCAAGAATGAAGAGGCAGAACACAGCCTTGGTTTCAGCAGCCTCCGGGACCGCAAAAGTTCAGCAATAGCTCTGTCAAAGCAGAACTCGGCTGAGAATGCTCTCGCAGCTTGGGAAAGTTAGGCGCAGCTGCTGACCAGCTCTGCCCGTGGCCACAGGCTGCTTCTTCCACCTTCACTGTGGCAGAGCTTTTGCGGAGCAGAGAGGGCATTCTTCAAGGGCGTGTTCTCCAAGGTGCTGTGAAACAGAGCCTAGCACGCTGTCTCGCTGATCCTGGCTTTCGGCAAGCAGGCGTGCCAGACCGCCGACATTCTGCACTCTGGCAGCCTAGTTGCCAGCTTTCGGCAGCTGCTGTCCTAGCAAGGAAGCTCAGGGAGTCAAAGCCAGTGCCGGGCGGCACCTTTCTGCTTTGCCCGCCTAAGCGGCGTCACGCTCCCTCGGATACTGTGTCCTTTCCCTCTGCACTGCGTCTGCCGAGGTGCTCTCTGCCTCTCGGAGCAGAAGGGCAAAGGACAATGTTTTCCACAGCAGGGTAGAAACGGCATTGCTAGCAGGAAAGCTAGATGCCTTGGAACTGTCCCCTTAGCCCTTGCCACTCACTTCAGGCTCGTACGCTGAGCAGAACAGCCTGCTGTTCTGAAGCTTCGCTGGCTGCCGTTCGTGCCCAGACGCCATTTCCTTCCCAAGGAGGCGAAGCGCCGTCTACTTCTCGCAGCGAGCACGCTGCTCCTGGCTTTCGCTTCTGCCGCAACGAGCTCGCTACGAGCACTTTACTTCTCAACCCTCTAGACCATTGCGTTCTGCTTTTCTTGTCTCGTGAATGGAGACGGAAAGCTTCTCGGCTACAATCTCGCCCAGAACAACTGCGGCTACACATTAAGCTCGCCCGGAACGCCCTGCTGAAACTTGCCTTCTGGCACCCCATTCGCGGGGCAGCCGTCTTTCTTCGGCCACCTGCCAAGTGGCCCCATATCGCCGCGCTCGTTGCACTCCGCTTGTCAGATTGGCTTCCCGTGGCGCTGATTTCAGCCTGGCCAAATACTCGCGCTGCGGAGAGCTGTCTCGCAGACAATCATGTTCCAGCATAGAAATTTGTCCTGCAATGTTCCCCCCTCTTTTCCCGCATGGTGTTGCTCTGATGAATGCCTTGAGCATGGAACGACTTAAGCCAGCAAGTATTCCTCGCCGGCCACCGCTCGCTGTGCAAGAGGTATGCCGTGGAGCCTTTGAACGCTGCCAAGCAAAAAGCAGAGCAGTGACCATAAAAGCGAGGAGAGAGCATGCACGAAGCACACTAGTTCTGTCTAGTGCTTTCCGTGCAGAGAGGCGGCAAAGCTGAATGCCGTGCCAGAGCTTCACTTCTCGCTGGAGCACAGGAAGGCAAGAATGAAGAGGCAGAACACAGCCTTGGTTTCAGCAGCCTCCGGGACCGCAAAAGTTCAGCAATAGCTCTGTCAAAGCAGAACTCGGCTGAGAATGCTCTCGCAGCTTGGGAAAGTTAGGCGCAGCTGCTGACCAGCTCTACCCGTGGCCACAGGCTGCTTCTTCCACCTTCACTGTGGCAGAGCTTTTGCGGAACAGAGACGGCATTCTTCAAGGGCGTGTTCTCCAAGGTGCTGTGAAACAGAGCCTAGCACGCTGTCTCGCTGATCCTGGCTTTCGGCAAGCAGGCGTGCCAGACCGCCGACATTCTGCACTCTGGCAGCCTAGTTGCCAGCTTTCGGCAGCTGCTGTCCTAGCAAGGAAGCTCAGGGAGTCAAAGCCAGTGCCGGGCGGCACCTTTCTGCTTTGCCCGCCTAAGCGGCGTCACGCTCCCTCGGATACTGTGTCCTTTCCCTCTGCACTGCGTCTGCCGAGGTGCTCTCTGCCTCTCGGAGCAGAAGGGCAAAGGACAATGTTATCCACAGCAGGGTAGAAATGGCATTGCTAGCAGGAAAGCTAGATGCCTTGGAACTGTCCCCTTAGCCCTTGCCACTCACTTCAGGCTCGTACGCTGAGCAGAACAGCCTGCTGTTCTGAAGCTTCGCTGGCTGCCGTTCGTGCCCAGACGCCATTTCCTTCCCAAGGAGGCGAAGCGCCGTCTACTTCTCGCAGCGAGCACGCTGCTCCTGGCTTTCGCTTCTGCCGCAACGAGCTCGCTACGAGCACTTTTCTTCTCAACCCTCTAGACCATTGCGTTCTGCTTTTCTTGTCTCGTGAATGGAGACGGAAAGCTTCTCGGCTACAATCTCGCCCAGAACAACTGCGGCTACACATTAAGCTCGCCCGGAACGCCCTGCTGAAACTTGCCTTCTGGCACCCCATTCGCGGGGCAGCCGTCTTTCTTCGGCCACCTGCCAAGTGGCCCCATATCGCCGCGCTCGTTGCACTCCGCTTGTCAGATTGGCTTCCCGTGGCGCTGATTTCAGCCTGGCCAAATACTAGCGCTGCGGAGAGCTGTCTCGCAGACAATCATGTTCCAGCATAGAAATTTGTCCTGCAATGTTCCCCCCTCTTTTCCCGCATGGTGTTGCTCTGATGAATGCCTTGAGCATGGAACGACTTAAGCCAGCAAGTATTCCTCGCCGGCCACCGCTCGCTGTGCAAGAGGTATGCCGTGGAGCCTTTGAACGCTGCCAAGCAAAAAGCAGAGCAGTGACCATAAAAGCGAGGAGAGAGCATGCACGAAGCACACTAGTTCTGTCTAGTGCTTTCCGTGCAGAGAGGCGGCAAAGCTGAATGCCGTGCCAGAGCTTCACTTCTCGCTGGAGCACAGGAAGGCAAGAATGAAGAGGCAGAACACAGCCTTGGTTTCAGCAGCCTCCGGGACCGCAAAAGTTCAGCAATAGCTCTGTCAAAGCAGAACTCGGCTGAGAATGCTCTCGCAGCTTGGGAAAGTTAGGCGCAGCTGCTGACCAGCTCTGCCCGTGGCCACAGGCTGCTTCTTCCACCTTCACTGTGGCAGAGCTTTTGCGGAGCAGAGAGGGCATTCTTCAAGGGCGTGTTCTCCAAGGTGCTGTGAAACAGAGCCTAGCACGCTGTCTCGCTGATCCTGGCTTTCGGCAAGCAGGCGTGCCAGACCGCCGACATTCTGCACTCTGGCAGCCTAGTTGCCAGCTTTCGGCAGCTGCTGTCCTAGCAAGGAAGCTCAGGGAGTCAAAGCCAGTGCCGGGCGGCACCTTTCTGCTTTGCCCGCCTAAGCGGCGTCACGCTCCCTCGGATACTGTGTCCTTTCCCTCTGCACTGCGTCTGCCGAGGTGCTCTCTGCCTCTCGGAGCAGAAGGGCAAAGGACAATGTTTTCCACAGCAGGGTAGAAACGGCATTGCTAGCAGGAAAGCTAGATGCCTTGGAACTGTCCCCTTAGCCCTTGCCACTCACTTCAGGCTCGTACGCTGAGCAGAACAGCCTGCTGTTCTGAAGCTTCGCTGGCTGCCGTTCGTGCCCAGACGCCATTTCCTTCCCAAGGAGGCGAAGCGCCGTCTACTTCTCGCAGCGAGCACGCTGCTCCTGGCTTTCGCTTCTGCCGCAACGAGCTCGCTACGAGCACTTTTCTTCTCAACCCTCTAGACCATTGCGTTCTGCTTTTCTTGTCTCGTGAATGGAGACGGAAAGCTTCTCGGCTACAATCTCGCCCAGAACAACTGCGGCTACACATTAAGCTCGCCCGGAACGCCCTGCTGAAACTTGCCTTCTGGCACCCCATTCGCGGGGCAGCCGTCTTTCTTCGGCCACCTGCCAAGTGGCCCCATATCGCCGCGCTCGTTGCACTCCGCTTGTCAGATTGGCTTCCCGTGGCGCTGATTTCAGCCTGGCCAAATACTCGCGCTGCGGAGAGCTGTCTCGCAGACAATCATGTTCCAGCATAGAAATTTGTCCTGCAATGTTCCCCCCTCTTTTCCCGCATGGTGTTGCTCTGATGAATGCCTTGAGCATGGAACGACTTAAGCCAGCAAGTATTCCTCGCCGGCCACCGCTCGCTGTGCAAGAGGTATGCCGTGGAGCCTTTGAACGCTGCCAAGCAAAAAGCAGAGCAGTGACCATAAAAGCGAGGAGAGAGCATGCACGAAGCACACTAGTTCTGTCTAGTGCTTTCCGTGCAGAGAGGCGGCAAAGCTGAATGCCGTGCCAGAGCTTCACTTCTCGCTGGAGCACAGGAAGGCAAGAATGAAGAGGCAGAACACAGCCTTGGTTTCAGCAGCCTCCGGGACCGCAAAAGTTCAGCAATAGCTCTGTCAAAGCAGAACTCGGCTGAGAATGCTCTCGCAGCTTGGGAAAGTTAGGCGCAGCTGCTGACCAGCTCTACCCGTGGCCACAGGCTGCTTCTTCCACCTTCACTGTGGCAGAGCTTTTGCGGAACAGAGACGGCATTCTTCAAGGGCGTGTTCTCCAAGGTGCTGTGAAACAGAGCCTAGCACGCTGTCTCGCTGATCCTGGCTTTCGGCAAGCAGGCGTGCCAGACCGCCGACATTCTGCACTCTGGCAGCCTAGTTGCCAGCTTTCGGCAGCTGCTGTCCTAGCAAGGAAGCTCAGGGAGTCAAAGCCAGTGCCGGGCGGCACCTTTCTGCTTTGCCCGCCTAAGCGGCGTCACGCTCCCTCGGATACTGTGTCCTTTCCCTCTGCACTGCGTCTGCCGAGGTGCTCTCTGCCTCTCGGAGCAGAAGGGCAAAGGACAATGTTATCCACAGCAGGGTAGAAATGGCATTGCTAGCAGGAAAGCTAGATGCCTTGGAACTGTCCCCTTAGCCCTTGCCACTCACTTCAGGCTCGTACGCTGAGCAGAACAGCCTGCTGTTCTGAAGCTTCGCTGGCTGCCGTTCGTGCCCAGACGCCATTTCCTTCCCAAGGAGGCGAAGCGCCGTCTACTTCTCGCAGCGAGCACGCTGCTCCTGGCTTTCGCTTCTGCCGCAACGAGCTCGCTACGAGCACTTTTCTTCTCAACCCTCTAGACCATTGCGTTCTGCTTTTCTTGTCTCGTGAATGGAGACGGAAAGCTTCTCGGCTACAATCTCGCCCAGAACAACTGCGGCTACACATTAAGCTCGCCCGCAACGCCCTGCTGAAACTTGCCTTCTGGCACCCCATTCGCGGGGCAGCCGTCTTTCTTCGGCCACCTGCCAAGTGGCCCCATATCGCCGCGCTCGTTGCACTCCGCTTGTCAGATTGGCTTCCCGTGGCGCTGATTTCAGCCTGGCCAAATACTAGCGCTGCGGAGAGCTGTCTCGCAGACAATCATGTTCCAGCATAGAAATTTGTCCTGCAATGTTCCCCCCTCTTTTCCCGCATGGTGTTGCTCTGATGAATGCCTTGAGCATGGAACGACTTAAGCCAGCAAGTATTCCTCGCCGGCCACCGCTCGCTGTGCAAGAGGTATGCCGTGGAGCCTTTGAACGCTGCCAAGCAAAAAGCAGAGCAGTGACCATAAAAGCGAGGAGAGAGCATGCACGAAGCACACTAGTTCTGTCTAGTGCTTTCCGTGCAGAGAGGCGGCAAAGCTGAATGCCGTGCCAGAGCTTCACTTCTCGCTGGAGCACAGGAAGGCAAGAATGAAGAGGCAGAACACAGCCTTGGTTTCAGCAGCCTCCGGGACCGCAAAAGTTCAGCAATAGCTCTGTCAAAGCAGAACTCGGCTGAGAATGCTCTCGCAGCTTGGGAAAGTTAGGCGCAGCTGCTGACCAGCTCTGCCCGTGGCCACAGGCTGCTTCTTCCACCTTCACTGTGGCAGAGCTTTTGCGGAGCAGAGAGGGCATTCTTCAAGGGCGTGTTCTCCAAGGTGCTGTGAAACAGAGCCTAGCACGCTGTCTCGCTGATCCTGGCTTTCGGCAAGCAGGCGTGCCAGACCGCCGACATTCTGCACTCTGGCAGCCTAGTTGCCAGCTTTCGGCAGCTGCTGTCCTAGCAAGGAAGCTCAGGGAGTCAAAGCCAGTGCCGGGCGGCACCTTTCTGCTTTGCCCGCCTAAGCGGCGTCACGCTCCCTCGGATACTGTGTCCTTTCCCTCTGCACTGCGTCTGCCGAGGTGCTCTCTGCCTCTCGGAGCAGAAGGGCAAAGGACAATGTTATCCACAGCAGGGTAGAAATGGCATTGCTAGCAGGAAAGCTAGATGCCTTGGAACTGTCCCCTTAGCCCTTGCCACTCACTTCAGGCTCGTACGCTGAGCAGAACAGCCTGCTGTTCTGAAGCTTCGCTGGCTGCCGTTCGTGCCCAGACGCCATTTCCTTCCCAAGGAGGCGAAGCGCCGTCTACTTCTCGCAGCGAGCACGCTGCTCCTGGCTTTCGCTTCTGCCGCAACGAGCTCGCTACGAGCACTTTTCTTCTCAACCCTCTAGACCATTGCGTTCTGCTTTTCTTGTCTCGTGAATGGAGACGGAAAGCTTCTCGGCTACAATCTCGCCCAGAACAACTGCGGCTACACATTAAGCTCGCCCGGAACGCCCTGCTGAAACTTGCCTTCTGGCACCCCATTCGCGGGGCAGCCGTCTTTCTTCGGCCACCTGCCAAGTGGCCCCATATCGCCGCGCTCGTTGCACTCCGCTTGTCAGATTGGCTTCCCGTGGCGCTGATTTCAGCCTGGCCAAATACTCGCGCTGCGGAGAGCTGTCTCGCAGACAATCATGTTCCAGCATAGAAATTTGTCCTGCAATGTTCCCCCCTCTTTTCCCGCATGGTGTTGCTCTGATGAATGCCTTGAGCATGGAACGACTTAAGCCAGCAAGTATTCCTCGCCGGCCACCGCTCGCTGTGCAAGAGGTATGCCGTGGAGCCTTTGAACGCTGCCAAGCAAAAAGCAGAGCAGTGACCATAAAAGCGAGGAGAGAGCATGCACGAAGCACACTAGTTCTGTCTAGTGCTTTCCGTGCAGAGAGGCGGCAAAGCTGAATGCCGTGCCAGAGCTTCACTTCTCGCTGGAGCACAGGAAGGCAAGAATGAAGAGGCAGAACACAGCCTTGGTTTCAGCAGCCTCCGGGACCGCAAAAGTTCAGCAATAGCTCTGTCAAAGCAGAACTCGGCTGAGAATGCTCTCGCAGCTTGGGAAAGTTAGGCGCAGCTGCTGACCAGCTCTGCCCGTGGCCACAGGCTGCTTCTTCCACCTTCACTGTGGCAGAGCTTTTGCGGAGCAGAGACGGCATTCTTCAAGGGCGTGTTCTCCAAGGTGCTGTGAAACAGAGCCTAGCACGCTGTCTCGCTGATCCTGGCTTTCGGCAAGCAGGCGTGCCAGACCGCCGACATTCTGCACTCTGGCAGCCTAGTTGCCAGCTTTCGGCAGCTGCTGTCCTAGCAAGGAAGCTCAGGGAGTCAAAGCCAGTGCCGGGCGGCACCTTTCTGCTTTGCCCGCCTAAGCGGCGTCACGCTCCCTCGGATACTGTGTCCTTTCCCTCTGCACTGCGTCTGCCGAGGTGCTCTCTGCCTCTCGGAGCAGAAGGGCAAAGGACAATGTTTTCCACAGCAGGGTAGAAATGGCATTGCTAGCAGGAAAGCTAGATGCCTTGGAACTGTCCCCTTAGCCCTTGCCACTCACTTCAGGCTCGTACGCTGAGCAGAACAGCCTGCTGTTCTGAAGCTTCGCTGGCTGCCGTTCGTGCCCAGACGCCATTTCCTTCCCAAGGAGGCGAAGCGCCGTCTACTTCTCGCAGCGAGCACGCTGCTCCTGGCTTTCGCTTCTGCCGCAACGAGCTCGCTACGAGCACTTTTCTTCTCAACCCTCTAGACCATTGCGTTCTGCTTTTCTTGTCTCGTGAATGGAGACGGAAAGCTTCTCGGCTACAATCTCGCCCAGAACAACTGCGGCTACACATTAAGCTCGCCCGGGACGCCCTGCTGAAACTTGCCTTCTGGCACCCCATTCGCGGGGCAGCCGTCTTTCTTCGGCCACCTGCCAAGTGGCCCCATATCGCCGCGCTCGTTGCACTCCGCTTGTCAGATTGGCTTCCCGTGGCGCTGATTTCAGCCTGGCCAAATACTAGCGCTGCGGAGAGCTGTCTCGCAGACAATCATGTTCCAGCATAGAAATTTGTCCTGCAATGTTCCCCCCTCTTTTCCCGCATGGTGTTGCTCTGATGAATGCCTTGAGCATGGAACGACTTAAGCCAGCAAGTATTCCTCGCCGGCCACCGCTCGCTGTGCAAGAGGTATGCCGTGGAGCCTTTGAACGCTGCCAAGCAAAAAGCAGAGCAGTGACCATAAAAGCGAGGAGAGAGCATGCACGAAGCACACTAGTTCTGTCTAGTGCTTTCCGTGCAGAGAGGCGGCAAAGCTGAATGCCGTGCCAGAGCTTCACTTCTCGCTGGAGCACAGGAAGGCAAGAATGAAGAGGCAGAACACAGCCTTGGTTTCAGCAGCCTCCGGGACCGCAAAAGTTCAGCAATAGCTCTGTCAAAGCAGAACTCGGCTGAGAATGCTCTCGCAGCTTGAGAAAGTTAGGCGCAGCTGTTGACCAGCTCTGCCCCTGGCCACAGGCTGCTTCTTCCACCTTCACTGTGGCAGAGCTTTTGCGGAGCAGAGAGGGCATTCTTCAAGGGCGTGTTCTCCAAGGTGCTGTGAAACAGAGCCTAGCACGCTGTCTCGCTGATCCTGGCTTTCGGCAAGCAGGCGTGCCAGACCGCCGACATTCTGCACTCTGGCAGCCTAGTTGCCAGCTTTCGGCAGCTGCTGTCCTAGCAAGGAAGCTCAGGGAGTCAAAGCCAGTGCCGGGCGGCACCTTTCTGCTTTGCCCGCCTAAGCGGCGTCACGCTCCCTCGGATACTGTGTCCTTTCCCTCTGCACTGCGTCTGCCGAGGTGCTCTCTGCCTCTCGGAGCAGAAGGGCAAAGGACAATGTTATCCACAGCAGGGTAGAAATGGCATTGCTAGCAGGAAAGCTAGATGCCTTGGAACTGTCCCCTTAGCCCTTGCCACTCACTTCAGGCTCGTACGCTGAGCAGAACAGCCTGCTGTTCTGAAGCTTCGCTGGCTGCCGTTCGTGCCCAGATGCCATTTCCTTCCCAAGGAGGCGAAGCGCCGTCTACTTCTCGCAGCGAGCACGCTGCTCCTGGCTTTCGCTTCTGCCGCAACGAGCTCGCTACGAGCACTTTTCTTCTCAACCCTCTAGACCATTGCGTTCTGCTTTTCTTGTCTCGTGAATGGAGACGGAAAGCTTCTCGGCTACAATCTCGCCCAGAACAACTGCGGCTACACATTAAGCTCGCCCGGAACGCCCTGCTGAAACTTGCCTTCTGGCACCCCATTCGCGGGGCAGCCGTCTTTCTTCGGCCACCTGCCAAGTGGCCCCATATCGCCGCGCTCGTTGCACTCCGCTTGTCAGATTGGCTTCCCGTGGCGCTGATTTCAGCCTGGCCAAATACTCGCGCTGCGGAGAGCTGTCTCGCAGACAATCATGTTCCAGCATAGAAATTTGTCCTGCAATGTTCCCCCCTCTTTTCCCGCATGGTGTTGCTCTGATGAATGCCTTGAGCATGGAACGACTTAAGCCAGCAAGTATTCCTCGCCGGCCACCGCTCGCTGTGCAAGAGGTATGCCGTGGAGCCTTTGAACGCTGCCAAGCAAAAAGCAGAGCAGTGACCATAAAAGCGAGGAGAGAGCATGCACGAAGCACACTAGTTCTGTCTAGTGCTTTCCGTGCAGAGAGGCGGCAAAGCTGAATGCCGTGCCAGAGCTTCACTTCTCGCTGGAGCACAGGAAGGCAAGAATGAAGAGGCAGAACACAGCCTTGGTTTCAGCAGCCTCCGGGACCGCAAAAGTTCAGCAATAGCTCTGTCAAAGCAGAACTCGGCTGAGAATGCTCTCGCAGCTTGGGAAAGTTAGGCGCAGCTGTTGACCAGCTCTGCCCGTGGCCACAGGCTGCTTCTTCGACCTTCACTGTGGCAGAGCTTTTGCGGAGCAGAGAGGGCATTCTTCAAGGGCGTGTTCTCCAAGGTGCTGTGAAACAGAGCCTAGCACGCTGTCTCGCTGATCCTGGCTTTCGGCAAGCAGGCGTGCCAGACCGCCGACATTCTGCACTCTGGCAGCCTAGTTGCCAGCTTTCGGCAGCTGCTGTCCTAGCAAGGAAGCTCAGGGAGTCAAAGCCAGTGCCGGGCGGCACCTTTCTGCTTTGCCCGCCTAAGCGGCGTCACGCTCCCTCGGATACTGTGTCCTTTCCCTCTGCACTGCGTCTGCCGAGGTGCTCTCTGCCTCTCGGAGCAGAAGGGCAAAGGACAATGTTTTCCACAGCAGGGTAGAAACGGCATTGCTAGCAGGAAAGCTAGATGCCTTGGAACTGTCCCCTTAGCCCTTGCCACTCACTTCAGGCTCGTACGCTGAGCAGAACAGCCTGCTGTTCTGAAGCTTCGCTGGCTGCCGTTCGTGCCCAGACGCCATTTCCTTCCCAAGGAGGCGAAGCGCCGTCTACTTCTCGCAGCGAGCACGCTGCTCCTGGCTTTCGCTTCTGCCGCAACGAGCTCGCTACGAGCACTTTTCTTCTCAACCCTCTAGACCATTGCGTTCTGCTTTTCTTGTCTCGTGAATGGAGACGGAAAGCTTCTCGGCTACAATCTCGCCCAGAACAACTGCGGCTACACATTAAGCTCGCCCGGAACGCCCTGCTGAAACTTGCCTTCTGGCACCCCATTCGCGGGGCAGCCGTCTTTCTTCGGCCACCTGCCAAGTGGCCCCATATCGCCGCGCTCGTTGCACTCCGCTTGTCAGATTGGCTTCCCGTGGCGCTGATTTCAGCCTGGCCAAATACTAGCGCTGCGGAGAGCTGTCTCGCAGACAATCATGTTCCAGCATAGAAATTTGTCCTGCAATGTTCCCCCCTCTTTTCCCGCATGGTGTTGCTCTGATGAATGCCTTGAGCATGGAACGACTTAAGCCAGCAAGTATTCCTCGCCGGCCACCGCTCGCTGTGCAAGAGGTATGCCGTGGAGCCTTTGAACGCTGCCAAGCAAAAAGCAGAGCAGTGACCATAAAAGCGAGGAGAGAGCATGCACGAAGCACACTAGTTCTGTCTAGTGCTTTCCGTGCAGAGAGGCGGCAAAGCTGAATGCCGTGCCAGAGCTTCACTTCTCGCTGGAGCACAGGAAGGCAAGAATGAAGAGGCAGAACACAGCCTTGGTTTCAGCAGCCTCCGGGACCGCAAAAGTTCAGCAATAGCTCTGTCAAAGCAGAACTCGGCTGAGAATGCTCTCGCAGCTTGGGAAAGTTAGGCGCAGCTGTTGACCAGCTCTGCCCGTGGCCACAGGCTGCTTCTTCCACCTTCACTGTGGCAGAGCTTTTGCGGAGCAGAGACGGCATTCTTCAAGGGCGTGTTCTCCAAGGTGCTGTGAAACAGAGCCTAGCACGCTGTCTCGCTGATCCTGGCTTTCGGCAAGCAGGCGTGCCAGACCGCCGACATTCTGCACTCTGGCAGCCTAGTTGCCAGCTTTCGGCAGCTGCTGTCCTAGCAAGGAAGCTCAGGGAGTCAAAGCCAGTGCCGGGCGGCACCTTTCTGCTTTGCCCGCCTAAGCGGCGTCACGCTCCCTCGGATACTGTGTCCTTTCCCTCTGCACTGCGTCTGCCGAGGTGCTCTCTGCCTCTCGGAGCAGAAGGGCAAAGGACAATGTTTTCCACAGCAGGGTAGAAACGGCATTGCTAGCAGGAAAGCTAGATGCCTTGGAACTGTCCCCTTAGCCCTTGCCACTCACTTCAGGCTCGTACGCTGAGCAGAACAGCCTGCTGTTCTGAAGCTTCGCTGGCTGCCGTTCGTGCCCAGACGCCATTTCCTTCCCAAGGAGGCGAAGCGCCGTCTACTTCTCGCAGCGAGCACGCTGCTCCTGGCTTTCGCTTCTGCCGCAACGAGCTCGCTACGAGCACTTTTCTTCTCAACCCTCTAGACCATTGCGTTCTGCTTTTCTTGTCTCGTGAATGGAGACGGAAAGCTTCTCGGCTACAATCTCGCCCAGAACAACTGCGGCTACACATTAAGCTCGCCCGGAACGCCCTGCTGAAACTTGCCTTCTGGCACCCCATTCGCGGGGCAGCCGTCTTTCTTCGGCCACCTGCCAAGTGGCCCCATATCGCCGCGCTCGTTGCACTCCGCTTGTCAGATTGGCTTCCCGTGGCGCTGATTTCAGCCTGGCCAAATACTAGCGCTGCGGAGAGCTGTCTCGCAGACAATCATGTTCCAGCATAGAAATTTGTCCTGCAATGTTCCCCCCTCTTTTCCCGCATGGTGTTGCTCTGATGAATGCCTTGAGCATGGAACGACTTAAGCCAGCAAGTATTCCTCGCCGGCCACCGCTCGCTGTGCAAGAGGTATGCCGTGGAGCCTTTGAACGCTGCCAAGCAAAAAGCAGAGCAGTGACCATAAAAGCGAGGAGAGAGCATGCACGAAGCACACTAGTTCTGTCTAGTGCTTTCCGTGCAGAGAGGCGGCAAAGCTGAATGCCGTGCCAGAGCTTCACTTCTCGCTGGAGCACAGGAAGGCAAGAATGAAGAGGCAGAACACAGTCTTGGTTTCAGCAGCCTCCGGGACCGCAAAAGTTCAGCAATAGCTCTGTCAAAGCAGAACTCGGCTGAGAATGCTCTCGCAGCTTGAGAAAGTTAGGCGCAGCTGTTGACCAGCTCTGCCCGTGGCCACAGGCTGCTTCTTCGACCTTCACTGTGGCAGAGCTTTTGCGGAGCAGAGACGGCATTCTTCAAGGGCGTGTTCTCCAAGGTGCTGTGAAACAGAGCCTAGCACGCTGTCTCGCTGATCCTGGCTTTCGGCAAGCAGGCGTGCCAGACCGCCGACATTCTGCACTCTGGCAGCCTAGTTGCCAGCTTTCGGCAGCTGCTGTCCTAGCAAGGCAGCTCAGGGAGTCAAAGCCAGTGCCGGGCGGCACCTTTCTGCTTTGCCCGCCTAAGCGGCGTCACGCTCCCTCGGATACTGTGTCCTTTCCCTCTGCACTGCGTCTGCCGAGGTGCTCTCTGCCTCTCGGAGCAGAAGGGCAAAGGACAATGTTATCCACAGCAGGGTAGAAATGGCATTGCTAGCAGGAAAGCTAGATGCCTTGGAACTGTCCCCTTAGCCCTTGCCACTCACTTCAGGCTCGTACGCTGAGCAGAACAGCCTGCTGTTCTGAAGCTTCGCTGGCTGCCGTTCGTGCCCAGACGCCATTTCCTTCCCAAGGAGGCGAAGCGCCGTCTACTTCTCGCAGCGAGCACGCTGCTCCTGGCTTTCGCTTCTGCCGCAACGAGCTCGCTACGAGCACTTTTCTTCTCAACCCTCTAGACCATTGCGTTCTGCTTTTCTTGTCTCGTGAATGGAGACGGAAAGCTTCTCGGCTACAATCTCGCCTAGAACAACTGCGGCTACACATTAAGCTCGCCCGGAACGCCCTGCTGAAACTTGCCTTCTGGCACCCCATTCGCGGGGCAGCCGTCTTTCTTCGGCCACCTGCCAAGTGGCCCCATATCGCCGCGCTCGTTGCACTCCGCTTGTCAGATTGGCTTCCCGTGGCGCTGATTTCAGCCTGGCCAAATACTAGCGCTGCGGAGAGCTGTCTCGCAGACAATCATGTTCCAGCATAGAAATTTGTCCTGCAATGTTCCCCCCTCTTTTCCCGCATGGTGTTGCTCTGATGAATGCCTTGAGCATGGAACGACTTAAGCCAGCAAGTATTCCTCGCCGGCCACCGCTCGCTGTGCAAGAGGTATGCCGTGGAGCCTTTGAACGCTGCCAAGCAAAAAGCAGAGCAGTGACCATAAAAGCGAGGAGAGAGCATGCACGAAGCACACTAGTTCTGTCTAGTGCTTTCCGTGCAGAGAGGCGGCAAAGCTGAATGCCGTGCCAGAGCTTCACTTCTCGCTGGAGCACAGGAAGGCAAGAATGAAGAGGCAGAACACAGCCTTGGTTTCAGCAGCCTCCGGGACCGCAAAAGTTCAGCAATAGCTCTGTCAAAGCAGAACTCGGCTGAGAATGCTCTCGCAGCTTGGGAAAGTTAGGCGCAGCTGTTGACCAGCTCTGCCCGTGGCCACAGGCTGCTTCTTCCACCTTCACTGTGGCAGAGCTTTTGCGGAGCAGAGAGGGCATTCTTCAAGGGCGTGTTCTCCAAGGTGCTGTGAAACAGAGCCTAGCACGCTGTCTCGCTGATCCTGGCTTTCGGCAAGCAGGCGTGCCAGACCGCCGACATTCTGCACTCTGGCAGCCTAGTTGCCAGCTTTCGGCAGCTGCTGTCCTAGCAAGGAAGCTCAGGGAGTCAAAGCCAGTGCCGGGCGGCACCTTTCTGCTTTGCCCGCCTAAGCGGCGTCACGCTCCCTCGGATACTGTGTCCTTTCCCTCTGCACTGCGTCTGCCGAGGTGCTCTCTGCCTCTCGGAGCAGAAGGGCAAAGGACAATGTTATCCACAGCAGGGTAGAAACGGCATTGCTAGCAGGAAAGCTAGATGCCTTGGAACTGTCCCCTTAGCCCTTGCCACTCACTTCAGGCTCGTACGCTGAGCAGAACAGCCTGCTGTTCTGAAGCTTCGCTGGCTGCCGTTCGTGCCCAGACGCCATTTCCTTCCCAAGGAGGCGAAGCGCCGTCTACTTCTCGCAGCGAGCACGCTGCTCCTGGCTTTCGCTTCTGCCGCAACGAGCTCGCTACGAGCACTTTTCTTCTCAACCCTCTAGACCATTGCGTTCTGCTTTTCTTGTCTCGTGAATGGAGACGGAAAGCTTCTCGGCTACAATCTCGCCCAGAACAACTGCGGCTACACATTAAGCTCGCCCGGAACGCCCTGCTGAAACTTGCCTTCTGGCACCCCATTCGCGGGGCAGCCGTCTTTCTTCGGCCACCTGCCAAGTGGCCCCATATCGCCGCGCTCGTTGCACTCCGCTTGTCAGATTGGCTTCCCGTGGCGCTGATTTCAGCCTGGCCAAATACTAGCGCTGCGGAGAGCTGTCTCGCAGACAATCATGTTCCAGCATAGAAATTTGTCCTGCAATGTTCCCCCCTCTTTTCCCGCATGGTGTTGCTCTGATGAATGCCTTGAGCATGGAACGACTTAAGCCAGCAAGTATTCCTCGCCGGCCACCGCTCGCTGTGCAAGAGGTATGCCGTGGAGCCTTTGAACGCTGCCAAGCAAAAAGCAGAGCAGTGACCATAAAAGCGAGGAGAGAGCATGCACGAAGCACACTAGTTCTGTCTAGTGCTTTCCGTGCAGAGAGGCGGCAAAGCTGAATGCCGTGCCAGAGCTTCACTTCTCGCTGGAGCACAGGAAGGCAAGAATGAAGAGGCAGAACACAGTCTTGGTTTCAGCAGCCTCCGGGACCGCAAAAGTTCAGCAATAGCTCTGTCAAAGCAGAACTCGGCTGAGAATGCTCTCGCAGCTTGAGAAAGTTAGGCGCAGCTGTTGACCAGCTCTGCCCGTGGCCACAGGCTGCTTCTTCGACCTTCACTGTGGCAGAGCTTTTGCGGAGCAGAGACGGCATTCTTCAAGGGCGTGTTCTCCAAGGTGCTGTGAAACAGAGCCTAGCACGCTGTCTCGCTGATCCTGGCTTTCGGCAAGCAGGCGTGCCAGACCGCCGACATTCTGCACTCTGGCAGCCTAGTTGCCAGCTTTCGGCAGCTGCTGTCCTAGCAAGGCAGCTCAGGGAGTCAAAGCCAGTGCCGGGCGGCACCTTTCTGCTTTGCCCGCCTAAGCGGCGTCACGCTCCCTCGGATACTGTGTCCTTTCCCTCTGCACTGCGTCTGCCGAGGTGCTCTCTGCCTCTCGGAGCAGAAGGGCAAAGGACAATGTTATCCACAGCAGGGTAGAAATGGCATTGCTAGCAGGAAAGCTAGATGCCTTGGAACTGTCCCCTTAGCCCTTGCCACTCACTTCAGGCTCGTACGCTGAGCAGAACAGCCTGCTGTTCTGAAGCTTCGCTGGCTGCCGTTCGTGCCCAGACGCCATTTCCTTCCCAAGGAGGCGAAGCGCCGTCTACTTCTCGCAGCGAGCACGCTGCTCCTGGCTTTCGCTTCTGCCGCAACGAGCTCGCTACGAGCACTTTTCTTCTCAACCCTCTAGACCATTGCGTTCTGCTTTTCTTGTCTCGTGAATGGAGACGGAAAGCTTCTCGGCTACAATCTCGCCTAGAACAACTGCGGCTACACATTAAGCTCGCCCGGAACGCCCTGCTGAAACTTGCCTTCTGGCACCCCATTCGCGGGGCAGCCGTCTTTCTTCGGCCACCTGCCAAGTGGCCCCATATCGCCGCGCTCGTTGCACTCCGCTTGTCAGATTGGCTTCCCGTGGCGCTGATTTCAGCCTGGCCAAATACTAGCGCTGCGGAGAGCTGTCTCGCAGACAATCATGTTCCAGCATAGAAATTTGTCCTGCAATGTTCCCCCCTCTTTTCCCGCATGGTGTTGCTCTGATGAATGCCTTGAGCATGGAACGACTTAAGCCAGCAAGTATTCCTCGCCGGCCACCGCTCGCTGTGCAAGAGGTATGCCGTGGAGCCTTTGAACGCTGCCAAGCAAAAAGCAGAGCAGTGACCATAAAAGCGAGGAGAGAGCATGCACGAAGCACACTAGTTCTGTCTAGTGCTTTCCGTGCAGAGAGGCGGCAAAGCTGAATGCCGTGCCAGAGCTTCACTTCTCGCTGGAGCACAGGAAGGCAAGAATGAAGAGGCAGAACACAGTCTTGGTTTCAGCAGCCTCCGGGACCGCAAAAGTTCAGCAATAGCTCTGTCAAAGCAGAACTCGGCTGAGAATGCTCTCGCAGCTTGAGAAAGTTAGGCGCAGCTGTTGACCAGCTCTGCCCGTGGCCACAGGCTGCTTCTTCGACCTTCACTGTGGCAGAGCTTTTGCGGAGCAGAGACGGCATTCTTCAAGGGCGTGTTCTCCAAGGTGCTGTGAAACAGAGCCTAGCACGCTGTCTCGCTGATCCTGGCTTTCGGCAAGCAGGCGTGCCAGACCGCCGACATTCTGCACTCTGGCAGCCTAGTTGCCAGCTTTCGGCAGCTGCTGTCCTAGCAAGGCAGCTCAGGGAGTCAAAGCCAGTGCCGGGCGGCACCTTTCTGCTTTGCCCGCCTAAGCGGCGTCACGCTCCCTCGGATACTGTGTCCTTTCCCTCTGCACTGCGTCTGCCGAGGTGCTCTCTGCCTCTCGGAGCAGAAGGGCAAAGGACAATGTTATCCACAGCAGGGTAGAAATGGCATTGCTAGCAGGAAAGCTAGATGCCTTGGAACTGTCCCCTTAGCCCTTGCCACTCACTTCAGGCTCGTACGCTGAGCAGAACAGCCTGCTGTTCTGAAGCTTCGCTGGCTGCCGTTCGTGCCCAGACGCCATTTCCTTCCCAAGGAGGCGAAGCGCCGTCTACTTCTCGCAGCGAGCACGCTGCTCCTGGCTTTCGCTTCTGCCGCAACGAGCTCGCTACGAGCACTTTTCTTCTCAACCCTCTAGACCATTGCGTTCTGCTTTTCTTGTCTCGTGAATGGAGACGGAAAGCTTCTCGGCTACAATCTCGCCTAGAACAACTGCGGCTACACATTAAGCTCGCCCGGAACGCCCTGCTGAAACTTGCCTTCTGGCACCCCATTCGCGGGGCAGCCGTCTTTCTTCGGCCACCTGCCAAGTGGCCCCATATCGCCGCGCTCGTTGCACTCCGCTTGTCAGATTGGCTTCCCGTGGCGCTGATTTCAGCCTGGCCAAATACTAGCGCTGCGGAGAGCTGTCTCGCAGACAATCATGTTCCAGCATAGAAATTTGTCCTGCAATGTTCCCCCCTCTTTTCCCGCATGGTGTTGCTCTGATGAATGCCTTGAGCATGGAACGACTTAAGCCAGCAAGTATTCCTCGCCGGCCACCGCTCGCTGTGCAAGAGGTATGCCGTGGAGCCTTTGAACGCTGCCAAGCAAAAAGCAGAGCAGTGACCATAAAAGCGAGGAGAGAGCATGCACGAAGCACACTAGTTCTGTCTAGTGCTTTCCGTGCAGAGAGGCGGCAAAGCTGAATGCCGTGCCAGAGCTTCACTTCTCGCTGGAGCACAGGAAGGCAAGAATGAAGAGGCAGAACACAGCCTTGGTTTCAGCAGCCTCCGGGACCGCAAAAGTTCAGCAATAGCTCTGTCAAAGCAGAACTCGGCTGAGAATGCTCTCGCAGCTTGGGAAAGTTAGGCGCAGCTGCTGACCAGCTCTGCCCGTGGCCACAGGCTGCTTCTTCCACCTTCACTGTGGCAGAGCTTTTGCGGAGCAGAGAGGGCATTCTTCAAGGGCGTGTTCTCCAAGGTGCTGTGAAACAGAGCCTAGCACGCTGTCTCGCTGATCCTGGCTTTCGGCAAGCAGGCGTGCCAGACCGCCGACATTCTGCACTCTGGCAGCCTAGTTGCCAGCTTTCGGCAGCTGCTGTCCTAGCAAGGAAGCTCAGGGAGTCAAAGCCAGTGCCGGGCGGCACCTTTCTGCTTTGCCCGCCTAAGCGGCGTCACGCTCCCTCGGATACTGTGTCCTTTCCCTCTGCACTGCGTCTGCCGAGGTGCTCTCTGCCTCTCGGAGCAGAAGGGCAAAGGACAATGTTATCCACAGCAGGGTAGAAATGGCATTGCTAGCAGGAAAGCTAGATGCCTTGGAACTGTCCCCTTAGCCCTTGCCACTCACTTCAGGCTCGTACGCTGAGCAGAACAGCCTGCTGTTCTGAAGCTTCGCTGGCTGCCGTTCGTGCCCAGACGCCATTTCCTTCCCAAGGAGGCGAAGCGCCGTCTACTTCTCGCAGCGAGCACGCTGCTCCTGGCTTTCGCTTCTGCCGCAACGAGCTCGCTACGAGCACTTTTCTTCTCAACCCTCTAGACCATTGCGTTCTGCTTTTCTTGTCTCGTGAATGGAGACGGAAAGCTTCTCGGCTACAATCTCGCCCAGAACAACTGCGGCTACACATTAAGCTCGCCCGGAACGCCCTGCTGAAACTTGCCTTCTGGCACCCCATTCGCGGGGCAGCCGTCTTTCTTCGGCCACCTGCCAAGTGGCCCCATATCGCCGCGCTCGTTGCACTCCGCTTGTCAGATTGGCTTCCCGTGGCGCTGATTTCAGCCTGGCCAAATACTCGCGCTGCGGAGAGCTGTCTCGCAGACAATCATGTTCCAGCATAGAAATTTGTCCTGCAATGTTCCCCCCTCTTTTCCCGCATGGTGTTGCTCTGATGAATGCCTTGAGCATGGAACGACTTAAGCCAGCAAGTATTCCTCGCCGGCCACCGCTCGCTGTGCAAGAGGTATGCCGTGGAGCCTTTGAACGCTGCCAAGCAAAAAGCAGAGCAGTGACCATAAAAGCGAGGAGAGAGCATGCACGAAGCACACTAGTTCTGTCTAGTGCTTTCCGTGCAGAGAGGCGGCAAAGCTGAATGCCGTGCCAGAGCTTCACTTCTCGCTGGAGCACAGGAAGGCAAGAATGAAGAGGCAGAACACAGCCTTGGTTTCAGCAGCCTCCGGGACCGCAAAAGTTCAGCAATAGCTCTGTCAAAGCAGAACTCGGCTGAGAATGCTCTCGCAGCTTGGGAAAGTTAGGCGCAGCTGTTGACCAGCTCTGCCCGTGGCCACAGGCTGCTTCTTCGACCTTCACTGTGGCAGAGCTTTTGCGGAGCAGAGACGGCATTCTTCAAGGGCGTGTTCTCCAAGGTGCTGTGAAACAGAGCCTAGCACGCTGTCTCGCTGATCCTGGCTTTCGGCAAGCAGGCGTGCCAGACCGCCGACATTCTGCACTCTGGCAGCCTAGTTGCCAGCTTTCGGCAGCTGCTGTCCTAGCAAGGAAGCTCAGGGAGTCAAAGCCAGTGCCGGGCGGCACCTTTCTGCTTTGCCCGCCTAAGCGGCGTCACGCTCCCTCGGATACTGTGTCCTTTCCCTCTGCACTGCGTCTGCCGAGGTGCTCTCTGCCTCTCGGAGCAGAAGGGCAAAGGACAATGTTTTCCACAGCAGGGTAGAAACGGCATTGCTAGCAGGAAAGCTAGATGCCTTGGAACTGTCCCCTTAGCCCTTGCCACTCACTTCAGGCTCGTACGCTGAGCAGAACAGCCTGCTGTTCTGAAGCTTCGCTGGCTGCCGTTCGTGCCCAGACGCCATTTCCTTCCCAAGGAGGCGAAGCGCCGTCTACTTCTCGCAGCGAGCACGCTGCTCCTGGCTTTCGCTTCTGCCGCAACGAGCTCGCTACGAGCACTTTTCTTCTCAACCCTCTAGACCATTGCGTTCTGCTTTTCTTGTCTCGTGAATGGAGACGGAAAGCTTCTCGGCTACAATCTCGCCCAGAACAACTGCGGCTACACATTAAGCTCGCCCGGGACGCCCTGCTGAAACTTGCCTTCTGGCACCCCATTCGCGGGGCAGCCGTCTTTCTTCGGCCACCTGCCAAGTGGCCCCATATCGCCGCGCTCGTTGCACTCCGCTTGTCAGATTGGCTTCCCGTGGCGCTGATTTCAGCCTGGCCAAATACTAGCGCTGCGGAGAGCTGTCTCGCAGACAATCATGTTCCAGCATAGAAATTTGTCCTGCAATGTTCCCCCCTCTTTTCCCGCATGGTGTTGCTCTGATGAATGCCTTGAGCATGGAACGACTTAAGCCAGCAAGTATTCCTCGCCGGCCACCGCTCGCTGTGCAAGAGGTATGCCGTGGAGCCTTTGAACGCTGCCAAGCAAAAAGCAGAGCAGTGACCATAAAAGCGAGGAGAGAGCATGCACGAAGCACACTAGTTCTGTCTAGTGCTTTCCGTGCAGAGAGGCGGCAAAGCTGAATGCCGTGCCAGAGCTTCACTTCTCGCTGGAGCACAGGAAGGCAAGAATGAAGAGGCAGAACACAGCCTTGGTTTCAGCAGCCTCCGGGACCGCAAAAGTTCAGCAATAGCTCTGTCAAAGCAGAACTCGGCTGAGAATGCTCTCGCAGCTTGAGAAAGTTAGGCGCAGCTGTTGACCAGCTCTGCCCCTGGCCACAGGCTGCTTCTTCCACCTTCACTGTGGCAGAGCTTTTGCGGAGCAGAGAGGGCATTCTTCAAGGGCGTGTTCTCCAAGGTGCTGTGAAACAGAGCCTAGCACGCTGTCTCGCTGATCCTGGCTTTCGGCAAGCAGGCGTGCCAGACCGCCGACATTCTGCACTCTGGCAGCCTAGTTGCCAGCTTTCGGCAGCTGCTGTCCTAGCAAGGAAGCTCAGGGAGTCAAAGCCAGTGCCGGGCGGCACCTTTCTGCTTTGCCCGCCTAAGCGGCGTCACGCTCCCTCGGATACTGTGTCCTTTCCCTCTGCACTGCGTCTGCCGAGGTGCTCTCTGCCTCTCGGAGCAGAAGGGCAAAGGACAATGTTTTCCACAGCAGGGTAGAAACGGCATTGCTAGCAGGAAAGCTAGATGCCTTGGAACTGTCCCCTTAGCCCTTGCCACTCACTTCAGGCTCGTACGCTGAGCAGAACAGCCTGCTGTTCTGAAGCTTCGCTGGCTGCCGTTCGTGCCCAGACGCCATTTCCTTCCCAAGGAGGCGAAGCGCCGTCTACTTCTCGCAGCGAGCACGCTGCTCCTGGCTTTCGCTTCTGCCGCAACGAGCTCGCTACGAGCACTTTTCTTCTCAACCCTCTAGACCATTGCGTTCTGCTTTTCTTGTCTCGTGAATGGAGACGGAAAGCTTCTCGGCTACAATCTCGCCCAGAACAACTGCGGCTACACATTAAGCTCGCCCGGAACGCCCTGCTGAAACTTGCCTTCTGGCACCCCATTCGCGGGGCAGCCGTCTTTCTTCGGCCACCTGCCAAGTGGCCCCATATCGCCGCGCTCGTTGCACTCCGCTTGTCAGATTGGCTTCCCGTGGCGCTGATTTCAGCCTGGCCAAATACTAGCGCTGCGGAGAGCTGTCTCGCAGACAATCATGTTCCAGCATAGAAATTTGTCCTGCAATGTTCCCCCCTCTTTTCCCGCATGGTGTTGCTCTGATGAATGCCTTGAGCATGGAACGACTTAAGCCAGCAAGTATTCCTCGCCGGCCACCGCTCGCTGTGCAAGAGGTATGCCGTGGAGCCTTTGAACGCTGCCAAGCAAAAAGCAGAGCAGTGACCATAAAAGCGAGGAGAGAGCATGCACGAAGCACACTAGTTCTGTCTAGTGCTTTCCGTGCAGAGAGGCGGCAAAGCTGAATGCCGTGCCAGAGCTTCACTTCTCGCTGGAGCACAGGAAGGCAAGAATGAAGAGGCAGAACACAGTCTTGGTTTCAGCAGCCTCCGGGACCGCAAAAGTTCAGCAATAGCTCTGTCAAAGCAGAACTCGGCTGAGAATGCTCTCGCAGCTTGAGAAAGTTAGGCGCAGCTGTTGACCAGCTCTGCCCGTGGCCACAGGCTGCTTCTTCGACCTTCACTGTGGCAGAGCTTTTGCGGAGCAGAGACGGCATTCTTCAAGGGCGTGTTCTCCAAGGTGCTGTGAAACAGAGCCTAGCACGCTGTCTCGCTGATCCTGGCTTTCGGCAAGCAGGCGTGCCAGACCGCCGACATTCTGCACTCTGGCAGCCTAGTTGCCAGCTTTCGGCAGCTGCTGTCCTAGCAAGGCAGCTCAGGGAGTCAAAGCCAGTGCCGGGCGGCACCTTTCTGCTTTGCCCGCCTAAGCGGCGTCACGCTCCCTCGGATACTGTGTCCTTTCCCTCTGCACTGCGTCTGCCGAGGTGCTCTCTGCCTCTCGGAGCAGAAGGGCAAAGGACAATGTTATCCACAGCAGGGTAGAAATGGCATTGCTAGCAGGAAAGCTAGATGCCTTGGAACTGTCCCCTTAGCCCTTGCCACTCACTTCAGGCTCGTACGCTGAGCAGAACAGCCTGCTGTTCTGAAGCTTCGCTGGCTGCCGTTCGTGCCCAGACGCCATTTCCTTCCCAAGGAGGCGAAGCGCCGTCTACTTCTCGCAGCGAGCACGCTGCTCCTGGCTTTCGCTTCTGCCGCAACGAGCTCGCTACGAGCACTTTTCTTCTCAACCCTCTAGACCATTGCGTTCTGCTTTTCTTGTCTCGTGAATGGAGACGGAAAGCTTCTCGGCTACAATCTCGCCCAGAACAACTGCGGCTACACATTAAGCTCGCCCGGAACGCCCTGCTGAAACTTGCCTTCTGGCACCCCATTCGCGGGGCAGCCGTCTTTCTTCGGCCACCTGCCAAGTGGCCCCATATCGCCGCGCTCGTTGCACTCCGCTTGTCAGATTGGCTTCCCGTGGCGCTGATTTCAGCCTGGCCAAATACTAGCGCTGCGGAGAGCTGTCTCGCAGACAATCATGTTCCAGCATAGAAATTTGTCCTGCAATGTTCCCCCCTCTTTTCCCGCATGGTGTTGCTCTGATGAATGCCTTGAGCATGGAACGACTTAAGCCAGCAAGTATTCCTCGCCGGCCACCGCTCGCTGTGCAAGAGGTATGCCGTGGAGCCTTTGAACGCTGCCAAGCAAAAAGCAGAGCAGTGACCATAAAAGCGAGGAGAGAGCATGCACGAAGCACACTAGTTCTGTCTAGTGCTTTCCGTGCAGAGAGGCGGCAAAGCTGAATGCCGTGCCAGAGCTTCACTTCTCGCTGGAGCACAGGAAGGCAAGAATGAAGAGGCAGAACACAGCCTTGGTTTCAGCAGCCTCCGGGACCGCAAAAGTTCAGCAATAGCTCTGTCAAAGCAGAACTCGGCTGAGAATGCTCTCGCAGCTTGGGAAAGTTAGGCGCAGCTGTTGACCAGCTCTGCCCGTGGCCACAGGCTGCTTCTTCGACCTTCACTGTGGCAGAGCTTTTGCGGAGCAGAGACGGCATTCTTCAAGGGCGTGTTCTCCAAGGTGCTGTGAAACAGAGCCTAGCACGCTGTCTCGCTGATCCTGGCTTTCGGCAAGCAGGCGTGCCAGACCGCCGACATTCTGCACTCTGGCAGCCTAGTTGCCAGCTTTCGGCAGCTGCTGTCCTAGCAAGGAAGCTCAGGGAGTCAAAGCCAGTGCCGGGCGGCACCTTTCTGCTTTGCCCGCCTAAGCGGCGTCACGCTCCCTCGGATACTGTGTCCTTTCCCTCTGCACTGCGTCTGCCGAGGTGCTCTCTGCCTCTCGGAGCAGAAGGGCAAAGGACAATGTTTTCCACAGCAGGGTAGAAACGGCATTGCTAGCAGGAAAGCTAGATGCCTTGGAACTGTCCCCTTAGCCCTTGCCACTCACTTCAGGCTCGTACGCTGAGCAGAACAGCCTGCTGTTCTGAAGCTTCGCTGGCTGCCGTTCGTGCCCAGACGCCATTTCCTTCCCAAGGAGGCGAAGCGCCGTCTACTTCTCGCAGCGAGCACGCTGCTCCTGGCTTTCGCTTCTGCCGCAACGAGCTCGCTACGAGCACTTTTCTTCTCAACCCTCTAGACCATTGCGTTCTGCTTTTCTTGTCTCGTGAATGGAGACGGAAAGCTTCTCGGCTACAATCTCGCCCAGAACAACTGCGGCTACACATTAAGCTCGCCCGGAACGCCCTGCTGAAACTTGCCTTCTGGCACCCCATTCGCGGGGCAGCCGTCTTTCTTCGGCCACCTGCCAAGTGGCCCCATATCGCCGCGCTCGTTGCACTCCGCTTGTCAGATTGGCTTCCCGTGGCGCTGATTTCAGCCTGGCCAAATACTAGCGCTGCGGAGAGCTGTCTCGCAGACAATCATGTTCCAGCATAGAAATTTGTCCTGCAATGTTCCCCCCTCTTTTCCCGCATGGTGTTGCTCTGATGAATGCCTTGAGCATGGAACGACTTAAGCCAGCAAGTATTCCTCGCCGGCCACCGCTCGCTGTGCAAGAGGTATGCCGTGGAGCCTTTGAACGCTGCCAAGCAAAAAGCAGAGCAGTGACCATAAAAGCGAGGAGAGAGCATGCACGAAGCACACTAGTTCTGTCTAGTGCTTTCCGTGCAGAGAGGCGGCAAAGCTGAATGCCGTGCCAGAGCTTCACTTCTCGCTGGAGCACAGGAAGGCAAGAATGAAGAGGCAGAACACAGTCTTGGTTTCAGCAGCCTCCGGGACCGCAAAAGTTCAGCAATAGCTCTGTCAAAGCAGAACTCGGCTGAGAATGCTCTCGCAGCTTGAGAAAGTTAGGCGCAGCTGTTGACCAGCTCTGCCCGTGGCCACAGGCTGCTTCTTCGACCTTCACTGTGGCAGAGCTTTTGCGGAGCAGAGACGGCATTCTTCAAGGGCGTGTTCTCCAAGGTGCTGTGAAACAGAGCCTAGCACGCTGTCTCGCTGATCCTGGCTTTCGGCAAGCAGGCGTGCCAGACCGCCGACATTCTGCACTCTGGCAGCCTAGTTGCCAGCTTTCGGCAGCTGCTGTCCTAGCAAGGCAGCTCAGGGAGTCAAAGCCAGTGCCGGGCGGCACCTTTCTGCTTTGCCCGCCTAAGCGGCGTCACGCTCCCTCGGATACTGTGTCCTTTCCCTCTGCACTGCGTCTGCCGAGGTGCTCTCTGCCTCTCGGAGCAGAAGGGCAAAGGACAATGTTATCCACAGCAGGGTAGAAATGGCATTGCTAGCAGGAAAGCTAGATGCCTTGGAACTGTCCCCTTAGCCCTTGCCACTCACTTCAGGCTCGTACGCTGAGCAGAACAGCCTGCTGTTCTGAAGCTTCGCTGGCTGCCGTTCGTGCCCAGACGCCATTTCCTTCCCAAGGAGGCGAAGCGCCGTCTACTTCTCGCAGCGAGCACGCTGCTCCTGGCTTTCGCTTCTGCCGCAACGAGCTCGCTACGAGCACTTTTCTTCTCAACCCTCTAGACCATTGCGTTCTGCTTTTCTTGTCTCGTGAATGGAGACGGAAAGCTTCTCGGCTACAATCTCGCCTAGAACAACTGCGGCTACACATTAAGCTCGCCCGGAACGCCCTGCTGAAACTTGCCTTCTGGCACCCCATTCGCGGGGCAGCCGTCTTTCTTCGGCCACCTGCCAAGTGGCCCCATATCGCCGCGCTCGTTGCACTCCGCTTGTCAGATTGGCTTCCCGTGGCGCTGATTTCAGCCTGGCCAAATACTAGCGCTGCGGAGAGCTGTCTCGCAGACAATCATGTTCCAGCATAGAAATTTGTCCTGCAATGTTCCCCCCTCTTTTCCCGCATGGTGTTGCTCTGATGAATGCCTTGAGCATGGAACGACTTAAGCCAGCAAGTATTCCTCGCCGGCCACCGCTCGCTGTGCAAGAGGTATGCCGTGGAGCCTTTGAACGCTGCCAAGCAAAAAGCAGAGCAGTGACCATAAAAGCGAGGAGAGAGCATGCACGAAGCACACTAGTTCTGTCTAGTGCTTTCCGTGCAGAGAGGCGGCAAAGCTGAATGCCGTGCCAGAGCTTCACTTCTCGCTGGAGCACAGGAAGGCAAGAATGAAGAGGCAGAACACAGCCTTGGTTTCAGCAGCCTCCGGGACCGCAAAAGTTCAGCAATAGCTCTGTCAAAGCAGAACTCGGCTGAGAATGCTCTCGCAGCTTGGGAAAGTTAGGCGCAGCTGCTGACCAGCTCTGCCCGTGGCCACAGGCTGCTTCTTCCACCTTCACTGTGGCAGAGCTTTTGCGGAACAGAGACGGCATTCTTCAAGGGCGTGTTCTCCAAGGTGCTGTGAAACAGAGCCTAGCACGCTGTCTCGCTGATCCTGGCTTTCGGCAAGCAGGCGTGCCAGACCGCCGACATTCTGCACTCTGGCAGCCTAGTTGCCAGCTTTCGGCAGCTGCTGTCCTAGCAAGGAAGCTCAGGGAGTCAAAGCCAGTGCCGGGCGGCACCTTTCTGCTTTGCCCGCCTAAGCGGCGTCACGCTCCCTCGGATACTGTGTCCTTTCCCTCTGCACTGCGTCTGCCGAGGTGCTCTCTGCCTCTCGGAGCAGAAGGGCAAAGGACAATGTTATCCACAGCAGGGTAGAAATGGCATTGCTAGCAGGAAAGCTAGATGCCTTGGAACTGTCCCCTTAGCCCTTGCCACTCACTTCAGGCTCGTACGCTGAGCAGAACAGCCTGCTGTTCTGAAGCTTCGCTGGCTGCCGTTCGTGCCCAGACGCCATTTCCTTCCCAAGGAGGCGAAGCGTCGTCTACTTCTCGCAGCGAGCACGCTGCTCCTGGCTTTCGCTTCTGCCGCAACGAGCTCGCTACGAGCACTTTTCTTCTCAACCCTCTAGACCATTGCGTTCTGCTTTTCTTGTCTCGTGAATGGAGACGGAAAGCTTCTCGGCTACAATCTCGCCCAGAACAACTGCGGCTACACATTAAGCTCGCCCGGAACGCCCTGCTGAAACTTGCCTTCTGGCACCCCATTCGCGGGGCAGCCGTCTTTCTTCGGCCACCTGCCAAGTGGCCCCATATCGCCGCGCTCGTTGCACTCCGCTTGTCAGATTGGCTTCCCGTGGTGCTGATTTCAGCCTGGCCAAATACTCGCGCTGCGGAGAGCTGTCTCGCAGACAATCATGTTCCAGCATAGAAATTTGTCCTGCAATGTTCCCCCCTCTTTTCCCGCATGGTGTTGCTCTGATGAATGCCTTGAGCATGGAACGACTTAAGCCAGCAAGTATTCCTCGCCGGCCACCGCTCGCTGTGCAAGAGGTATGCCGTGGAGCCTTTGAACGCTGCCAAGCAAAAAGCAGAGCAGTGACCATAAAAGCGAGGAGAGAGCATGCACGAAGCACACTAGTTCTGTCTAGTGCTTTCCGTGCAGAGAGGCGGCAAAGCTGAATGCCGTGCCAGAGCTTCACTTCTCGCTGGAGCACAGGAAGGCAAGAATGAAGAGGCAGAACACAGCCTTGGTTTCAGCAGCCTCCGGGACCGCAAAAGTTCAGCAATAGCTCTGTCAAAGCAGAACTCGGCTGAGAATGCTCTCGCAGCTTGGGAAAGTTAGGCGCAGCTGTTGACCAGCTCTGCCCGTGGCCACAGGCTGCTTCTTCGACCTTCACTGTGGCAGAGCTTTTGCGGAGCAGAGACGGCATTCTTCAAGGGCGTGTTCTCCAAGGTGCTGTGAAACAGAGCCTAGCACGCTGTCTCGCTGATCCTGGCTTTCGGCAAGCAGGCGTGCCAGACCGCCGACATTCTGCACTCTGGCAGCCTAGTTGCCAGCTTTCGGCAGCTGCTGTCCTAGCAAGGAAGCTCAGGGAGTCAAAGCCAGTGCCGGGCGGCACCTTTCTGCTTTGCCCGCCTAAGCGGCGTCACGCTCCCTCGGATACTGTGTCCTTTCCCTCTGCACTGCGTCTGCCGAGGTGCTCTCTGCCTCTCGGAGCAGAAGGGCAAAGGACAATGTTTTCCACAGCAGGGTAGAAACGGCATTGCTAGCAGGAAAGCTAGATGCCTTGGAACTGTCCCCTTAGCCCTTGCCACTCACTTCAGGCTCGTACGCTGAGCAGAACAGCCTGCTGTTCTGAAGCTTCGCTGGCTGCCGTTCGTGCCCAGACGCCATTTCCTTCCCAAGGAGGCGAAGCGCCGTCTACTTCTCGCAGCGAGCACGCTGCTCCTGGCTTTCGCTTCTGCCGCAACGAGCTCGCTACGAGCACTTTTCTTCTCAACCCTCTAGACCATTGCGTTCTGCTTTTCTTGTCTCGTGAATGGAGACGGAAAGCTTCTCGGCTACAATCTCGCCCAGAACAACTGCGGCTACACATTAAGCTCGCCCGGAACGCCCTGCTGAAACTTGCCTTCTGGCACCCCATTCGCGGGGCAGCCGTCTTTCTTCGGCCACCTGCCAAGTGGCCCCATATCGCCGCGCTCGTTGCACTCCGCTTGTCAGATTGGCTTCCCGTGGCGCTGATTTCAGCCTGGCCAAATACTAGCGCTGCGGAGAGCTGTCTCGCAGACAATCATGTTCCAGCATAGAAATTTGTCCTGCAATGTTCCCCCCTCTTTTCCCGCATGGTGTTGCTCTGATGAATGCCTTGAGCATGGAACGACTTAAGCCAGCAAGTATTCCTCGCCGGCCACCGCTCGCTGTGCAAGAGGTATGCCGTGGAGCCTTTGAACGCTGCCAAGCAAAAAGCAGAGCAGTGACCATAAAAGCGAGGAGAGAGCATGCACGAAGCACACTAGTTCTGTCTAGTGCTTTCCGTGCAGAGAGGCGGCAAAGCTGAATGCCGTGCCAGAGCTTCACTTCTCGCTGGAGCACAGGAAGGCAAGAATGAAGAGGCAGAACACAGTCTTGGTTTCAGCAGCCTCCGGGACCGCAAAAGTTCAGCAATAGCTCTGTCAAAGCAGAACTCGGCTGAGAATGCTCTCGCAGCTTGAGAAAGTTAGGCGCAGCTGTTGACCAGCTCTGCCCGTGGCCACAGGCTGCTTCTTCGACCTTCACTGTGGCAGAGCTTTTGCGGAGCAGAGACGGCATTCTTCAAGGGCGTGTTCTCCAAGGTGCTGTGAAACAGAGCCTAGCACGCTGTCTCGCTGATCCTGGCTTTCGGCAAGCAGGCGTGCCAGACCGCCGACATTCTGCACTCTGGCAGCCTAGTTGCCAGCTTTCGGCAGCTGCTGTCCTAGCAAGGCAGCTCAGGGAGTCAAAGCCAGTGCCGGGCGGCACCTTTCTGCTTTGCCCGCCTAAGCGGCGTCACGCTCCCTCGGATACTGTGTCCTTTCCCTCTGCACTGCGTCTGCCGAGGTGCTCTCTGCCTCTCGGAGCAGAAGGGCAAAGGACAATGTTATCCACAGCAGGGTAGAAATGGCATTGCTAGCAGGAAAGCTAGATGCCTTGGAACTGTCCCCTTAGCCCTTGCCACTCACTTCAGGCTCGTACGCTGAGCAGAACAGCCTGCTGTTCTGAAGCTTCGCTGGCTGCCGTTCGTGCCCAGACGCCATTTCCTTCCCAAGGAGGCGAAGCGCCGTCTACTTCTCGCAGCGAGCACGCTGCTCCTGGCTTTCGCTTCTGCCGCAACGAGCTCGCTACGAGCACTTTTCTTCTCAACCCTCTAGACCATTGCGTTCTGCTTTTCTTGTCTCGTGAATGGAGACGGAAAGCTTCTCGGCTACAATCTCGCCTAGAACAACTGCGGCTACACATTAAGCTCGCCCGGAACGCCCTGCTGAAACTTGCCTTCTGGCACCCCATTCGCGGGGCAGCCGTCTTTCTTCGGCCACCTGCCAAGTGGCCCCATATCGCCGCGCTCGTTGCACTCCGCTTGTCAGATTGGCTTCCCGTGGCGCTGATTTCAGCCTGGCCAAATACTAGCGCTGCGGAGAGCTGTCTCGCAGACAATCATGTTCCAGCATAGAAATTTGTCCTGCAATGTTCCCCCCTCTTTTCCCGCATGGTGTTGCTCTGATGAATGCCTTGAGCATGGAACGACTTAAGCCAGCAAGTATTCCTCGCCGGCCACCGCTCGCTGTGCAAGAGGTATGCCGTGGAGCCTTTGAACGCTGCCAAGCAAAAAGCAGAGCAGTGACCATAAAAGCGAGGAGAGAGCATGCACGAAGCACACTAGTTCTGTCTAGTGCTTTCCGTGCAGAGAGGCGGCAAAGCTGAATGCCGTGCCAGAGCTTCACTTCTCGCTGGAGCACAGGAAGGCAAGAATGAAGAGGCAGAACACAGCCTTGGTTTCAGCAGCCTCCGGGACCGCAAAAGTTCAGCAATAGCTCTGTCAAAGCAGAACTCGGCTGAGAATGCTCTCGCAGCTTGGGAAAGTTAGGCGCAGCTGCTGACCAGCTCTGCCCGTGGCCACAGGCTGCTTCTTCCACCTTCACTGTGGCAGAGCTTTTGCGGAGCAGAGAGGGCATTCTTCAAGGGCGTGTTCTCCAAGGTGCTGTGAAACAGAGCCTAGCACGCTGTCTCGCTGATCCTGGCTTTCGGCAAGCAGGCGTGCCAGACCGCCGACATTCTGCACTCTGGCAGCCTAGTTGCCAGCTTTCGGCAGCTGCTGTCCTAGCAAGGAAGCTCAGGGAGTCAAAGCCAGTGCCGGGCGGCACCTTTCTGCTTTGCCCGCCTAAGCGGCGTCACGCTCCCTCGGATACTGTGTCCTTTCCCTCTGCACTGCGTCTGCCGAGGTGCTCTCTGCCTCTCGGAGCAGAAGGGCAAAGGACAATGTTATCCACAGCAGGGTAGAAATGGCATTGCTAGCAGGAAAGCTAGATGCCTTGGAACTGTCCCCTTAGCCCTTGCCACTCACTTCAGGCTCGTACGCTGAGCAGAACAGCCTGCTGTTCTGAAGCTTCGCTGGCTGCCGTTCGTGCCCAGACGCCATTTCCTTCCCAAGGAGGCGAAGCGCCGTCTACTTCTCGCAGCGAGCACGCTGCTCCTGGCTTTCGCTTCTGCCGCAACGAGCTCGCTACGAGCACTTTTCTTCTCAACCCTCTAGACCATTGCGTTCTGCTTTTCTTGTCTCGTGAATGGAGACGGAAAGCTTCTCGGCTACAATCTCGCCCAGAACAACTGCGGCTACACATTAAGCTCGCCCGGAACGCCCTGCTGAAACTTGCCTTCTGGCACCCCATTCGCGGGGCAGCCGTCTTTCTTCGGCCACCTGCCAAGTGGCCCCATATCGCCGCGCTCGTTGCACTCCGCTTGTCAGATTGGCTTCCCGTGGCGCTGATTTCAGCCTGGCCAAATACTAGCGCTGCGGAGAGCTGTCTCGCAGACAATCATGTTCCAGCATAGAAATTTGTCCTGCAATGTTCCCCCCTCTTTTCCCGCATGGTGTTGCTCTGATGAATGCCTTGAGCATGGAACGACTTAAGCCAGCAAGTATTCCTCGCCGGCCACCGCTCGCTGTGCAAGAGGTATGCCGTGGAGCCTTTGAACGCTGCCAAGCAAAAAGCAGAGCAGTGACCATAAAAGCGAGGAGAGAGCATGCACGAAGCACACTAGTTCTGTCTAGTGCTTTCCGTGCAGAGAGGCGGCAAAGCTGAATGCCGTGCCAGAGCTTCACTTCTCGCTGGAGCACAGGAAGGCAAGAATGAAGAGGCAGAACACAGCCTTGGTTTCAGCAGCCTCCGGGACCGCAAAAGTTCAGCAATAGCTCTGTCAAAGCAGAACTCGGCTGAGAATGCTCTCGCAGCTTGGGAAAGTTAGGCGCAGCTGTTGACCAGCTCTGCCCGTGGCCACAGGCTGCTTCTTCGACCTTCACTGTGGCAGAGCTTTTGCGGAGCAGAGACGGCATTCTTCAAGGGCGTGTTCTCCAAGGTGCTGTGAAACAGAGCCTAGCACGCTGTCTCGCTGATCCTGGCTTTCGGCAAGCAGGCGTGCCAGACCGCCGACATTCTGCACTCTGGCAGCCTAGTTGCCAGCTTTCGGCAGCTGCTGTCCTAGCAAGGAAGCTCAGGGAGTCAAAGCCAGTGCCGGGCGGCACCTTTCTGCTTTGCCCGCCTAAGCGGCGTCACGCTCCCTCGGATACTGTGTCCTTTCCCTCTGCACTGCGTCTGCCGAGGTGCTCTCTGCCTCTCGGAGCAGAAGGGCAAAGGACAATGTTTTCCACAGCAGGGTAGAAACGGCATTGCTAGCAGGAAAGCTAGATGCCTTGGAACTGTCCCCTTAGCCCTTGCCACTCACTTCAGGCTCGTACGCTGAGCAGAACAGCCTGCTGTTCTGAAGCTTCGCTGGCTGCCGTTCGTGCCCAGACGCCATTTCCTTCCCAAGGAGGCGAAGCGCCGTCTACTTCTCGCAGCGAGCACGCTGCTCCTGGCTTTCGCTTCTGCCGCAACGAGCTCGCTACGAGCACTTTTCTTCTCAACCCTCTAGACCATTGCG
Source organism: Cinclus cinclus (assembly GCF_963662255.1). Taxonomy (NCBI): domain Eukaryota; kingdom Metazoa; phylum Chordata; class Aves; order Passeriformes; family Cinclidae; genus Cinclus; species Cinclus cinclus. The sequence goes on from NW_026912148.1 coordinate 140,030, forward strand.
TTCTGCTTTTCTTGTCTCGTGAATGGAGACGGAAAGCTTCTCGGCTACAATCTCGCCCAGAACAACTGCGGCTACACATTAAGCTCGCCCGGGACGCCCTGCTGAAACTTGCCTTCTGGCACCCCATTCGCGGGGCAGCCGTCTTTCTTCGGCCACCTGCCAAGTGGCCCCATATCGCCGCGCTCGTTGCACTCCGCTTGTCAGATTGGCTTCCCGTGGCGCTGATTTCAGCCTGGCCAAATACTAGCGCTGCGGAGAGCTGTCTCGCAGACAATCATGTTCCAGCATAGAAATTTGTCCTGCAATGTTCCCCCCTCTTTTCCCGCATGGTGTTGCTCTGATGAATGCCTTGAGCATGGAACGACTTAAGCCAGCAAGTATTCCTCGCCGGCCACCGCTCGCTGTGCAAGAGGTATGCCGTGGAGCCTTTGAACGCTGCCAAGCAAAAAGCAGAGCAGTGACCATAAAAGCGAGGAGAGAGCATGCACGAAGCACACTAGTTCTGTCTAGTGCTTTCCGTGCAGAGAGGCGGCAAAGCTGAATGCCGTGCCAGAGCTTCACTTCTCGCTGGAGCACAGGAAGGCAAGAATGAAGAGGCAGAACACAGCCTTGGTTTCAGCAGCCTCCGGGACCGCAAAAGTTCAGCAATAGCTCTGTCAAAGCAGAACTCGGCTGAGAATGCTCTCGCAGCTTGAGAAAGTTAGGCGCAGCTGTTGACCAGCTCTGCCCCTGGCCACAGGCTGCTTCTTCCACCTTCACTGTGGCAGAGCTTTTGCGGAGCAGAGAGGGCATTCTTCAAGGGCGTGTTCTCCAAGGTGCTGTGAAACAGAGCCTAGCACGCTGTCTCGCTGATCCTGGCTTTCGGCAAGCAGGCGTGCCAGACCGCCGACATTCTGCACTCTGGCAGCCTAGTTGCCAGCTTTCGGCAGCTGCTGTCCTAGCAAGGAAGCTCAGGGAGTCAAAGCCAGTGCCGGGCGGCACCTTTCTGCTTTGCCCGCCTAAGCGGCGTCACGCTCCCTCGGATACTGTGTCCTTTCCCTCTGCACTGCGTCTGCCGAGGTGCTCTCTGCCTCTCGGAGCAGAAGGGCAAAGGACAATGTTTTCCACAGCAGGGTAGAAACGGCATTGCTAGCAGGAAAGCTAGATGCCTTGGAACTGTCCCCTTAGCCCTTGCCACTCACTTCAGGCTCGTACGCTGAGCAGAACAGCCTGCTGTTCTGAAGCTTCGCTGGCTGCCGTTCGTGCCCAGACGCCATTTCCTTCCCAAGGAGGCGAAGCGCCGTCTACTTCTCGCAGCGAGCACGCTGCTCCTGGCTTTCGCTTCTGCCGCAACGAGCTCGCTACGAGCACTTTTCTTCTCAACCCTCTAGACCATTGCGTTCTGCTTTTCTTGTCTCGTGAATGGAGACGGAAAGCTTCTCGGCTACAATCTCGCCCAGAACAACTGCGGCTACACATTAAGCTCGCCCGGAACGCCCTGCTGAAACTTGCCTTCTGGCACCCCATTCGCGGGGCAGCCGTCTTTCTTCGGCCACCTGCCAAGTGGCCCCATATCGCCGCGCTCGTTGCACTCCGCTTGTCAGATTGGCTTCCCGTGGCGCTGATTTCAGCCTGGCCAAATACTAGCGCTGCGGAGAGCTGTCTCGCAGACAATCATGTTCCAGCATAGAAATTTGTCCTGCAATGTTCCCCCCTCTTTTCCCGCATGGTGTTGCTCTGATGAATGCCTTGAGCATGGAACGACTTAAGCCAGCAAGTATTCCTCGCCGGCCACCGCTCGCTGTGCAAGAGGTATGCCGTGGAGCCTTTGAACGCTGCCAAGCAAAAAGCAGAGCAGTGACCATAAAAGCGAGGAGAGAGCATGCACGAAGCACACTAGTTCTGTCTAGTGCTTTCCGTGCAGAGAGGCGGCAAAGCTGAATGCCGTGCCAGAGCTTCACTTCTCGCTGGAGCACAGGAAGGCAAGAATGAAGAGGCAGAACACAGTCTTGGTTTCAGCAGCCTCCGGGACCGCAAAAGTTCAGCAATAGCTCTGTCAAAGCAGAACTCGGCTGAGAATGCTCTCGCAGCTTGAGAAAGTTAGGCGCAGCTGTTGACCAGCTCTGCCCGTGGCCACAGGCTGCTTCTTCGACCTTCACTGTGGCAGAGCTTTTGCGGAGCAGAGACGGCATTCTTCAAGGGCGTGTTCTCCAAGGTGCTGTGAAACAGAGCCTAGCACGCTGTCTCGCTGATCCTGGCTTTCGGCAAGCAGGCGTGCCAGACCGCCGACATTCTGCACTCTGGCAGCCTAGTTGCCAGCTTTCGGCAGCTGCTGTCCTAGCAAGGCAGCTCAGGGAGTCAAAGCCAGTGCCGGGCGGCACCTTTCTGCTTTGCCCGCCTAAGCGGCGTCACGCTCCCTCGGATACTGTGTCCTTTCCCTCTGCACTGCGTCTGCCGAGGTGCTCTCTGCCTCTCGGAGCAGAAGGGCAAAGGACAATGTTATCCACAGCAGGGTAGAAATGGCATTGCTAGCAGGAAAGCTAGATGCCTTGGAACTGTCCCCTTAGCCCTTGCCACTCACTTCAGGCTCGTACGCTGAGCAGAACAGCCTGCTGTTCTGAAGCTTCGCTGGCTGCCGTTCGTGCCCAGACGCCATTTCCTTCCCAAGGAGGCGAAGCGCCGTCTACTTCTCGCAGCGAGCACGCTGCTCCTGGCTTTCGCTTCTGCCGCAACGAGCTCGCTACGAGCACTTTTCTTCTCAACCCTCTAGACCATTGCGTTCTGCTTTTCTTGTCTCGTGAATGGAGACGGAAAGCTTCTCGGCTACAATCTCGCCTAGAACAACTGCGGCTACACATTAAGCTCGCCCGGAACGCCCTGCTGAAACTTGCCTTCTGGCACCCCATTCGCGGGGCAGCCGTCTTTCTTCGGCCACCTGCCAAGTGGCCCCATATCGCCGCGCTCGTTGCACTCCGCTTGTCAGATTGGCTTCCCGTGGCGCTGATTTCAGCCTGGCCAAATACTAGCGCTGCGGAGAGCTGTCTCGCAGACAATCATGTTCCAGCATAGAAATTTGTCCTGCAATGTTCCCCCCTCTTTTCCCGCATGGTGTTGCTCTGATGAATGCCTTGAGCATGGAACGACTTAAGCCAGCAAGTATTCCTCGCCGGCCACCGCTCGCTGTGCAAGAGGTATGCCGTGGAGCCTTTGAACGCTGCCAAGCAAAAAGCAGAGCAGTGACCATAAAAGCGAGGAGAGAGCATGCACGAAGCACACTAGTTCTGTCTAGTGCTTTCCGTGCAGAGAGGCGGCAAAGCTGAATGCCGTGCCAGAGCTTCACTTCTCGCTGGAGCACAGGAAGGCAAGAATGAAGAGGCAGAACACAGCCTTGGTTTCAGCAGCCTCCGGGACCGCAAAAGTTCAGCAATAGCTCTGTCAAAGCAGAACTCGGCTGAGAATGCTCTCGCAGCTTGGGAAAGTTAGGCGCAGCTGTTGACCAGCTCTGCCCGTGGCCACAGGCTGCTTCTTCCACCTTCACTGTGGCAGAGCTTTTGCGGAGCAGAGACGGCATTCTTCAAGGGCGTGTTCTCCAAGGTGCTGTGAAACAGAGCCTAGCACGCTGTCTCGCTGATCCTGGCTTTCGGCAAGCAGGCGTGCCAGACCGCCGACATTCTGCACTCTGGCAGCCTAGTTGCCAGCTTTCGGCAGCTGCTGTCCTAGCAAGGAAGCTCAGGGAGTCAAAGCCAGTGCCGGGCGGCACCTTTCTGCTTTGCCCGCCTAAGCGGCGTCACGCTCCCTCGGATACTGTGTCCTTTCCCTCTGCACTGCGTCTGCCGAGGTGCTCTCTGCCTCTCGGAGCAGAAGGGCAAAGGACAATGTTTTCCACAGCAGGGTAGAAACGGCATTGCTAGCAGGAAAGCTAGATGCCTTGGAACTGTCCCCTTAGCCCTTGCCACTCACTTCAGGCTCGTACGCTGAGCAGAACAGCCTGCTGTTCTGAAGCTTCGCTGGCTGCCGTTCGTGCCCAGACGCCATTTCCTTCCCAAGGAGGCGAAGCGCCGTCTACTTCTCGCAGCGAGCACGCTGCTCCTGGCTTTCGCTTCTGCCGCAACGAGCTCGCTACGAGCACTTTTCTTCTCAACCCTCTAGACCATTGCGTTCTGCTTTTCTTGTCTCGTGAATGGAGACGGAAAGCTTCTCGGCTACAATCTCGCCCAGAACAACTGCGGCTACACATTAAGCTCGCCCGGGACGCCCTGCTGAAACTTGCCTTCTGGCACCCCATTCGCGGGGCAGCCGTCTTTCTTCGGCCACCTGCCAAGTGGCCCCATATCGCCGCGCTCGTTGCACTCCGCTTGTCAGATTGGCTTCCCGTGGCGCTGATTTCAGCCTGGCCAAATACTAGCGCTGCGGAGAGCTGTCTCGCAGACAATCATGTTCCAGCATAGAAATTTGTCCTGCAATGTTCCCCCCTCTTTTCCCGCATGGTGTTGCTCTGATGAATGCCTTGAGCATGGAACGACTTAAGCCAGCAAGTATTCCTCGCCGGCCACCGCTCGCTGTGCAAGAGGTATGCCGTGGAGCCTTTGAACGCTGCCAAGCAAAAAGCAGAGCAGTGACCATAAAAGCGAGGAGAGAGCATGCACGAAGCACACTAGTTCTGTCTAGTGCTTTCCGTGCAGAGAGGCGGCAAAGCTGAATGCCGTGCCAGAGCTTCACTTCTCGCTGGAGCACAGGAAGGCAAGAATGAAGAGGCAGAACACAGTCTTGGTTTCAGCAGCCTCCGGGACCGCAAAAGTTCAGCAATAGCTCTGTCAAAGCAGAACTCGGCTGAGAATGCTCTCGCAGCTTGAGAAAGTTAGGCGCAGCTGTTGACCAGCTCTGCCCGTGGCCACAGGCTGCTTCTTCGACCTTCACTGTGGCAGAGCTTTTGCGGAGCAGAGACGGCATTCTTCAAGGGCGTGTTCTCCAAGGTGCTGTGAAACAGAGCCTAGCACGCTGTCTCGCTGATCCTGGCTTTCGGCAAGCAGGCGTGCCAGACCGCCGACATTCTGCACTCTGGCAGCCTAGTTGCCAGCTTTCGGCAGCTGCTGTCCTAGCAAGGCAGCTCAGGGAGTCAAAGCCAGTGCCGGGCGGCACCTTTCTGCTTTGCCCGCCTAAGCGGCGTCACGCTCCCTCGGATACTGTGTCCTTTCCCTCTGCACTGCGTCTGCCGAGGTGCTCTCTGCCTCTCGGAGCAGAAGGGCAAAGGACAATGTTATCCACAGCAGGGTAGAAATGGCATTGCTAGCAGGAAAGCTAGATGCCTTGGAACTGTCCCCTTAGCCCTTGCCACTCACTTCAGGCTCGTACGCTGAGCAGAACAGCCTGCTGTTCTGAAGCTTCGCTGGCTGCCGTTCGTGCCCAGACGCCATTTCCTTCCCAAGGAGGCGAAGCGCCGTCTACTTCTCGCAGCGAGCACGCTGCTCCTGGCTTTCGCTTCTGCCGCAACGAGCTCGCTACGAGCACTTTTCTTCTCAACCCTCTAGACCATTGCGTTCTGCTTTTCTTGTCTCGTGAATGGAGACGGAAAGCTTCTCGGCTACAATCTCGCCTAGAACAACTGCGGCTACACATTAAGCTCGCCCGGAACGCCCTGCTGAAACTTGCCTTCTGGCACCCCATTCGCGGGGCAGCCGTCTTTCTTCGGCCACCTGCCAAGTGGCCCCATATCGCCGCGCTCGTTGCACTCCGCTTGTCAGATTGGCTTCCCGTGGCGCTGATTTCAGCCTGGCCAAATACTAGCGCTGCGGAGAGCTGTCTCGCAGACAATCATGTTCCAGCATAGAAATTTGTCCTGCAATGTTCCCCCCTCTTTTCCCGCATGGTGTTGCTCTGATGAATGCCTTGAGCATGGAACGACTTAAGCCAGCAAGTATTCCTCGCCGGCCACCGCTCGCTGTGCAAGAGGTATGCCGTGGACCCTTTGAACGCTGCCAAGCAAAAAGCAGAGCAGTGACCATAAAAGCGAGGAGAGAGCATGCACGAAGCACACTAGTTCTGTCTAGTGCTTTCCGTGCAGAGAGGCGGCAAAGCTGAATGCCGTGCCAGAGCTTCACTTCTCGCTGGAGCACAGGAAGGCAAGAATGAAGAGGCAGAACACAGCCTTGGTTTCAGCAGCCTCCGGGACCGCAAAAGTTCAGCAATAGCTCTGTCAAAGCAGAACTCGGCTGAGAATGCTCTCGCAGCTTGGGAAAGTTAGGCGCAGCTGCTGACCAGCTCTGCCCGTGGCCACAGGCTGCTTCTTCCACCTTCACTGTGGCAGAGCTTTTGCGGAGCAGAGAGGGCATTCTTCAAGGGCGTGTTCTCCAAGGTGCTGTGAAACAGAGCCTAGCACGCTGTCTCGCTGATCCTGGCTTTCGGCAAGCAGGCGTGCCAGACCGCCGACATTCTGCACTCTGGCAGCCTAGTTGCCAGCTTTCGGCAGCTGCTGTCCTAGCAAGGAAGCTCAGGGAGTCAAAGCCAGTGCCGGGCGGCACCTTTCTGCTTTGCCCGCCTAAGCGGCGTCACGCTCCCTCGGATACTGTGTCCTTTCCCTCTGCACTGCGTCTGCCGAGGTGCTCTCTGCCTCTCGGAGCAGAAGGGCAAAGGACAATGTTATCCACAGCAGGGTAGAAATGGCATTGCTAGCAGGAAAGCTAGATGCCTTGGAACTGTCCCCTTAGCCCTTGCCACTCACTTCAGGCTCGTACGCTGAGCAGAACAGCCTGCTGTTCTGAAGCTTCGCTGGCTGCCGTTCGTGCCCAGACGCCATTTCCTTCCCAAGGAGGCGAAGCGTCGTCTACTTCTCGCAGCGAGCACGCTGCTCCTGGCTTTCGCTTCTGCCGCAACGAGCTCGCTACGAGCACTTTTCTTCTCAACCCTCTAGACCATTGCGTTCTGCTTTTCTTGTCTCGTGAATGGAGACGGAAAGCTTCTCGGCTACAATCTCGCCCAGAACAACTGCGGCTACACATTAAGCTCGCCCGGAACGCCCTGCTGAAACTTGCCTTCTGGCACCCCATTCGCGGGGCAGCCGTCTTTCTTCGGCCACCTGCCAAGTGGCCCCATATCGCCGCGCTCGTTGCACTCCGCTTGTCAGATTGGCTTCCCGTGGCGCTGATTTCAGCCTGGCCAAATACTCGCGCTGCGGAGAGCTGTCTCGCAGACAATCATGTTCCAGCATAGAAATTTGTCCTGCAATGTTCCCCCCTCTTTTCCCGCATGGTGTTGCTCTGATGAATGCCTTGAGCATGGAACGACTTAAGCCAGCAAGTATTCCTCGCCGGCCACCGCTCGCTGTGCAAGAGGTATGCCGTGGAGCCTTTGAACGCTGCCAAGCAAAAAGCAGAGCAGTGACCATAAAAGCGAGGAGAGAGCATGCACGAAGCACACTAGTTCTGTCTAGTGCTTTCCGTGCAGAGAGGCGGCAAAGCTGAATGCCGTGCCAGAGCTTCACTTCTCGCTGGAGCACAGGAAGGCAAGAATGAAGAGGCAGAACACAGCCTTGGTTTCAGCAGCCTCCGGGACCGCAAAAGTTCAGCAATAGCTCTGTCAAAGCAGAACTCGGCTGAGAATGCTCTCGCAGCTTGGGAAAGTTAGGCGCAGCTGTTGACCAGCTCTGCCCGTGGCCACAGGCTGCTTCTTCGACCTTCACTGTGGCAGAGCTTTTGCGGAGCAGAGACGGCATTCTTCAAGGGCGTGTTCTCCAAGGTGCTGTGAAACAGAGCCTAGCACGCTGTCTCGCTGATCCTGGCTTTCGGCAAGCAGGCGTGCCAGACCGCCGACATTCTGCACTCTGGCAGCCTAGTTGCCAGCTTTCGGCAGCTGCTGTCCTAGCAAGGAAGCTCAGGGAGTCAAAGCCAGTGCCGGGCGGCACCTTTCTGCTTTGCCCGCCTAAGCGGCGTCACGCTCCCTCGGATACTGTGTCCTTTCCCTCTGCACTGCGTCTGCCGAGGTGCTCTCTGCCTCTCGGAGCAGAAGGGCAAAGGACAATGTTTTCCACAGCAGGGTAGAAACGGCATTGCTAGCAGGAAAGCTAGATGCCTTGGAACTGTCCCCTTAGCCCTTGCCACTCACTTCAGGCTCGTACGCTGAGCAGAACAGCCTGCTGTTCTGAAGCTTCGCTGGCTGCCGTTCGTGCCCAGACGCCATTTCCTTCCCAAGGAGGCGAAGCGCCGTCTACTTCTCGCAGCGAGCACGCTGCTCCTGGCTTTCGCTTCTGCCGCAACGAGCTCGCTACGAGCACTTTTCTTCTCAACCCTCTAGACCATTGCGTTCTGCTTTTCTTGTCTCGTGAATGGAGACGGAAAGCTTCTCGGCTACAATCTCGCCCAGAACAACTGCGGCTACACATTAAGCTCGCCCGGGACGCCCTGCTGAAACTTGCCTTCTGGCACCCCATTCGCGGGGCAGCCGTCTTTCTTCGGCCACCTGCCAAGTGGCCCCATATCGCCGCGCTCGTTGCACTCCGCTTGTCAGATTGGCTTCCCGTGGCGCTGATTTCAGCCTGGCCAAATACTAGCGCTGCGGAGAGCTGTCTCGCAGACAATCATGTTCCAGCATAGAAATTTGTCCTGCAATGTTCCCCCCTCTTTTCCCGCATGGTGTTGCTCTGATGAATGCCTTGAGCATGGAACGACTTAAGCCAGCAAGTATTCCTCGCCGGCCACCGCTCGCTGTGCAAGAGGTATGCCGTGGAGCCTTTGAACGCTGCCAAGCAAAAAGCAGAGCAGTGACCATAAAAGCGAGGAGAGAGCATGCACGAAGCACACTAGTTCTGTCTAGTGCTTTCCGTGCAGAGAGGCGGCAAAGCTGAATGCCGTGCCAGAGCTTCACTTCTCGCTGGAGCACAGGAAGGCAAGAATGAAGAGGCAGAACACAGCCTTGGTTTCAGCAGCCTCCGGGACCGCAAAAGTTCAGCAATAGCTCTGTCAAAGCAGAACTCGGCTGAGAATGCTCTCGCAGCTTGAGAAAGTTAGGCGCAGCTGTTGACCAGCTCTGCCCGTGGCCACAGGCTGCTTCTTCGACCTTCACTGTGGCAGAGCTTTTGCGGAGCAGAGACGGCATTCTTCAAGGGCGTGTTCTCCAAGGTGCTGTGAAACAGAGCCTAGCACGCTGTCTCGCTGATCCTGGCTTTCGGCAAGCAGGCGTGCCAGACCGCCGACATTCTGCACTCTGGCAGCCTAGTTGCCAGCTTTCGGCAGCTGCTGTCCTAGCAAGGCAGCTCAGGGAGTCAAAGCCAGTGCCGGGCGGCACCTTTCTGCTTTGCCCGCCTAAGCGGCGTCACGCTCCCTCGGATACTGTGTCCTTTCCCTCTGCACTGCGTCTGCCGAGGTGCTCTCTGCCTCTCGGAGCAGAAGGGCAAAGGACAATGTTTTCCACAGCAGGGTAGAAACGGCATTGCTAGCAGGAAAGCTAGATGCCTTGGAACTGTCCCCTTAGCCCTTGCCACTCACTTCAGGCTCGTACGCTGAGCAGAACAGCCTGCTGTTCTGAAGCTTCGCTGGCTGCCGTTCGTGCCCAGACGCCATTTCCTTCCCAAGGAGGCGAAGCGCCGTCTACTTCTCGCAGCGAGCACGCTGCTCCTGGCTTTCGCTTCTGCCGCAACGAGCTCGCTACGAGCACTTTTCTTCTCAACCCTCTAGACCATTGCGTTCTGCTTTTCTTGTCTCGTGAATGGAGACGGAAAGCTTCTCGGCTACAATCTCGCCCAGAACAACTGCGGCTACACATTAAGCTCGCCCGGAACGCCCTGCTGAAACTTGCCTTCTGGCACCCCATTCGCGGGGCAGCCGTCTTTCTTCGGCCACCTGCCAAGTGGCCCCATATCGCCGCGCTCGTTGCACTCCGCTTGTCAGATTGGCTTCCCGTGGCGCTGATTTCAGCCTGGCCAAATACTAGCGCTGCGGAGAGCTGTCTCGCAGACAATCATGTTCCAGCATAGAAATTTGTCCTGCAATGTTCCCCCCTCTTTTCCCGCATGGTGTTGCTCTGATGAATGCCTTGAGCATGGAACGACTTAAGCCAGCAAGTATTCCTCGCCGGCCACCGCTCGCTGTGCAAGAGGTATGCCGTGGACCCTTTGAACGCTGCCAAGCAAAAAGCAGAGCAGTGACCATAAAAGCGAGGAGAGAGCATGCACGAAGCACACTAGTTCTGTCTAGTGCTTTCCGTGCAGAGAGGCGGCAAAGCTGAATGCCGTGCCAGAGCTTCACTTCTCGCTGGAGCACAGGAAGGCAAGAATGAAGAGGCAGAACACAGCCTTGGTTTCAGCAGCCTCCGGGACCGCAAAAGTTCAGCAATAGCTCTGTCAAAGCAGAACTCGGCTGAGAATGCTCTCGCAGCTTGGGAAAGTTAGGCGCAGCTGTTGACCAGCTCTGCCCGTGGCCACAGGCTGCTTCTTCCACCTTCACTGTGGCAGAGCTTTTGCGGAGCAGAGACGGCATTCTTCAAGGGCGTGTTCTCCAAGGTGCTGTGAAACAGAGCCTAGCACGCTGTCTCGCTGATCCTGGCTTTCGGCAAGCAGGCGTGCCAGACCGCCGACATTCTGCACTCTGGCAGCCTAGTTGCCAGCTTTCGGCAGCTGCTGTCCTAGCAAGGAAGCTCAGGGAGTCAAAGCCAGTGCCGGGCGGCACCTTTCTGCTTTGCCCGCCTAAGCGGCGTCACGCTCCCTCGGATACTGTGTCCTTTCCCTCTGCACTGCGTCTGCCGAGGTGCTCTCTGCCTCTCGGAGCAGAAGGGCAAAGGACAATGTTTTCCACAGCAGGGTAGAAACGGCATTGCTAGCAGGAAAGCTAGATGCCTTGGAACTGTCCCCTTAGCCCTTGCCACTCACTTCAGGCTCGTACGCTGAGCAGAACAGCCTGCTGTTCTGAAGCTTCGCTGGCTGCCGTTCGTGCCCAGACGCCATTTCCTTCCCAAGGAGGCGAAGCGCCGTCTACTTCTCGCAGCGAGCACGCTGCTCCTGGCTTTCGCTTCTGCCGCAACGAGCTCGCTACGAGCACTTTTCTTCTCAACCCTCTAGACCATTGCGTTCTGCTTTTCTTGTCTCGTGAATGGAGACGGAAAGCTTCTCGGCTACAATCTCGCCCAGAACAACTGCGGCTACACATTAAGCTCGCCCGGAACGCCCTGCTGAAACTTGCCTTCTGGCACCCCATTCGCGGGGCAGCCGTCTTTCTTCGGCCACCTGCCAAGTGGCCCCATATCGCCGCGCTCGTTGCACTCCGCTTGTCAGATTGGCTTCCCGTGGCGCTGATTTCAGCCTGGCCAAATACTCGCGCTGCGGAGAGCTGTCTCGCAGACAATCATGTTCCAGCATAGAAATTTGTCCTGCAATGTTCCCCCCTCTTTTCCCGCATGGTGTTGCTCTGATGAATGCCTTGAGCATGGAACGACTTAAGCCAGCAAGTATTCCTCGCCGGCCACCGCTCGCTGTGCAAGAGGTATGCCGTGGAGCCTTTGAACGCTGCCAAGCAAAAAGCAGAGCAGTGACCATAAAAGCGAGGAGAGAGCATGCACGAAGCACACTAGTTCTGTCTAGTGCTTTCCGTGCAGAGAGGCGGCAAAGCTGAATGCCGTGCCAGAGCTTCACTTCTCGCTGGAGCACAGGAAGGCAAGAATGAAGAGGCAGAACACAGCCTTGGTTTCAGCAGCCTCCGGGACCGCAAAAGTTCAGCAATAGCTCTGTCAAAGCAGAACTCGGCTGAGAATGCTCTCGCAGCTTGGGAAAGTTAGGCGCAGCTGCTGACCAGCTCTACCCGTGGCCACAGGCTGCTTCTTCCACCTTCACTGTGGCAGAGCTTTTGCGGAACAGAGACGGCATTCTTCAAGGGCGTGTTCTCCAAGGTGCTGTGAAACAGAGCCTAGCACGCTGTCTCGCTGATCCTGGCTTTCGGCAAGCAGGCGTGCCAGACCGCCGACATTCTGCACTCTGGCAGCCTAGTTGCCAGCTTTCGGCAGCTGCTGTCCTAGCAAGGAAGCTCAGGGAGTCAAAGCCAGTGCCGGGCGGCACCTTTCTGCTTTGCCCGCCTAAGCGGCGTCACGCTCCCTCGGATACTGTGTCCTTTCCCTCTGCACTGCGTCTGCCGAGGTGCTCTCTGCCTCTCGGAGCAGAAGGGCAAAGGACAATGTTTTCCACAGCAGGGTAGAAACGGCATTGCTAGCAGGAAAGCTAGATGCCTTGGAACTGTCCCCTTAGCCCTTGCCACTCACTTCAGGCTCGTACGCTGAGCAGAACAGCCTGCTGTTCTGAAGCTTCGCTGGCTGCCGTTCGTGCCCAGACGCCATTTCCTTCCCAAGGAGGCGAAGCGCCGTCTACTTCTCGCAGCGAGCACGCTGCTCCTGGCTTTCGCTTCTGCCGCAACGAGCTCGCTACGAGCACTTTTCTTCTCAACCCTCTAGACCATTGCGTTCTGCTTTTCTTGTCTCGTGAATGGAGACGGAAAGCTTCTCGGCTACAATCTCGCCCAGAACAACTGCGGCTACACATTAAGCTCGCCCGGAACGCCCTGCTGAAACTTGCCTTCTGGCACCCCATTCGCGGGGCAGCCGTCTTTCTTCGGCCACCTGCCAAGTGGCCCCATATCGCCGCGCTCGTTGCACTCCGCTTGTCAGATTGGCTTCCCGTGGCGCTGATTTCAGCCTGGCCAAATACTAGCGCTGCGGAGAGCTGTCTCGCAGACAATCATGTTCCAGCATAGAAATTTGTCCTGCAATGTTCCCCCCTCTTTTCCCCCATGGTGTTGCTCTGATGAATGCCTTGAGCATGGAACGACTTAAGCCAGCAAGTATTCCTCGCCGGCCACCGCTCGCTGTGCAAGAGGTATGCCGTGGAGCCTTTGAACGCTGCCAAGCAAAAAGCAGAGCAGTGACCATAAAAGCGAGGAGAGAGCATGCACGAAGCACACTAGTTCTGTCTAGTGCTTTCCGTGCAGAGAGGCGGCAAAGCTGAATGCCGTGCCAGAGCTTCACTTCTCGCTGGAGCACAGGAAGGCAAGAATGAAGAGGCAGAACACAGTCTTGGTTTCAGCAGCCTCCGGGACCGCAAAAGTTCAGCAATAGCTCTGTCAAAGCAGAACTCGGCTGAGAATGCTCTCGCAGCTTGAGAAAGTTAGGCGCAGCTGTTGACCAGCTCTGCCCGTGGCCACAGGCTGCTTCTTCGACCTTCACTGTGGCAGAGCTTTTGCGGAGCAGAGACGGCATTCTTCAAGGGCGTGTTCTCCAAGGTGCTGTGAAACAGAGCCTAGCACGCTGTCTCGCTGATCCTGGCTTTCGGCAAGCAGGCGTGCCAGACCGCCGACATTCTGCACTCTGGCAGCCTAGTTGCCAGCTTTCGGCAGCTGCTGTCCTAGCAAGGCAGCTCAGGGAGTCAAAGCCAGTGCCGGGCGGCACCTTTCTGCTTTGCCCGCCTAAGCGGCGTCACGCTCCCTCGGATACTGTGTCCTTTCCCTCTGCACTGCGTCTGCCGAGGTGCTCTCTGCCTCTCGGAGCAGAAGGGCAAAGGACAATGTTATCCACAGCAGGGTAGAAATGGCATTGCTAGCAGGAAAGCTAGATGCCTTGGAACTGTCCCCTTAGCCCTTGCCACTCACTTCAGGCTCGTACGCTGAGCAGAACAGCCTGCTGTTCTGAAGCTTCGCTGGCTGCCGTTCGTGCCCAGACGCCATTTCCTTCCCAAGGAGGCGAAGCGCCGTCTACTTCTCGCAGCGAGCACGCTGCTCCTGGCTTTCGCTTCTGCCGCAACGAGCTCGCTACGAGCACTTTTCTTCTCAACCCTCTAGACCATTGCGTTCTGCTTTTCTTGTCTCGTGAATGGAAACGGAAAGCTTCTCGGCTACAATCTCGCCCAGAACAACTGCGGCTACACATTAAGCTCGCCCGGAACGCCCTGCTGAAACTTGCCTTCTGGCACCCCATTCGCGGGGCAGCCGTCTTTCTTCGGCCACCTGCCAAGTGGCCCCATATCGCCGCGCTCGTTGCACTCCGCTTGTCAGATTGGCTTCCCGTGGCGCTGATTTCAGCCTGGCCAAATACTAGCGCTGCGGAGAGCTGTCTCGCAGACAATCATGTTCCAGCATAGAAATTTGTCCTGCAATGTTCCCCCCTCTTTTCCCGCATGGTGTTGCTCTGATGAATGCCTTGAGCATGGAACGACTTAAGCCAGCAAGTATTCCTCGCCGGCCACCGCTCGCTGTGCAAGAGGTATGCCGTGGACCCTTTGAACGCTGCCAAGCAAAAAGCAGAGCAGTGACCATAAAAGCGAGGAGAGAGCATGCACGAAGCACACTAGTTCTGTCTAGTGCTTTCCGTGCAGAGAGGCGGCAAAGCTGAATGCCGTGCCAGAGCTTCACTTCTCGCTGGAGCACAGGAAGGCAAGAATGAAGAGGCAGAACACAGCCTTGGTTTCAGCAGCCTCCGGGACCGCAAAAGTTCAGCAATAGCTCTGTCAAAGCAGAACTCGGCTGAGAATGCTCTCGCAGCTTGGGAAAGTTAGGCGCAGCTGTTGACCAGCTCTGCCCGTGGCCACAGGCTGCTTCTTCCACCTTCACTGTGGCAGAGCTTTTGCGGAGCAGAGACGGCATTCTTCAAGGGCGTGTTCTCCAAGGTGCTGTGAAACAGAGCCTAGCACGCTGTCTCGCTGATCCTGGCTTTCGGCAAGCAGGCGTGCCAGACCGCCGACATTCTGCACTCTGGCAGCCTAGTTGCCAGCTTTCGGCAGCTGCTGTCCTAGCAAGGAAGCTCAGGGAGTCAAAGCCAGTGCCGGGCGGCACCTTTCTGCTTTGCCCGCCTAAGCGGCGTCACGCTCCCTCGGATACTGTGTCCTTTCCCTCTGCACTGCGTCTGCCGAGGTGCTCTCTGCCTCTCGGAGCAGAAGGGCAAAGGACAATGTTATCCACAGCAGGGTAGAAATGGCATTGCTAGCAGGAAAGCTAGATGCCTTGGAACTGTCCCCTTAGCCCTTGCCACTCACTTCAGGCTCGTACGCTGAGCAGAACAGCCTGCTGTTCTGAAGCTTCGCTGGCTGCCGTTCGTGCCCAGATGCCATTTCCTTCCCAAGGAGGCGAAGCGCCGTCTACTTCTCGCAGCGAGCACGCTGCTCCTGGCTTTCGCTTCTGCCGCAACGAGCTCGCTACGAGCACTTTTCTTCTCAACCCTCTAGACCATTGCGTTCTGCTTTTCTTGTCTCGTGAATGGAGACGGAAAGCTTCTCGGCTACAATCTCGCCCAGAACAACTGCGGCTACACATTAAGCTCGCCCGGAACGCCCTGCTGAAACTTGCCTTCTGGCACCCCATTCGCGGGGCAGCCGTCTTTCTTCGGCCACCTGCCAAGTGGCCCCATATCGCCGCGCTCGTTGCACTCCGCTTGTCAGATTGGCTTCCCGTGGCGCTGATTTCAGCCTGGCCAAATACTCGCGCTGCGGAGAGCTGTCTCGCAGACAATCATGTTCCAGCATAGAAATTTGTCCTGCAATGTTCCCCCCTCTTTTCCCGCATGGTGTTGCTCTGATGAATGCCTTGAGCATGGAACGACTTAAGCCAGCAAGTATTCCTCGCCGGCCACCGCTCGCTGTGCAAGAGGTATGCCGTGGAGCCTTTGAACGCTGCCAAGCAAAAAGCAGAGCAGTGACCATAAAAGCGAGGAGAGAGCATGCACGAAGCACACTAGTTCTGTCTAGTGCTTTCCGTGCAGAGAGGCGGCAAAGCTGAATGCCGTGCCAGAGCTTCACTTCTCGCTGGAGCACAGGAAGGCAAGAATGAAGAGGCAGAACACAGCCTTGGTTTCAGCAGCCTCCGGGACCGCAAAAGTTCAGCAATAGCTCTGTCAAAGCAGAACTCGGCTGAGAATGCTCTCGCAGCTTGGGAAAGTTAGGCGCAGCTGTTGACCAGCTCTGCCCGTGGCCACAGGCTGCTTCTTCGACCTTCACTGTGGCAGAGCTTTTGCGGAGCAGAGACGGCATTCTTCAAGGGCGTGTTCTCCAAGGTGCTGTGAAACAGAGCCTAGCACGCTGTCTCGCTGATCCTGGCTTTCGGCAAGCAGGCGTGCCAGACCGCCGACATTCTGCACTCTGGCAGCCTAGTTGCCAGCTTTCGGCAGCTGCTGTCCTAGCAAGGAAGCTCAGGGAGTCAAAGCCAGTGCCGGGCGGCACCTTTCTGCTTTGCCCGCCTAAGCGGCGTCACGCTCCCTCGGATACTGTGTCCTTTCCCTCTGCACTGCGTCTGCCGAGGTGCTCTCTGCCTCTCGGAGCAGAAGGGCAAAGGACAATGTTTTCCACAGCAGGGTAGAAACGGCATTGCTAGCAGGAAAGCTAGATGCCTTGGAACTGTCCCCTTAGCCCTTGCCACTCACTTCAGGCTCGTACGCTGAGCAGAACAGCCTGCTGTTCTGAAGCTTCGCTGGCTGCCGTTCGTGCCCAGACGCCATTTCCTTCCCAAGGAGGCGAAGCGCCGTCTACTTCTCGCAGCGAGCACGCTGCTCCTGGCTTTCGCTTCTGCCGCAACGAGCTCGCTACGAGCACTTTTCTTCTCAACCCTCTAGACCATTGCGTTCTGCTTTTCTTGTCTCGTGAATGGAGACGGAAAGCTTCTCGGCTACAATCTCGCCCAGAACAACTGCGGCTACACATTAAGCTCGCCCGGGACGCCCTGCTGAAACTTGCCTTCTGGCACCCCATTCGCGGGGCAGCCGTCTTTCTTCGGCCACCTGCCAAGTGGCCCCATATCGCCGCGCTCGTTGCACTCCGCTTGTCAGATTGGCTTCCCGTGGCGCTGATTTCAGCCTGGCCAAATACTAGCGCTGCGGAGAGCTGTCTCGCAGACAATCATGTTCCAGCATAGAAATTTGTCCTGCAATGTTCCCCCCTCTTTTCCCGCATGGTGTTGCTCTGATGAATGCCTTGAGCATGGAACGACTTAAGCCAGCAAGTATTCCTCGCCGGCCACCGCTCGCTGTGCAAGAGGTATGCCGTGGACCCTTTGAACGCTGCCAAGCAAAAAGCAGAGCAGTGACCATAAAAGCGAGGAGAGAGCATGCACGAAGCACACTAGTTCTGTCTAGTGCTTTCCGTGCAGAGAGGCGGCAAAGCTGAATGCCGTGCCAGAGCTTCACTTCTCGCTGGAGCACAGGAAGGCAAGAATGAAGAGGCAGAACACAGCCTTGGTTTCAGCAGCCTCCGGGACCGCAAAAGTTCAGCAATAGCTCTGTCAAAGCAGAACTCGGCTGAGAATGCTCTCGCAGCTTGGGAAAGTTAGGCGCAGCTGCTGACCAGCTCTGCCCGTGGCCACAGGCTGCTTCTTCCACCTTCACTGTGGCAGAGCTTTTGCGGAGCAGAGAGGGCATTCTTCAAGGGCGTGTTCTCCAAGGTGCTGTGAAACAGAGCCTAGCACGCTGTCTCGCTGATCCTGGCTTTCGGCAAGCAGGCGTGCCAGACCGCCGACATTCTGCACTCTGGCAGCCTAGTTGCCAGCTTTCGGCAGCTGCTGTCCTAGCAAGGAAGCTCAGGGAGTCAAAGCCAGTGCCGGGCGGCACCTTTCTGCTTTGCCCGCCTAAGCGGCGTCACGCTCCCTCGGATACTGTGTCCTTTCCCTCTGCACTGCGTCTGCCGAGGTGCTCTCTGCCTCTCGGAGCAGAAGGGCAAAGGACAATGTTTTCCACAGCAGGGTAGAAATGGCATTGCTAGCAGGAAAGCTAGATGCCTTGGAACTGTCCCCTTAGCCCTTGCCACTCACTTCAGGCTCGTACGCTGAGCAGAACAGCCTGCTGTTCTGAAGCTTCGCTGGCTGCCGTTCGTGCCCAGACGCCATTTCCTTCCCAAGGAGGCGAAGCGCCGTCTACTTCTCGCAGCGAGCACGCTGCTCCTGGCTTTCGCTTCTGCCGCAACGAGCTCGCTACGAGCACTTTTCTTCTCAACCCTCTAGACCATTGCGTTCTGCTTTTCTTGTCTCGTGAATGGAGACGGAAAGCTTCTCGGCTACAATCTCGCCTAGAACAACTGCGGCTACACATTAAGCTCGCCCGGAACGCCCTGCTGAAACTTGCCTTCTGGCACCCCATTCGCGGGGCAGCCGTCTTTCTTCGGCCACCTGCCAAGTGGCCCCATATCGCCGCGCTCGTTGCACTCCGCTTGTCAGATTGGCTTCCCGTGGCGCTGATTTCAGCCTGGCCAAATACTAGCGCTGCGGAGAGCTGTCTCGCAGACAATCATGTTCCAGCATAGAAATTTGTCCTGCAATGTTCCCCCCTCTTTTCCCGCATGGTGTTGCTCTGATGAATGCCTTGAGCATGGAACGACTTAAGCCAGCAAGTATTCCTCGCCGGCCACCGCTCGCTGTGCAAGAGGTATGCCGTGGACCCTTTGAACGCTGCCAAGCAAAAAGCAGAGCAGTGACCATAAAAGCGAGGAGAGAGCATGCACGAAGCACACTAGTTCTGTCTAGTGCTTTCCGTGCAGAGAGGCGGCAAAGCTGAATGCCGTGCCAGAGCTTCACTTCTCGCTGGAGCACAGGAAGGCAAGAATGAAGAGGCAGAACACAGCCTTGGTTTCAGCAGCCTCCGGGACCGCAAAAGTTCAGCAATAGCTCTGTCAAAGCAGAACTCGGCTGAGAATGCTCTCGCAGCTTGGGAAAGTTAGGCGCAGCTGTTGACCAGCTCTGCCCGTGGCCACAGGCTGCTTCTTCGACCTTCACTGTGGCAGAGCTTTTGCGGAGCAGAGACGGCATTCTTCAAGGGCGTGTTCTCCAAGGTGCTGTGAAACAGAGCCTAGCACGCTGTCTCGCTGATCCTGGCTTTCGGCAAGCAGGCGTGCCAGACCGCCGACATTCTGCACTCTGGCAGCCTAGTTGCCAGCTTTCGGCAGCTGCTGTCCTAGCAAGGAAGCTCAGGGAGTCAAAGCCAGTGCCGGGCGGCACCTTTCTGCTTTGCCCGCCTAAGCGGCGTCACGCTCCCTCGGATACTGTGTCCTTTCCCTCTGCACTGCGTCTGCCGAGGTGCTCTCTGCCTCTCGGAGCAGAAGGGCAAAGGACAATGTTATCCACAGCAGGGTAGAAATGGCATTGCTAGCAGGAAAGCTAGATGCCTTGGAACTGTCCCCTTAGCCCTTGCCACTCACTTCAGGCTCGTACGCTGAGCAGAACAGCCTGCTGTTCTGAAGCTTCGCTGGCTGCCGTTCGTGCCCAGACGCCATTTCCTTCCCAAGGAGGCGAAGCGTCGTCTACTTCTCGCAGCGAGCACGCTGCTCCTGGCTTTCGCTTCTGCCGCAACGAGCTCGCTACGAGCACTTTTCTTCTCAACCCTCTAGACCATTGCGTTCTGCTTTTCTTGTCTCGTGAATGGAGACGGAAAGCTTCTCGGCTACAATCTCGCCCAGAACAACTGCGGCTACACATTAAGCTCGCCCGGAACGCCCTGCTGAAACTTGCCTTCTGGCACCCCATTCGCGGGGCAGCCGTCTTTCTTCGGCCACCTGCCAAGTGGCCCCATATCGCCGCGCTCGTTGCACTCCGCTTGTCAGATTGGCTTCCCGTGGCGCTGATTTCAGCCTGGCCAAATACTCGCGCTGCGGAGAGCTGTCTCGCAGACAATCATGTTCCAGCATAGAAATTTGTCCTGCAATGTTCCCCCCTCTTTTCCCGCATGGTGTTGCTCTGATGAATGCCTTGAGCATGGAACGACTTAAGCCAGCAAGTATTCCTCGCCGGCCACCGCTCGCTGTGCAAGAGGTATGCCGTGGAGCCTTTGAACGCTGCCAAGCAAAAAGCAGAGCAGTGACCATAAAAGCGAGGAGAGAGCATGCACGAAGCACACTAGTTCTGTCTAGTGCTTTCCGTGCAGAGAGGCGGCAAAGCTGAATGCCGTGCCAGAGCTTCACTTCTCGCTGGAGCACAGGAAGGCAAGAATGAAGAGGCAGAACACAGCCTTGGTTTCAGCAGCCTCCGGGACCGCAAAAGTTCAGCAATAGCTCTGTCAAAGCAGAACTCGGCTGAGAATGCTCTCGCAGCTTGGGAAAGTTAGGCGCAGCTGTTGACCAGCTCTGCCCGTGGCCACAGGCTGCTTCTTCGACCTTCACTGTGGCAGAGCTTTTGCGGAGCAGAGACGGCATTCTTCAAGGGCGTGTTCTCCAAGGTGCTGTGAAACAGAGCCTAGCACGCTGTCTCGCTGATCCTGGCTTTCGGCAAGCAGGCGTGCCAGACCGCCGACATTCTGCACTCTGGCAGCCTAGTTGCCAGCTTTCGGCAGCTGCTGTCCTAGCAAGGAAGCTCAGGGAGTCAAAGCCAGTGCCGGGCGGCACCTTTCTGCTTTGCCCGCCTAAGCGGCGTCACGCTCCCTCGGATACTGTGTCCTTTCCCTCTGCACTGCGTCTGCCGAGGTGCTCTCTGCCTCTCGGAGCAGAAGGGCAAAGGACAATGTTTTCCACAGCAGGGTAGAAACGGCATTGCTAGCAGGAAAGCTAGATGCCTTGGAACTGTCCCCTTAGCCCTTGCCACTCACTTCAGGCTCGTACGCTGAGCAGAACAGCCTGCTGTTCTGAAGCTTCGCTGGCTGCCGTTCGTGCCCAGACGCCATTTCCTTCCCAAGGAGGCGAAGCGCCGTCTACTTCTCGCAGCGAGCACGCTGCTCCTGGCTTTCGCTTCTGCCGCAACGAGCTCGCTACGAGCACTTTTCTTCTCAACCCTCTAGACCATTGCGTTCTGCTTTTCTTGTCTCGTGAATGGAGACGGAAAGCTTCTCGGCTACAATCTCGCCCAGAACAACTGCGGCTACACATTAAGCTCGCCCGGGACGCCCTGCTGAAACTTGCCTTCTGGCACCCCATTCGCGGGGCAGCCGTCTTTCTTCGGCCACCTGCCAAGTGGCCCCATATCGCCGCGCTCGTTGCACTCCGCTTGTCAGATTGGCTTCCCGTGGCGCTGATTTCAGCCTGGCCAAATACTAGCGCTGCGGAGAGCTGTCTCGCAGACAATCATGTTCCAGCATAGAAATTTGTCCTGCAATGTTCCCCCCTCTTTTCCCGCATGGTGTTGCTCTGATGAATGCCTTGAGCATGGAACGACTTAAGCCAGCAAGTATTCCTCGCCGGCCACCGCTCGCTGTGCAAGAGGTATGCCGTGGAGCCTTTGAACGCTGCCAAGCAAAAAGCAGAGCAGTGACCATAAAAGCGAGGAGAGAGCATGCACGAAGCACACTAGTTCTGTCTAGTGCTTTCCGTGCAGAGAGGCGGCAAAGCTGAATGCCGTGCCAGAGCTTCACTTCTCGCTGGAGCACAGGAAGGCAAGAATGAAGAGGCAGAACACAGCCTTGGTTTCAGCAGCCTCCGGGACCGCAAAAGTTCAGCAATAGCTCTGTCAAAGCAGAACTCGGCTGAGAATGCTCTCGCAGCTTGGGAAAGTTAGGCGCAGCTGTTGACCAGCTCTGCCCGTGGCCACAGGCTGCTTCTTCGACCTTCACTGTGGCAGAGCTTTTGCGGAGCAGAGACGGCATTCTTCAAGGGCGTGTTCTCCAAGGTGCTGTGAAACAGAGCCTAGCACGCTGTCTCGCTGATCCTGGCTTTCGGCAAGCAGGCGTGCCAGACCGCCGACATTCTGCACTCTGGCAGCCTAGTTGCCAGCTTTCGGCAGCTGCTGTCCTAGCAAGGAAGCTCAGGGAGTCAAAGCCAGTGCCGGGCGGCACCTTTCTGCTTTGCCCGCCTAAGCGGCGTCACGCTCCCTCGGATACTGTGTCCTTTCCCTCTGCACTGCGTCTGCCGAGGTGCTCTCTGCCTCTCGGAGCAGAAGGGCAAAGGACAATGTTTTCCACAGCAGGGTAGAAACGGCATTGCTAGCAGGAAAGCTAGATGCCTTGGAACTGTCCCCTTAGCCCTTGCCACTCACTTCAGGCTCGTACGCTGAGCAGAACAGCCTGCTGTTCTGAAGCTTCGCTGGCTGCCGTTCGTGCCCAGACGCCATTTCCTTCCCAAGGAGGCGAAGCGCCGTCTACTTCTCGCAGCGAGCACGCTGCTCCTGGCTTTCGCTTCTGCCGCAACGAGCTCGCTACGAGCACTTTTCTTCTCAACCCTCTAGACCATTGCGTTCTGCTTTTCTTGTCTCGTGAATGGAGACGGAAAGCTTCTCGGCTACAATCTCGCCCAGAACAACTGCGGCTACACATTAAGCTCGCCCGGGACGCCCTGCTGAAACTTGCCTTCTGGCACCCCATTCGCGGGGCAGCCGTCTTTCTTCGGCCACCTGCCAAGTGGCCCCATATCGCCGCGCTCGTTGCACTCCGCTTGTCAGATTGGCTTCCCGTGGCGCTGATTTCAGCCTGGCCAAATACTAGCGCTGCGGAGAGCTGTCTCGCAGACAATCATGTTCCAGCATAGAAATTTGTCCTGCAATGTTCCCCCCTCTTTTCCCGCATGGTGTTGCTCTGATGAATGCCTTGAGCATGGAACGACTTAAGCCAGCAAGTATTCCTCGCCGGCCACCGCTCGCTGTGCAAGAGGTATGCCGTGGAGCCTTTGAACGCTGCCAAGCAAAAAGCAGAGCAGTGACCATAAAAGCGAGGAGAGAGCATGCACGAAGCACACTAGTTCTGTCTAGTGCTTTCCGTGCAGAGAGGCGGCAAAGCTGAATGCCGTGCCAGAGCTTCACTTCTCGCTGGAGCACAGGAAGGCAAGAATGAAGAGGCAGAACACAGCCTTGGTTTCAGCAGCCTCCGGGACCGCAAAAGTTCAGCAATAGCTCTGTCAAAGCAGAACTCGGCTGAGAATGCTCTCGCAGCTTGGGAAAGTTAGGCGCAGCTGTTGACCAGCTCTGCCCGTGGCCACAGGCTGCTTCTTCGACCTTCACTGTGGCAGAGCTTTTGCGGAGCAGAGACGGCATTCTTCAAGGGCGTGTTCTCCAAGGTGCTGTGAAACAGAGCCTAGCACGCTGTCTCGCTGATCCTGGCTTTCGGCAAGCAGGCGTGCCAGACCGCCGACATTCTGCACTCTGGCAGCCTAGTTGCCAGCTTTCGGCAGCTGCTGTCCTAGCAAGGAAGCTCAGGGAGTCAAAGCCAGTGCCGGGCGGCACCTTTCTGCTTTGCCCGCCTAAGCGGCGTCACGCTCCCTCGGATACTGTGTCCTTTCCCTCTGCACTGCGTCTGCCGAGGTGCTCTCTGCCTCTCGGAGCAGAAGGGCAAAGGACAATGTTTTCCACAGCAGGGTAGAAACGGCATTGCTAGCAGGAAAGCTAGATGCCTTGGAACTGTCCCCTTAGCCCTTGCCACTCACTTCAGGCTCGTACGCTGAGCAGAACAGCCTGCTGTTCTGAAGCTTCGCTGGCTGCCGTTCGTGCCCAGACGCCATTTCCTTCCCAAGGAGGCGAAGCGCCGTCTACTTCTCGCAGCGAGCACGCTGCTCCTGGCTTTCGCTTCTGCCGCAACGAGCTCGCTACGAGCACTTTTCTTCTCAACCCTCTAGACCATTGCGTTCTGCTTTTCTTGTCTCGTGAATGGAGACGGAAAGCTTCTCGGCTACAATCTCGCCCAGAACAACTGCGGCTACACATTAAGCTCGCCCGGAACGCCCTGCTGAAACTTGCCTTCTGGCACCCCATTCGCGGGGCAGCCGTCTTTCTTCGGCCACCTGCCAAGTGGCCCCATATCGCCGCGCTCGTTGCACTCCGCTTGTCAGATTGGCTTCCCGTGGCGCTGATTTCAGCCTGGCCAAATACTAGCGCTGCGGAGAGCTGTCTCGCAGACAATCATGTTCCAGCATAGAAATTTGTCCTGCAATGTTCCCCCCTCTTTTCCCGCATGGTGTTGCTCTGATGAATGCCTTGAGCATGGAACGACTTAAGCCAGCAAGTATTCCTCGCCGGCCACCGCTCGCTGTGCAAGAGGTATGCCGTGGAGCCTTTGAACGCTGCCAAGCAAAAAGCAGAGCAGTGACCATAAAAGCGAGGAGAGAGCATGCACGAAGCACACTAGTTCTGTCTAGTGCTTTCCGTGCAGAGAGGCGGCAAAGCTGAATGCCGTGCCAGAGCTTCACTTCTCGCTGGAGCACAGGAAGGCAAGAATGAAGAGGCAGAACACAGCCTTGGTTTCAGCAGCCTCCGGGACCGCAAAAGTTCAGCAATAGCTCTGTCAAAGCAAAACTCGGCTGAGAATGCTCTCGCAGCTTGGGAAAGTTAGGCGCAGCTGTTGACCAGCTCTGCCCGTGGCCACAGGCTGCTTCTTCGACCTTCACTGTGGCAGAGCTTTTGCGGAGCAGAGACGGCATTCTTCAAGGGCGTGTTCTCCAAGGTGCTGTGAAACAGAGCCTAGCACGCTGTCTCGCTGATCCTGGCTTTCGGCAAGCAGGCGTGCCAGACCGCCGACATTCTGCACTCTGGCAGCCTAGTTGCCAGCTTTCGGCAGCTGCTGTCCTAGCAAGGAAGCTCAGGGAGTCAAAGCCAGTGCCGGGCGGCACCTTTCTGCTTTGCCCGCCTAAGCGGCGTCACGCTCCCTCGGATACTGTGTCCTTTCCCTCTGCACTGCGTCTGCCGAGGTGCTCTCTGCCTCTCGGAGCAGAAGGGCAAAGGACAATGTTTTCCACAGCAGGGTAGAAACGGCATTGCTAGCAGGAAAGCTAGATGCCTTGGAACTGTCCCCTTAGCCCTTGCCACTCACTTCAGGCTCGTACGCTGAGCAGAACAGCCTGCTGTTCTGAAGCTTCGCTGGCTGCCGTTCGTGCCCAGACGCCATTTCCTTCCCAAGGAGGCGAAGCGCCGTCTACTTCTCGCAGCGAGCACGCTGCTCCTGGCTTTCGCTTCTGCCGCAACGAGCTCGCTACGAGCACTTTTCTTCTCAACCCTCTAGACCATTGCGTTCTGCTTTTCTTGTCTCGTGAATGGAGACGGAAAGCTTCTCGGCTACAATCTCGCCCAGAACAACTGCGGCTACACATTAAGCTCGCCCGGAACGCCCTGCTGAAACTTGCCTTCTGGCACCCCATTCGCGGGGCAGCCGTCTTTCTTCGGCCACCTGCCAAGTGGCCCCATATCGCCGCGCTCGTTGCACTCCGCTTGTCAGATTGGCTTCCCGTGGCGCTGATTTCAGCCTGGCCAAATACTCGCGCTGCGGAGAGCTGTCTCGCAGACAATCATGTTCCAGCATAGAAATTTGTCCTGCAATGTTCCCCCCTCTTTTCCCGCATGGTGTTGCTCTGATGAATGCCTTGAGCATGGAACGACTTAAGCCAGCAAGTATTCCTCGCCGGCCACCGCTCGCTGTGCAAGAGGTATGCCGTGGAGCCTTTGAACGCTGCCAAGCAAAAAGCAGAGCAGTGACCATAAAAGCGAGGAGAGAGCATGCACGAAGCACACTAGTTCTGTCTAGTGCTTTCCGTGCAGAGAGGCGGCAAAGCTGAATGCCGTGCCAGAGCTTCACTTCTCGCTGGAGCACAGGAAGGCAAGAATGAAGAGGCAGAACACAGCCTTGGTTTCAGCAGCCTCCGGGACCGCAAAAGTTCAGCAATAGCTCTGTCAAAGCAGAACTCGGCTGAGAATGCTCTCGCAGCTTGGGAAAGTTAGGCGCAGCTGCTGACCAGCTCTACCCGTGGCCACAGGCTGCTTCTTCCACCTTCACTGTGGCAGAGCTTTTGCGGAACAGAGACGGCATTCTTCAAGGGCGTGTTCTCCAAGGTGCTGTGAAACAGAGCCTAGCACGCTGTCTCGCTGATCCTGGCTTTCGGCAAGCAGGCGTGCCAGACCGCCGACATTCTGCACTCTGGCAGCCTAGTTGCCAGCTTTCGGCAGCTGCTGTCCTAGCAAGGAAGCTCAGGGAGTCAAAGCCAGTGCCGGGCGGCACCTTTCTGCTTTGCCCGCCTAAGCGGCGTCACGCTCCCTCGGATACTGTGTCCTTTCCCTCTGCACTGCGTCTGCCGAGGTGCTCTCTGCCTCTCGGAGCAGAAGGGCAAAGGACAATGTTTTCCACAGCAGGGTAGAAACGGCATTGCTAGCAGGAAAGCTAGATGCCTTGGAACTGTCCCCTTAGCCCTTGCCACTCACTTCAGGCTCGTACGCTGAGCAGAACAGCCTGCTGTTCTGAAGCTTCGCTGGCTGCCGTTCGTGCCCAGACGCCATTTCCTTCCCAAGGAGGCGAAGCGCCGTCTACTTCTCGCAGCGAGCACGCTGCTCCTGGCTTTCGCTTCTGCCGCAACGAGCTCGCTACGAGCACTTTTCTTCTCAACCCTCTAGACCATTGCGTTCTGCTTTTCTTGTCTCGTGAATGGAGACGGAAAGCTTCTCGGCTACAATCTCGCCCAGAACAACTGCGGCTACACATTAAGCTCGCCCGGAACGCCCTGCTGAAACTTGCCTTCTGGCACCCCATTCGCGGGGCAGCCGTCTTTCTTCGGCCACCTGCCAAGTGGCCCCATATCGCCGCGCTCGTTGCACTCCGCTTGTCAGATTGGCTTCCCGTGGCGCTGATTTCAGCCTGGCCAAATACTAGCGCTGCGGAGAGCTGTCTCGCAGACAATCATGTTCCAGCATAGAAATTTGTCCTGCAATGTTCCCCCCTCTTTTCCCCCATGGTGTTGCTCTGATGAATGCCTTGAGCATGGAACGACTTAAGCCAGCAAGTATTCCTCGCCGGCCACCGCTCGCTGTGCAAGAGGTATGCCGTGGAGCCTTTGAACGCTGCCAAGCAAAAAGCAGAGCAGTGACCATAAAAGCGAGGAGAGAGCATGCACGAAGCACACTAGTTCTGTCTAGTGCTTTCCGTGCAGAGAGGCGGCAAAGCTGAATGCCGTGCCAGAGCTTCACTTCTCGCTGGAGCACAGGAAGGCAAGAATGAAGAGGCAGAACACAGTCTTGGTTTCAGCAGCCTCCGGGACCGCAAAAGTTCAGCAATAGCTCTGTCAAAGCAGAACTCGGCTGAGAATGCTCTCGCAGCTTGAGAAAGTTAGGCGCAGCTGTTGACCAGCTCTGCCCGTGGCCACAGGCTGCTTCTTCGACCTTCACTGTGGCAGAGCTTTTGCGGAGCAGAGACGGCATTCTTCAAGGGCGTGTTCTCCAAGGTGCTGTGAAACAGAGCCTAGCACGCTGTCTCGCTGATCCTGGCTTTCGGCAAGCAGGCGTGCCAGACCGCCGACATTCTGCACTCTGGCAGCCTAGTTGCCAGCTTTCGGCAGCTGCTGTCCTAGCAAGGCAGCTCAGGGAGTCAAAGCCAGTGCCGGGCGGCACCTTTCTGCTTTGCCCGCCTAAGCGGCGTCACGCTCCCTCGGATACTGTGTCCTTTCCCTCTGCACTGCGTCTGCCGAGGTGCTCTCTGCCTCTCGGAGCAGAAGGGCAAAGGACAATGTTATCCACAGCAGGGTAGAAATGGCATTGCTAGCAGGAAAGCTAGATGCCTTGGAACTGTCCCCTTAGCCCTTGCCACTCACTTCAGGCTCGTACGCTGAGCAGAACAGCCTGCTGTTCTGAAGCTTCGCTGGCTGCCGTTCGTGCCCAGACGCCATTTCCTTCCCAAGGAGGCGAAGCGCCGTCTACTTCTCGCAGCGAGCACGCTGCTCCTGGCTTTCGCTTCTGCCGCAACGAGCTCGCTACGAGCACTTTTCTTCTCAACCCTCTAGACCATTGCGTTCTGCTTTTCTTGTCTCGTGAATGGAAACGGAAAGCTTCTCGGCTACAATCTCGCCCAGAACAACTGCGGCTACACATTAAGCTCGCCCGGAACGCCCTGCTGAAACTTGCCTTCTGGCACCCCATTCGCGGGGCAGCCGTCTTTCTTCGGCCACCTGCCAAGTGGCCCCATATCGCCGCGCTCGTTGCACTCCGCTTGTCAGATTGGCTTCCCGTGGCGCTGATTTCAGCCTGGCCAAATACTAGCGCTGCGGAGAGCTGTCTCGCAGACAATCATGTTCCAGCATAGAAATTTGTCCTGCAATGTTCCCCCCTCTTTTCCCGCATGGTGTTGCTCTGATGAATGCCTTGAGCATGGAACGACTTAAGCCAGCAAGTATTCCTCGCCGGCCACCGCTCGCTGTGCAAGAGGTATGCCGTGGACCCTTTGAACGCTGCCAAGCAAAAAGCAGAGCAGTGACCATAAAAGCGAGGAGAGAGCATGCACGAAGCACACTAGTTCTGTCTAGTGCTTTCCGTGCAGAGAGGCGGCAAAGCTGAATGCCGTGCCAGAGCTTCACTTCTCGCTGGAGCACAGGAAGGCAAGAATGAAGAGGCAGAACACAGCCTTGGTTTCAGCAGCCTCCGGGACCGCAAAAGTTCAGCAATAGCTCTGTCAAAGCAGAACTCGGCTGAGAATGCTCTCGCAGCTTGGGAAAGTTAGGCGCAGCTGCTGACCAGCTCTGCCCGTGGCCACAGGCTGCTTCTTCCACCTTCACTGTGGCAGAGCTTTTGCGGAGCAGAGACGGCATTCTTCAAGGGCGTGTTCTCCAAGGTGCTGTGAAACAGAGCCTAGCACGCTGTCTCGCTGATCCTGGCTTTCGGCAAGCAGGCGTGCCAGACCGCCGACATTCTGCACTCTGGCAGCCTAGTTGCCAGCTTTCGGCAGCTGCTGTCCTAGCAAGGAAGCTCAGGGAGTCAAAGCCAGTGCCGGGCGGCACCTTTCTGCTTTGCCCGCCTAAGCGGCGTCACGCTCCCTCGGATACTGTGTCCTTTCCCTCTGCACTGCGTCTGCCGAGGTGCTCTCTGCCTCTCGGAGCAGAAGGGCAAAGGACAATGTTATCCACAGCAGGGTAGAAATGGCATTGCTAGCAGGAAAGCTAGATGCCTTGGAACTGTCCCCTTAGCCCTTGCCACTCACTTCAGGCTCGTACGCTGAGCAGAACAGCCTGCTGTTCTGAAGCTTCGCTGGCTGCCGTTCGTGCCCAGACGCCATTTCCTTCCCAAGGAGGCGAAGCGTCGTCTACTTCTCGCAGCGAGCACGCTGCTCCTGGCTTTCGCTTCTGCCGCAACGAGCTCGCTACGAGCACTTTTCTTCTCAACCCTCTAGACCATTGCGTTCTGCTTTTCTTGTCTCGTGAATGGAGACGGAAAGCTTCTCGGCTACAATCTCGCCCAGAACAACTGCGGCTACACATTAAGCTCGCCCGGAACGCCCTGCTGAAACTTGCCTTCTGGCACCCCATTCGCGGGGCAGCCGTCTTTCTTCGGCCACCTGCCAAGTGGCCCCATATCGCCGCGCTCGTTGCACTCCGCTTGTCAGATTGGCTTCCCGTGGCGCTGATTTCAGCCTGGCCAAATACTCGCGCTGCGGAGAGCTGTCTCGCAGACAATCATGTTCCAGCATAGAAATTTGTCCTGCAATGTTCCCCCCTCTTTTCCCGCATGGTGTTGCTCTGATGAATGCCTTGAGCATGGAACGACTTAAGCCAGCAAGTATTCCTCGCCGGCCACCGCTCGCTGTGCAAGAGGTATGCCGTGGAGCCTTTGAACGCTGCCAAGCAAAAAGCAGAGCAGTGACCATAAAAGCGAGGAGAGAGCATGCACGAAGCACACTAGTTCTGTCTAGTGCTTTCCGTGCAGAGAGGCGGCAAAGCTGAATGCCGTGCCAGAGCTTCACTTCTCGCTGGAGCACAGGAAGGCAAGAATGAAGAGGCAGAACACAGCCTTGGTTTCAGCAGCCTCCGGGACCGCAAAAGTTCAGCAATAGCTCTGTCAAAGCAGAACTCGGCTGAGAATGCTCTCGCAGCTTGGGAAAGTTAGGCGCAGCTGTTGACCAGCTCTGCCCGTGGCCACAGGCTGCTTCTTCGACCTTCACTGTGGCAGAGCTTTTGCGGAGCAGAGACGGCATTCTTCAAGGGCGTGTTCTCCAAGGTGCTGTGAAACAGAGCCTAGCACGCTGTCTCGCTGATCCTGGCTTTCGGCAAGCAGGCGTGCCAGACCGCCGACATTCTGCACTCTGGCAGCCTAGTTGCCAGCTTTCGGCAGCTGCTGTCCTAGCAAGGAAGCTCAGGGAGTCAAAGCCAGTGCCGGGCGGCACCTTTCTGCTTTGCCCGCCTAAGCGGCGTCACGCTCCCTCGGATACTGTGTCCTTTCCCTCTGCACTGCGTCTGCCGAGGTGCTCTCTGCCTCTCGGAGCAGAAGGGCAAAGGACAATGTTTTCCACAGCAGGGTAGAAACGGCATTGCTAGCAGGAAAGCTAGATGCCTTGGAACTGTCCCCTTAGCCCTTGCCACTCACTTCAGGCTCGTACGCTGAGCAGAACAGCCTGCTGTTCTGAAGCTTCGCTGGCTGCCGTTCGTGCCCAGACGCCATTTCCTTCCCAAGGAGGCGAAGCGCCGTCTACTTCTCGCAGCGAGCACGCTGCTCCTGGCTTTCGCTTCTGCCGCAACGAGCTCGCTACGAGCACTTTTCTTCTCAACCCTCTAGACCATTGCGTTCTGCTTTTCTTGTCTCGTGAATGGAGACGGAAAGCTTCTCGGCTACAATCTCGCCCAGAACAACTGCGGCTACACATTAAGCTCGCCCGGGACGCCCTGCTGAAACTTGCCTTCTGGCACCCCATTCGCGGGGCAGCCGTCTTTCTTCGGCCACCTGCCAAGTGGCCCCATATCGCCGCGCTCGTTGCACTCCGCTTGTCAGATTGGCTTCCCGTGGCGCTGATTTCAGCCTGGCCAAATACTAGCGCTGCGGAGAGCTGTCTCGCAGACAATCATGTTCCAGCATAGAAATTTGTCCTGCAATGTTCCCCCCTCTTTTCCCGCATGGTGTTGCTCTGATGAATGCCTTGAGCATGGAACGACTTAAGCCAGCAAGTATTCCTCGCCGGCCACCGCTCGCTGTGCAAGAGGTATGCCGTGGAGCCTTTGAACGCTGCCAAGCAAAAAGCAGAGCAGTGACCATAAAAGCGAGGAGAGAGCATGCACGAAGCACACTAGTTCTGTCTAGTGCTTTCCGTGCAGAGAGGCGGCAAAGCTGAATGCCGTGCCAGAGCTTCACTTCTCGCTGGAGCACAGGAAGGCAAGAATGAAGAGGCAGAACACAGCCTTGGTTTCAGCAGCCTCCGGGACCGCAAAAGTTCAGCAATAGCTCTGTCAAAGCAGAACTCGGCTGAGAATGCTCTCGCAGCTTGAGAAAGTTAGGCGCAGCTGTTGACCAGCTCTGCCCCTGGCCACAGGCTGCTTCTTCCACCTTCACTGTGGCAGAGCTTTTGCGGAGCAGAGAGGGCATTCTTCAAGGGCGTGTTCTCCAAGGTGCTGTGAAACAGAGCCTAGCACGCTGTCTCGCTGATCCTGGCTTTCGGCAAGCAGGCGTGCCAGACCGCCGACATTCTGCACTCTGGCAGCCTAGTTGCCAGCTTTCGGCAGCTGCTGTCCTAGCAAGGAAGCTCAGGGAGTCAAAGCCAGTGCCGGGCGGCACCTTTCTGCTTTGCCCGCCTAAGCGGCGTCACGCTCCCTCGGATACTGTGTCCTTTCCCTCTGCACTGCGTCTGCCGAGGTGCTCTCTGCCTCTCGGAGCAGAAGGGCAAAGGACAATGTTTTCCACAGCAGGGTAGAAACGGCATTGCTAGCAGGAAAGCTAGATGCCTTGGAACTGTCCCCTTAGCCCTTGCCACTCACTTCAGGCTCGTACGCTGAGCAGAACAGCCTGCTGTTCTGAAGCTTCGCTGGCTGCCGTTCGTGCCCAGACGCCATTTCCTTCCCAAGGAGGCGAAGCGCCGTCTACTTCTCGCAGCGAGCACGCTGCTCCTGGCTTTCGCTTCTGCCGCAACGAGCTCGCTACGAGCACTTTTCTTCTCAACCCTCTAGACCATTGCGTTCTGCTTTTCTTGTCTCGTGAATGGAGACGGAAAGCTTCTCGGCTACAATCTCGCCCAGAACAACTGCGGCTACACATTAAGCTCGCCCGGAACGCCCTGCTGAAACTTGCCTTCTGGCACCCCATTCGCGGGGCAGCCGTCTTTCTTCGGCCACCTGCCAAGTGGCCCCATATCGCCGCGCTCGTTGCACTCCGCTTGTCAGATTGGCTTCCCGTGGCGCTGATTTCAGCCTGGCCAAATACTCGCGCTGCGGAGAGCTGTCTCGCAGACAATCATGTTCCAGCATAGAAATTTGTCCTGCAATGTTCCCCCCTCTTTTCCCGCATGGTGTTGCTCTGATGAATGCCTTGAGCATGGAACGACTTAAGCCAGCAAGTATTCCTCGCCGGCCACCGCTCGCTGTGCAAGAGGTATGCCGTGGAGCCTTTGAACGCTGCCAAGCAAAAAGCAGAGCAGTGACCATAAAAGCGAGGAGAGAGCATGCACGAAGCACACTAGTTCTGTCTAGTGCTTTCCGTGCAGAGAGGCGGCAAAGCTGAATGCCGTGCCAGAGCTTCACTTCTCGCTGGAGCACAGGAAGGCAAGAATGAAGAGGCAGAACACAGCCTTGGTTTCAGCAGCCTCCGGGACCGCAAAAGTTCAGCAATAGCTCTGTCAAAGCAGAACTCGGCTGAGAATGCTCTCGCAGCTTGGGAAAGTTAGGCGCAGCTGCTGACCAGCTCTACCCGTGGCCACAGGCTGCTTCTTCCACCTTCACTGTGGCAGAGCTTTTGCGGAACAGAGACGGCATTCTTCAAGGGCGTGTTCTCCAAGGTGCTGTGAAACAGAGCCTAGCACGCTGTCTCGCTGATCCTGGCTTTCGGCAAGCAGGCGTGCCAGACCGCCGACATTCTGCACTCTGGCAGCCTAGTTGCCAGCTTTCGGCAGCTGCTGTCCTAGCAAGGAAGCTCAGGGAGTCAAAGCCAGTGCCGGGCGGCACCTTTCTGCTTTGCCCGCCTAAGCGGCGTCACGCTCCCTCGGATACTGTGTCCTTTCCCTCTGCACTGCGTCTGCCGAGGTGCTCTCTGCCTCTCGGAGCAGAAGGGCAAAGGACAATGTTTTCCACAGCAGGGTAGAAACGGCATTGCTAGCAGGAAAGCTAGATGCCTTGGAACTGTCCCCTTAGCCCTTGCCACTCACTTCAGGCTCGTACGCTGAGCAGAACAGCCTGCTGTTCTGAAGCTTCGCTGGCTGCCGTTCGTGCCCAGACGCCATTTCCTTCCCAAGGAGGCGAAGCGCCGTCTACTTCTCGCAGCGAGCACGCTGCTCCTGGCTTTCGCTTCTGCCGCAACGAGCTCGCTACGAGCACTTTTCTTCTCAACCCTCTAGACCATTGCGTTCTGCTTTTCTTGTCTCGTGAATGGAGACGGAAAGCTTCTCGGCTACAATCTCGCCCAGAACAACTGCGGCTACACATTAAGCTCGCCCGGAACGCCCTGCTGAAACTTGCCTTCTGGCACCCCATTCGCGGGGCAGCCGTCTTTCTTCGGCCACCTGCCAAGTGGCCCCATATCGCCGCGCTCGTTGCACTCCGCTTGTCAGATTGGCTTCCCGTGGCGCTGATTTCAGCCTGGCCAAATACTAGCGCTGCGGAGAGCTGTCTCGCAGACAATCATGTTCCAGCATAGAAATTTGTCCTGCAATGTTCCCCCCTCTTTTCCCCCATGGTGTTGCTCTGATGAATGCCTTGAGCATGGAACGACTTAAGCCAGCAAGTATTCCTCGCCGGCCACCGCTCGCTGTGCAAGAGGTATGCCGTGGAGCCTTTGAACGCTGCCAAGCAAAAAGCAGAGCAGTGACCATAAAAGCGAGGAGAGAGCATGCACGAAGCACACTAGTTCTGTCTAGTGCTTTCCGTGCAGAGAGGCGGCAAAGCTGAATGCCGTGCCAGAGCTTCACTTCTCGCTGGAGCACAGGAAGGCAAGAATGAAGAGGCAGAACACAGTCTTGGTTTCAGCAGCCTCCGGGACCGCAAAAGTTCAGCAATAGCTCTGTCAAAGCAGAACTCGGCTGAGAATGCTCTCGCAGCTTGAGAAAGTTAGGCGCAGCTGTTGACCAGCTCTGCCCGTGGCCACAGGCTGCTTCTTCGACCTTCACTGTGGCAGAGCTTTTGCGGAGCAGAGACGGCATTCTTCAAGGGCGTGTTCTCCAAGGTGCTGTGAAACAGAGCCTAGCACGCTGTCTCGCTGATCCTGGCTTTCGGCAAGCAGGCGTGCCAGACCGCCGACATTCTGCACTCTGGCAGCCTAGTTGCCAGCTTTCGGCAGCTGCTGTCCTAGCAAGGCAGCTCAGGGAGTCAAAGCCAGTGCCGGGCGGCACCTTTCTGCTTTGCCCGCCTAAGCGGCGTCACGCTCCCTCGGATACTGTGTCCTTTCCCTCTGCACTGCGTCTGCCGAGGTGCTCTCTGCCTCTCGGAGCAGAAGGGCAAAGGACAATGTTTTCCACAGCAGGGTAGAAATGGCATTGCTAGCAGGAAAGCTAGATGCCTTGGAACTGTCCCCTTAGCCCTTGCCACTCACTTCAGGCTCGTACGCTGAGCAGAACAGCCTGCTGTTCTGAAGCTTCGCTGGCTGCCGTTCGTGCCCAGACGCCATTTCCTTCCCAAGGAGGCGAAGCGCCGTCTACTTCTCGCAGCGAGCACGCTGCTCCTGGCTTTCGCTTCTGCCGCAACGAGCTCGCTACGAGCACTTTTCTTCTCAACCCTCTAGACCATTGCGTTCTGCTTTTCTTGTCTCGTGAATGGAAACGGAAAGCTTCTCGGCTACAATCTCGCCCAGAACAACTGCGGCTACACATTAAGCTCGCCCGGAACGCCCTGCTGAAACTTGCCTTCTGGCACCCCATTCGCGGGGCAGCCGTCTTTCTTCGGCCACCTGCCAAGTGGCCCCATATCGCCGCGCTCGTTGCACTCCGCTTGTCAGATTGGCTTCCCGTGGCGCTGATTTCAGCCTGGCCAAATACTAGCGCTGCGGAGAGCTGTCTCGCAGACAATCATGTTCCAGCATAGAAATTTGTCCTGCAATGTTCCCCCCTCTTTTCCCGCATGGTGTTGCTCTGATGAATGCCTTGAGCATGGAACGACTTAAGCCAGCAAGTATTCCTCGCCGGCCACCGCTCGCTGTGCAAGAGGTATGCCGTGGAGCCTTTGAACGCTGCCAAGCAAAAAGCAGAGCAGTGACCATAAAAGCGAGGAGAGAGCATGCACGAAGCACACTAGTTCTGTCTAGTGCTTTCCGTGCAGAGAGGCGGCAAAGCTGAATGCCGTGCCAGAGCTTCACTTCTCGCTGGAGCACAGGAAGGCAAGAATGAAGAGGCAGAACACAGCCTTGGTTTCAGCAGCCTCCGGGACCGCAAAAGTTCAGCAATAGCTCTGTCAAAGCAGAACTCGGCTGAGAATGCTCTCGCAGCTTGGGAAAGTTAGGCGCAGCTGCTGACCAGCTCTGCCCGTGGCCACAGGCTGCTTCTTCCACCTTCACTGTGGCAGAGCTTTTGCGGAGCAGAGACGGCATTCTTCAAGGGCGTGTTCTCCAAGGTGCTGTGAAACAGAGCCTAGCACGCTGTCTCGCTGATCCTGGCTTTCGGCAAGCAGGCGTGCCAGACCGCCGACATTCTGCACTCTGGCAGCCTAGTTGCCAGCTTTCGGCAGCTGCTGTCCTAGCAAGGAAGCTCAGGGAGTCAAAGCCAGTGCCGGGCGGCACCTTTCTGCTTTGCCCGCCTAAGCGGCGTCACGCTCCCTCGGATACTGTGTCCTTTCCCTCTGCACTGCGTCTGCCGAGGTGCTCTCTGCCTCTCGGAGCAGAAGGGCAAAGGACAATGTTATCCACAGCAGGGTAGAAATGGCATTGCTAGCAGGAAAGCTAGATGCCTTGGAACTGTCCCCTTAGCCCTTGCCACTCACTTCAGGCTCGTACGCTGAGCAGAACAGCCTGCTGTTCTGAAGCTTCGCTGGCTGCCGTTCGTGCCCAGATGCCATTTCCTTCCCAAGGAGGCGAAGCGCCGTCTACTTCTCGCAGCGAGCACGCTGCTCCTGGCTTTCGCTTCTGCCGCAACGAGCTCGCTACGAGCACTTTTCTTCTCAACCCTCTAGACCATTGCGTTCTGCTTTTCTTGTCTCGTGAATGGAGACGGAAAGCTTCTCGGCTACAATCTCGCCCAGAACAACTGCGGCTACACATTAAGCTCGCCCGGAACGCCCTGCTGAAACTTGCCTTCTGGCACCCCATTCGCGGGGCAGCCGTCTTTCTTCGGCCACCTGCCAAGTGGCCCCATATCGCCGCGCTCGTTGCACTCCGCTTGTCAGATTGGCTTCCCGTGGCGCTGATTTCAGCCTGGCCAAATACTCGCGCTGCGGAGAGCTGTCTCGCAGACAATCATGTTCCAGCATAGAAATTTGTCCTGCAATGTTCCCCCCTCTTTTCCCGCATGGTGTTGCTCTGATGAATGCCTTGAGCATGGAACGACTTAAGCCAGCAAGTATTCCTCGCCGGCCACCGCTCGCTGTGCAAGAGGTATGCCGTGGAGCCTTTGAACGCTGCCAAGCAAAAAGCAGAGCAGTGACCATAAAAGCGAGGAGAGAGCATGCACGAAGCACACTAGTTCTGTCTAGTGCTTTCCGTGCAGAGAGGCGGCAAAGCTGAATGCCGTGCCAGAGCTTCACTTCTCGCTGGAGCACAGGAAGGCAAGAATGAAGAGGCAGAACACAGCCTTGGTTTCAGCAGCCTCCGGGACCGCAAAAGTTCAGCAATAGCTCTGTCAAAGCAGAACTCGGCTGAGAATGCTCTCGCAGCTTGGGAAAGTTAGGCGCAGCTGTTGACCAGCTCTGCCCGTGGCCACAGGCTGCTTCTTCGACCTTCACTGTGGCAGAGCTTTTGCGGAGCAGAGACGGCATTCTTCAAGGGCGTGTTCTCCAAGGTGCTGTGAAACAGAGCCTAGCACGCTGTCTCGCTGATCCTGGCTTTCGGCAAGCAGGCGTGCCAGACCGCCGACATTCTGCACTCTGGCAGCCTAGTTGCCAGCTTTCGGCAGCTGCTGTCCTAGCAAGGAAGCTCAGGGAGTCAAAGCCAGTGCCGGGCGGCACCTTTCTGCTTTGCCCGCCTAAGCGGCGTCACGCTCCCTCGGATACTGTGTCCTTTCCCTCTGCACTGCGTCTGCCGAGGTGCTCTCTGCCTCTCGGAGCAGAAGGGCAAAGGACAATGTTTTCCACAGCAGGGTAGAAACGGCATTGCTAGCAGGAAAGCTAGATGCCTTGGAACTGTCCCCTTAGCCCTTGCCACTCACTTCAGGCTCGTACGCTGAGCAGAACAGCCTGCTGTTCTGAAGCTTCGCTGGCTGCCGTTCGTGCCCAGACGCCATTTCCTTCCCAAGGAGGCGAAGCGCCGTCTACTTCTCGCAGCGAGCACGCTGCTCCTGGCTTTCGCTTCTGCCGCAACGAGCTCGCTACGAGCACTTTTCTTCTCAACCCTCTAGACCATTGCGTTCTGCTTTTCTTGTCTCGTGAATGGAGACGGAAAGCTTCTCGGCTACAATCTCGCCCAGAACAACTGCGGCTACACATTAAGCTCGCCCGGGACGCCCTGCTGAAACTTGCCTTCTGGCACCCCATTCGCGGGGCAGCCGTCTTTCTTCGGCCACCTGCCAAGTGGCCCCATATCGCCGCGCTCGTTGCACTCCGCTTGTCAGATTGGCTTCCCGTGGCGCTGATTTCAGCCTGGCCAAATACTAGCGCTGCGGAGAGCTGTCTCGCAGACAATCATGTTCCAGCATAGAAATTTGTCCTGCAATGTTCCCCCCTCTTTTCCCGCATGGTGTTGCTCTGATGAATGCCTTGAGCATGGAACGACTTAAGCCAGCAAGTATTCCTCGCCGGCCACCGCTCGCTGTGCAAGAGGTATGCCGTGGAGCCTTTGAACGCTGCCAAGCAAAAAGCAGAGCAGTGACCATAAAAGCGAGGAGAGAGCATGCACGAAGCACACTAGTTCTGTCTAGTGCTTTCCGTGCAGAGAGGCGGCAAAGCTGAATGCCGTGCCAGAGCTTCACTTCTCGCTGGAGCACAGGAAGGCAAGAATGAAGAGGCAGAACACAGCCTTGGTTTCAGCAGCCTCCGGGACCGCAAAAGTTCAGCAATAGCTCTGTCAAAGCAGAACTCGGCTGAGAATGCTCTCGCAGCTTGAGAAAGTTAGGCGCAGCTGTTGCCCAGCTCTGCCCCTGGCCACAGGCTGCTTCTTCCACCTTCACTGTGGCAGAGCTTTTGCGGAGCAGAGAGGGCATTCTTCAAGGGCGTGTTCTCCAAGGTGCTGTGAAACAGAGCCTAGCACGCTGTCTCGCTGATCCTGGCTTTCGGCAAGCAGGCGTGCCAGACCGCCGACATTCTGCACTCTGGCAGCCTAGTTGCCAGCTTTCGGCAGCTGCTGTCCTAGCAAGGAAGCTCAGGGAGTCAAAGCCAGTGCCGGGCGGCACCTTTCTGCTTTGCCCGCCTAAGCGGCGTCACGCTCCCTCGGATACTGTGTCCTTTCCCTCTGCACTGCGTCTGCCGAGGTGCTCTCTGCCTCTCGGAGCAGAAGGGCAAAGGACAATGTTTTCCACAGCAGGGTAGAAACGGCATTGCTAGCAGGAAAGCTAGATGCCTTGGAACTGTCCCCTTAGCCCTTGCCACTCACTTCAGGCTCGTACGCTGAGCAGAACAGCCTGCTGTTCTGAAGCTTCGCTGGCTGCCGTTCGTGCCCAGACGCCATTTCCTTCCCAAGGAGGCGAAGCGCCGTCTACTTCTCGCAGCGAGCACGCTGCTCCTGGCTTTCGCTTCTGCCGCAACGAGCTCGCTACGAGCACTTTTCTTCTCAACCCTCTAGACCATTGCGTTCTGCTTTTCTTGTCTCGTGAATGGAGACGGAAAGCTTCTCGGCTACAATCTCGCCCAGAACAACTGCGGCTACACATTAAGCTCGCCCGGAACGCCCTGCTGAAACTTGCCTTCTGGCACCCCATTCGCGGGGCAGCCGTCTTTCTTCGGCCACCTGCCAAGTGGCCCCATATCGCCGCGCTCGTTGCACTCCGCTTGTCAGATTGGCTTCCCGTGGCGCTGATTTCAGCCTGGCCAAATACTAGCGCTGCGGAGAGCTGTCTCGCAGACAATCATGTTCCAGCATAGAAATTTGTCCTGCAATGTTCCCCCCTCTTTTCCCGCATGGTGTTGCTCTGATGAATGCCTTGAGCATGGAACGACTTAAGCCAGCAAGTATTCCTCGCCGGCCACCGCTCGCTGTGCAAGAGGTATGCCGTGGAGCCTTTGAACGCTGCCAAGCAAAAAGCAGAGCAGTGACCATAAAAGCGAGGAGAGAGCATGCACGAAGCACACTAGTTCTGTCTAGTGCTTTCCGTGCAGAGAGGCGGCAAAGCTGAATGCCGTGCCAGAGCTTCACTTCTCGCTGGAGCACAGGAAGGCAAGAATGAAGAGGCAGAACACAGCCTTGGTTTCAGCAGCCTCCGGGACCGCAAAAGTTCAGCAATAGCTCTGTCAAAGCAAAACTCGGCTGAGAATGCTCTCGCAGCTTGGGAAAGTTAGGCGCAGCTGTTGACCAGCTCTGCCCGTGGCCACAGGCTGCTTCTTCCACCTTCACTGTGGCAGAGCTTTTGCGGAGCAGAGACGGCATTCTTCAAGGGCGTGTTCTCCAAGGTGCTGTGAAACAGAGCCTAGCACGCTGTCTCGCTGATCCTGGCTTTCGGCAAGCAGGCGTGCCAGACCGCCGACATTCTGCACTCTGGCAGCCTAGTTGCCAGCTTTCGGCAGCTGCTGTCCTAGCAAGGAAGCTCAGGGAGTCAAAGCCAGTGCCGGGCGGCACCTTTCTGCTTTGCCCGCCTAAGCGGCGTCACGCTCCCTCGGATACTGTGTCCTTTCCCTCTGCACTGCGTCTGCCGAGGTGCTCTCTGCCTCTCGGAGCAGAAGGGCAAAGGACAATGTTTTCCACAGCAGGGTAGAAACGGCATTGCTAGCAGGAAAGCTAGATGCCTTGGAACTGTCCCCTTAGCCCTTGCCACTCACTTCAGGCTCGTACGCTGAGCAGAACAGCCTGCTGTTCTGAAGCTTCGCTGGCTGCCGTTCGTGCCCAGACGCCATTTCCTTCCCAAGGAGGCGAAGCGCCGTCTACTTCTCGCAGCGAGCACGCTGCTCCTGGCTTTCGCTTCTGCCGCAACGAGCTCGCTACGAGCACTTTTCTTCTCAACCCTCTAGACCATTGCGTTCTGCTTTTCTTGTCTCGTGAATGGAGACGGAAAGCTTCTCGGCTACAATCTCGCCCAGAACAACTGCGGCTACACATTAAGCTCGCCCGGAACGCCCTGCTGAAACTTGCCTTCTGGCACCCCATTCGCGGGGCAGCCGTCTTTCTTCGGCCACCTGCCAAGTGGCCCCATATCGCCGCGCTCGTTGCACTCCGCTTGTCAGATTGGCTTCCCGTGGCGCTGATTTCAGCCTGGCCAAATACTCGCGCTGCGGAGAGCTGTCTCGCAGACAATCATGTTCCAGCATAGAAATTTGTCCTGCAATGTTCCCCCCTCTTTTCCCGCATGGTGTTGCTCTGATGAATGCCTTGAGCATGGAACGACTTAAGCCAGCAAGTATTCCTCGCCGGCCACCGCTCGCTGTGCAAGAGGTATGCCGTGGAGCCTTTGAACGCTGCCAAGCAAAAAGCAGAGCAGTGACCATAAAAGCGAGGAGAGAGCATGCACGAAGCACACTAGTTCTGTCTAGTGCTTTCCGTGCAGAGAGGCGGCAAAGCTGAATGCCGTGCCAGAGCTTCACTTCTCGCTGGAGCACAGGAAGGCAAGAATGAAGAGGCAGAACACAGCCTTGGTTTCAGCAGCCTCCGGGACCGCAAAAGTTCAGCAATAGCTCTGTCAAAGCAGAACTCGGCTGAGAATGCTCTCGCAGCTTGGGAAAGTTAGGCGCAGCTGCTGACCAGCTCTACCCGTGGCCACAGGCTGCTTCTTCCACCTTCACTGTGGCAGAGCTTTTGCGGAACAGAGACGGCATTCTTCAAGGGCGTGTTCTCCAAGGTGCTGTGAAACAGAGCCTAGCACGCTGTCTCGCTGATCCTGGCTTTCGGCAAGCAGGCGTGCCAGACCGCCGACATTCTGCACTCTGGCAGCCTAGTTGCCAGCTTTCGGCAGCTGCTGTCCTAGCAAGGAAGCTCAGGGAGTCAAAGCCAGTGCCGGGCGGCACCTTTCTGCTTTGCCCGCCTAAGCGGCGTCACGCTCCCTCGGATACTGTGTCCTTTCCCTCTGCACTGCGTCTGCCGAGGTGCTCTCTGCCTCTCGGAGCAGAAGGGCAAAGGACAATGTTATCCACAGCAGGGTAGAAATGGCATTGCTAGCAGGAAAGCTAGATGCCTTGGAACTGTCCCCTTAGCCCTTGCCACTCACTTCAGGCTCGTACGCTGAGCAGAACAGCCTGCTGTTCTGAAGCTTCGCTGGCTGCCGTTCGTGCCCAGATGCCATTTCCTTCCCAAGGAGGCGAAGCGCCGTCTACTTCTCGCAGCGAGCACGCTGCTCCTGGCTTTCGCTTCTGCCGCAACGAGCTCGCTACGAGCACTTTTCTTCTCAACCCTCTAGACCATTGCGTTCTGCTTTTCTTGTCTCGTGAATGGAGACGGAAAGCTTCTCGGCTACAATCTCGCCCAGAACAACTGCGGCTACACATTAAGCTCGCCCGGAACGCCCTGCTGAAACTTGCCTTCTGGCACCCCATTCGCGGGGCAGCCGTCTTTCTTCGGCCACCTGCCAAGTGGCCCCATATCGCCGCGCTCGTTGCACTCCGCTTGTCAGATTGGCTTCCCGTGGCGCTGATTTCAGCCTGGCCAAATACTCGCGCTGCGGAGAGCTGTCTCGCAGACAATCATGTTCCAGCATAGAAATTTGTCCTGCAATGTTCCCCCCTCTTTTCCCGCATGGTGTTGCTCTGATGAATGCCTTGAGCATGGAACGACTTAAGCCAGCAAGTATTCCTCGCCGGCCACCGCTCGCTGTGCAAGAGGTATGCCGTGGAGCCTTTGAACGCTGCCAAGCAAAAAGCAGAGCAGTGACCATAAAAGCGAGGAGAGAGCATGCACGAAGCACACTAGTTCTGTCTAGTGCTTTCCGTGCAGAGAGGCGGCAAAGCTGAATGCCGTGCCAGAGCTTCACTTCTCGCTGGAGCACAGGAAGGCAAGAATGAAGAGGCAGAACA
Organism: Cinclus cinclus; assembly: GCF_963662255.1. Taxonomy (NCBI): domain Eukaryota; kingdom Metazoa; phylum Chordata; class Aves; order Passeriformes; family Cinclidae; genus Cinclus; species Cinclus cinclus. Next base: position 182,004 of record NW_026912148.1, read on the forward strand.
CAGCCTTGGTTTCAGCAGCCTCCGGGACCGCAAAAGTTCAGCAATAGCTCTGTCAAAGCAGAACTCGGCTGAGAATGCTCTCGCAGCTTGGGAAAGTTAGGCGCAGCTGTTGACCAGCTCTGCCCGTGGCCACAGGCTGCTTCTTCCACCTTCACTGTGGCAGAGCTTTTGCGGAGCAGAGACGGCATTCTTCAAGGGCGTGTTCTCCAAGGTGCTGTGAAACAGAGCCTAGCACGCTGTCTCGCTGATCCTGGCTTTCGGCAAGCAGGCGTGCCAGACCGCCGACATTCTGCACTCTGGCAGCCTAGTTGCCAGCTTTCGGCAGCTGCTGTCCTAGCAAGGAAGCTCAGGGAGTCAAAGCCAGTGCCGGGCGGCACCTTTCTGCTTTGCCCGCCTAAGCGGCGTCACGCTCCCTCGGATACTGTGTCCTTTCCCTCTGCACTGCGTCTGCCGAGGTGCTCTCTGCCTCTCGGAGCAGAAGGGCAAAGGACAATGTTTTCCACAGCAGGGTAGAAACGGCATTGCTAGCAGGAAAGCTAGATGCCTTGGAACTGTCCCCTTAGCCCTTGCCACTCACTTCAGGCTCGTACGCTGAGCAGAACAGCCTGCTGTTCTGAAGCTTCGCTGGCTGCCGTTCGTGCCCAGACGCCATTTCCTTCCCAAGGAGGCGAAGCGCCGTCTACTTCTCGCAGCGAGCACGCTGCTCCTGGCTTTCGCTTCTGCCGCAACGAGCTCGCTACGAGCACTTTTCTTCTCAACCCTCTAGACCATTGCGTTCTGCTTTTCTTGTCTCGTGAATGGAGACGGAAAGCTTCTCGGCTACAATCTCGCCCAGAACAACTGCGGCTACACATTAAGCTCGCCCGGAACGCCCTGCTGAAACTTGCCTTCTGGCACCCCATTCGCGGGGCAGCCGTCTTTCTTCGGCCACCTGCCAAGTGGCCCCATATCGCCGCGCTCGTTGCACTCCGCTTGTCAGATTGGCTTCCCGTGGCGCTGATTTCAGCCTGGCCAAATACTAGCGCTGCGGAGAGCTGTCTCGCAGACAATCATGTTCCAGCATAGAAATTTGTCCTGCAATGTTCCCCCCTCTTTTCCCGCATGGTGTTGCTCTGATGAATGCCTTGAGCATGGAACGACTTAAGCCAGCAAGTATTCCTCGCCGGCCACCGCTCGCTGTGCAAGAGGTATGCCGTGGAGCCTTTGAACGCTGCCAAGCAAAAAGCAGAGCAGTGACCATAAAAGCGAGGAGAGAGCATGCACGAAGCACACTAGTTCTGTCTAGTGCTTTCCGTGCAGAGAGGCGGCAAAGCTGAATGCCGTGCCAGAGCTTCACTTCTCGCTGGAGCACAGGAAGGCAAGAATGAAGAGGCAGAACACAGTCTTGGTTTCAGCAGCCTCCGGGACCGCAAAAGTTCAGCAATAGCTCTGTCAAAGCAGAACTCGGCTGAGAATGCTCTCGCAGCTTGGGAAAGTTAGGCGCAGCTGTTGACCAGCTCTGCCCGTGGCCACAGGCTGCTTCTTCGACCTTCACTGTGGCAGAGCTTTTGCGGAGCAGAGACGGCATTCTTCAAGGGCGTGTTCTCCAAGGTGCTGTGAAACAGAGCCTAGCACGCTGTCTCGCTGATCCTGGCTTTCGGCAAGCAGGCGTGCCAGACCGCCGACATTCTGCACTCTGGCAGCCTAGTTGCCAGCTTTCGGCAGCTGCTGTCCTAGCAAGGAAGCTCAGGGAGTCAAAGCCAGTGCCGGGCGGCACCTTTCTGCTTTGCCCGCCTAAGCGGCGTCACGCTCCCTCGGATACTGTGTCCTTTCCCTCTGCACTGCGTCTGCCGAGGTGCTCTCTGCCTCTCGGAGCAGAAGGGCAAAGGACAATGTTATCCACAGCAGGGTAGAAATGGCATTGCTAGCAGGAAAGCTAGATGCCTTGGAACTGTCCCCTTAGCCCTTGCCACTCACTTCAGGCTCGTACGCTGAGCAGAACAGCCTGCTGTTCTGAAGCTTCGCTGGCTGCCGTTCGTGCCCAGACGCCATTTCCTTCCCAAGGAGGCGAAGCGCCGTCTACTTCTCGCAGCGAGCACGCTGCTCCTGGCTTTCGCTTCTGCCGCAACGAGCTCGCTACGAGCACTTTTCTTCTCAACCCTCTAGACCATTGCGTTCTGCTTTTCTTGTCTCGTGAATGGAGACGGAAAGCTTCTCGGCTACAATCTCGCCTAGAACAACTGCGGCTACACATTAAGCTCGCCCGGAACGCCCTGCTGAAACTTGCCTTCTGGCACCCCATTCGCGGGGCAGCCGTCTTTCTTCGGCCACCTGCCAAGTGGCCCCATATCGCCGCGCTCGTTGCACTCCGCTTGTCAGATTGGCTTCCCGTGGCGCTGATTTCAGCCTGGCCAAATACTAGCGCTGCGGAGAGCTGTCTCGCAGACAATCATGTTCCAGCATAGAAATTTGTCCTGCAATGTTCCCCCCTCTTTTCCCGCATGGTGTTGCTCTGATGAATGCCTTGAGCATGGAACGACTTAAGCCAGCAAGTATTCCTCGCCGGCCACCGCTCGCTGTGCAAGAGGTATGCCGTGGACCCTTTGAACGCTGCCAAGCAAAAAGCAGAGCAGTGACCATAAAAGCGAGGAGAGAGCATGCACGAAGCACACTAGTTCTGTCTAGTGCTTTCCGTGCAGAGAGGCGGCAAAGCTGAATGCCGTGCCAGAGCTTCACTTCTCGCTGGAGCACAGGAAGGCAAGAATGAAGAGGCAGAACACAGCCTTGGTTTCAGCAGCCTCCGGGACCGCAAAAGTTCAGCAATAGCTCTGTCAAAGCAGAACTCGGCTGAGAATGCTCTCGCAGCTTGGGAAAGTTAGGCGCAGCTGTTGACCAGCTCTGCCCGTGGCCACAGGCTGCTTCTTCCACCTTCACTGTGGCAGAGCTTTTGCGGAGCAGAGACGGCATTCTTCAAGGGCGTGTTCTCCAAGGTGCTGTGAAACAGAGCCTAGCACGCTGTCTCGCTGATCCTGGCTTTCGGCAAGCAGGCGTGCCAGACCGCCGACATTCTGCACTCTGGCAGCCTAGTTGCCAGCTTTCGGCAGCTGCTGTCCTAGCAAGGAAGCTCAGGGAGTCAAAGCCAGTGCCGGGCGGCACCTTTCTGCTTTGCCCGCCTAAGCGGCGTCACGCTCCCTCGGATACTGTGTCCTTTCCCTCTGCACTGCGTCTGCCGAGGTGCTCTCTGCCTCTCGGAGCAGAAGGGCAAAGGACAATGTTTTCCACAGCAGGGTAGAAACGGCATTGCTAGCAGGAAAGCTAGATGCCTTGGAACTGTCCCCTTAGCCCTTGCCACTCACTTCAGGCTCGTACGCTGAGCAGAACAGCCTGCTGTTCTGAAGCTTCGCTGGCTGCCGTTCGTGCCCAGACGCCATTTCCTTCCCAAGGAGGCGAAGCGCCGTCTACTTCTCGCAGCGAGCACGCTGCTCCTGGCTTTCGCTTCTGCCGCAACGAGCTCGCTACGAGCACTTTTCTTCTCAACCCTCTAGACCATTGCGTTCTGCTTTTCTTGTCTCGTGAATGGAGACGGAAAGCTTCTCGGCTACAATCTCGCCCAGAACAACTGCGGCTACACATTAAGCTCGCCCGGAACGCCCTGCTGAAACTTGCCTTCTGGCACCCCATTCGCGGGGCAGCCGTCTTTCTTCGGCCACCTGCCAAGTGGCCCCATATCGCCGCGCTCGTTGCACTCCGCTTGTCAGATTGGCTTCCCGTGGCGCTGATTTCAGCCTGGCCAAATACTAGCGCTGCGGAGAGCTGTCTCGCAGACAATCATGTTCCAGCATAGAAATTTGTCCTGCAATGTTCCCCCCTCTTTTCCCGCATGGTGTTGCTCTGATGAATGCCTTGAGCATGGAACGACTTAAGCCAGCAAGTATTCCTCGCCGGCCACCGCTCGCTGTGCAAGAGGTATGCCGTGGAGCCTTTGAACGCTGCCAAGCAAAAAGCAGAGCAGTGACCATAAAAGCGAGGAGAGAGCATGCACGAAGCACACTAGTTCTGTCTAGTGCTTTCCGTGCAGAGAGGCGGCAAAGCTGAATGCCGTGCCAGAGCTTCACTTCTCGCTGGAGCACAGGAAGGCAAGAATGAAGAGGCAGAACACAGTCTTGGTTTCAGCAGCCTCCGGGACCGCAAAAGTTCAGCAATAGCTCTGTCAAAGCAGAACTCGGCTGAGAATGCTCTCGCAGCTTGAGAAAGTTAGGCGCAGCTGTTGACCAGCTCTGCCCGTGGCCACAGGCTGCTTCTTCGACCTTCACTGTGGCAGAGCTTTTGCGGAGCAGAGACGGCATTCTTCAAGGGCGTGTTCTCCAAGGTGCTGTGAAACAGAGCCTAGCACGCTGTCTCGCTGATCCTGGCTTTCGGCAAGCAGGCGTGCCAGACCGCCGACATTCTGCACTCTGGCAGCCTAGTTGCCAGCTTTCGGCAGCTGCTGTCCTAGCAAGGAAGCTCAGGGAGTCAAAGCCAGTGCCGGGCGGCACCTTTCTGCTTTGCCCGCCTAAGCGGCGTCACGCTCCCTCGGATACTGTGTCCTTTCCCTCTGCACTGCGTCTGCCGAGGTGCTCTCTGCCTCTCGGAGCAGAAGGGCAAAGGACAATGTTATCCACAGCAGGGTAGAAATGGCATTGCTAGCAGGAAAGCTAGATGCCTTGGAACTGTCCCCTTAGCCCTTGCCACTCACTTCAGGCTCGTACGCTGAGCAGAACAGCCTGCTGTTCTGAAGCTTCGCTGGCTGCCGTTCGTGCCCAGACGCCATTTCCTTCCCAAGGAGGCGAAGCGCCGTCTACTTCTCGCAGCGAGCACGCTGCTCCTGGCTTTCGCTTCTGCCGCAACGAGCTCGCTACGAGCACTTTTCTTCTCAACCCTCTAGACCATTGCGTTCTGCTTTTCTTGTCTCGTGAATGGAGACGGAAAGCTTCTCGGCTACAATCTCGCCTAGAACAACTGCGGCTACACATTAAGCTCGCCCGGAACGCCCTGCTGAAACTTGCCTTCTGGCACCCCATTCGCGGGGCAGCCGTCTTTCTTCGGCCACCTGCCAAGTGGCCCCATATCGCCGCGCTCGTTGCACTCCGCTTGTCAGATTGGCTTCCCGTGGCGCTGATTTCAGCCTGGCCAAATACTAGCGCTGCGGAGAGCTGTCTCGCAGACAATCATGTTCCAGCATAGAAATTTGTCCTGCAATGTTCCCCCCTCTTTTCCCGCATGGTGTTGCTCTGATGAATGCCTTGAGCATGGAACGACTTAAGCCAGCAAGTATTCCTCGCCGGCCACCGCTCGCTGTGCAAGAGGTATGCCGTGGAGCCTTTGAACGCTGCCAAGCAAAAAGCAGAGCAGTGACCATAAAAGCGAGGAGAGAGCATGCACGAAGCACACTAGTTCTGTCTAGTGCTTTCCGTGCAGAGAGGCGGCAAAGCTGAATGCCGTGCCAGAGCTTCACTTCTCGCTGGAGCACAGGAAGGCAAGAATGAAGAGGCAGAACACAGCCTTGGTTTCAGCAGCCTCCGGGACCGCAAAAGTTCAGCAATAGCTCTGTCAAAGCAGAACTCGGCTGAGAATGCTCTCGCAGCTTGGGAAAGTTAGGCGCAGCTGTTGACCAGCTCTGCCCGTGGCCACAGGCTGCTTCTTCCACCTTCACTGTGGCAGAGCTTTTGCGGAGCAGAGACGGCATTCTTCAAGGGCGTGTTCTCCAAGGTGCTGTGAAACAGAGCCTAGCACGCTGTCTCGCTGATCCTGGCTTTCGGCAAGCAGGCGTGCCAGACCGCCGACATTCTGCACTCTGGCAGCCTAGTTGCCAGCTTTCGGCAGCTGCTGTCCTAGCAAGGAAGCTCAGGGAGTCAAAGCCAGTGCCGGGCGGCACCTTTCTGCTTTGCCCGCCTAAGCGGCGTCACGCTCCCTCGGATACTGTGTCCTTTCCCTCTGCACTGCGTCTGCCGAGGTGCTCTCTGCCTCTCGGAGCAGAAGGGCAAAGGACAATGTTTTCCACAGCAGGGTAGAAACGGCATTGCTAGCAGGAAAGCTAGATGCCTTGGAACTGTCCCCTTAGCCCTTGCCACTCACTTCAGGCTCGTACGCTGAGCAGAACAGCCTGCTGTTCTGAAGCTTCGCTGGCTGCCGTTCGTGCCCAGACGCCATTTCCTTCCCAAGGAGGCGAAGCGCCGTCTACTTCTCGCAGCGAGCACGCTGCTCCTGGCTTTCGCTTCTGCCGCAACGAGCTCGCTACGAGCACTTTTCTTCTCAACCCTCTAGACCATTGCGTTCTGCTTTTCTTGTCTCGTGAATGGAGACGGAAAGCTTCTCGGCTACAATCTCGCCCAGAACAACTGCGGCTACACATTAAGCTCGCCCGGAACGCCCTGCTGAAACTTGCCTTCTGGCACCCCATTCGCGGGGCAGCCGTCTTTCTTCGGCCACCTGCCAAGTGGCCCCATATCGCCGCGCTCGTTGCACTCCGCTTGTCAGATTGGCTTCCCGTGGCGCTGATTTCAGCCTGGCCAAATACTAGCGCTGCGGAGAGCTGTCTCGCAGACAATCATGTTCCAGCATAGAAATTTGTCCTGCAATGTTCCCCCCTCTTTTCCCGCATGGTGTTGCTCTGATGAATGCCTTGAGCATGGAACGACTTAAGCCAGCAAGTATTCCTCGCCGGCCACCGCTCGCTGTGCAAGAGGTATGCCGTGGAGCCTTTGAACGCTGCCAAGCAAAAAGCAGAGCAGTGACCATAAAAGCGAGGAGAGAGCATGCACGAAGCACACTAGTTCTGTCTAGTGCTTTCCGTGCAGAGAGGCGGCAAAGCTGAATGCCGTGCCAGAGCTTCACTTCTCGCTGGAGCACAGGAAGGCAAGAATGAAGAGGCAGAACACAGTCTTGGTTTCAGCAGCCTCCGGGACCGCAAAAGTTCAGCAATAGCTCTGTCAAAGCAGAACTCGGCTGAGAATGCTCTCGCAGCTTGAGAAAGTTAGGCGCAGCTGTTGACCAGCTCTGCCCGTGGCCACAGGCTGCTTCTTCGACCTTCACTGTGGCAGAGCTTTTGCGGAGCAGAGACGGCATTCTTCAAGGGCGTGTTCTCCAAGGTGCTGTGAAACAGAGCCTAGCACGCTGTCTCGCTGATCCTGGCTTTCGGCAAGCAGGCGTGCCAGACCGCCGACATTCTGCACTCTGGCAGCCTAGTTGCCAGCTTTCGGCAGCTGCTGTCCTAGCAAGGAAGCTCAGGGAGTCAAAGCCAGTGCCGGGCGGCACCTTTCTGCTTTGCCCGCCTAAGCGGCGTCACGCTCCCTCGGATACTGTGTCCTTTCCCTCTGCACTGCGTCTGCCGAGGTGCTCTCTGCCTCTCGGAGCAGAAGGGCAAAGGACAATGTTATCCACAGCAGGGTAGAAATGGCATTGCTAGCAGGAAAGCTAGATGCCTTGGAACTGTCCCCTTAGCCCTTGCCACTCACTTCAGGCTCGTACGCTGAGCAGAACAGCCTGCTGTTCTGAAGCTTCGCTGGCTGCCGTTCGTGCCCAGACGCCATTTCCTTCCCAAGGAGGCGAAGCGCCGTCTACTTCTCGCAGCGAGCACGCTGCTCCTGGCTTTCGCTTCTGCCGCAACGAGCTCGCTACGAGCACTTTTCTTCTCAACCCTCTAGACCATTGCGTTCTGCTTTTCTTGTCTCGTGAATGGAGACGGAAAGCTTCTCGGCTACAATCTCGCCTAGAACAACTGCGGCTACACATTAAGCTCGCCCGGAACGCCCTGCTGAAACTTGCCTTCTGGCACCCCATTCGCGGGGCAGCCGTCTTTCTTCGGCCACCTGCCAAGTGGCCCCATATCGCCGCGCTCGTTGCACTCCGCTTGTCAGATTGGCTTCCCGTGGCGCTGATTTCAGCCTGGCCAAATACTAGCGCTGCGGAGAGCTGTCTCGCAGACAATCATGTTCCAGCATAGAAATTTGTCCTGCAATGTTCCCCCCTCTTTTCCCCCATGGTGTTGCTCTGATGAATGCCTTGAGCATGGAACGACTTAAGCCAGCAAGTATTCCTCGCCGGCCACCGCTCGCTGTGCAAGAGGTATGCCGTGGAGCCTTTGAACGCTGCCAAGCAAAAAGCAGAGCAGTGACCATAAAAGCGAGGAGAGAGCATGCACGAAGCACACTAGTTCTGTCTAGTGCTTTCCGTGCAGAGAGGCGGCAAAGCTGAATGCCGTGCCAGAGCTTCACTTCTCGCTGGAGCACAGGAAGGCAAGAATGAAGAGGCAGAACACAGCCTTGGTTTCAGCAGCCTCCGGGACCGCAAAAGTTCAGCAATAGCTCTGTCAAAGCAGAACTCGGCTGAGAATGCTCTCGCAGCTTGGGAAAGTTAGGCGCAGCTGTTGACCAGCTCTGCCCGTGGCCACAGGCTGCTTCTTCCACCTTCACTGTGGCAGAGCTTTTGCGGAGCAGAGACGGCATTCTTCAAGGGCGTGTTCTCCAAGGTGCTGTGAAACAGAGCCTAGCACGCTGTCTCGCTGATCCTGGCTTTCGGCAAGCAGGCGTGCCAGACCGCCGACATTCTGCACTCTGGCAGCCTAGTTGCCAGCTTTCGGCAGCTGCTGTCCTAGCAAGGAAGCTCAGGGAGTCAAAGCCAGTGCCGGGCGGCACCTTTCTGCTTTGCCCGCCTAAGCGGCGTCACGCTCCCTCGGATACTGTGTCCTTTCCCTCTGCACTGCGTCTGCCGAGGTGCTCTCTGCCTCTCGGAGCAGAAGGGCAAAGGACAATGTTTTCCACAGCAGGGTAGAAACGGCATTGCTAGCAGGAAAGCTAGATGCCTTGGAACTGTCCCCTTAGCCCTTGCCACTCACTTCAGGCTCGTACGCTGAGCAGAACAGCCTGCTGTTCTGAAGCTTCGCTGGCTGCCGTTCGTGCCCAGACGCCATTTCCTTCCCAAGGAGGCGAAGCGCCGTCTACTTCTCGCAGCGAGCACGCTGCTCCTGGCTTTCGCTTCTGCCGCAACGAGCTCGCTACGAGCACTTTTCTTCTCAACCCTCTAGACCATTGCGTTCTGCTTTTCTTGTCTCGTGAATGGAGACGGAAAGCTTCTCGGCTACAATCTCGCCCAGAACAACTGCGGCTACACATTAAGCTCGCCCGGAACGCCCTGCTGAAACTTGCCTTCTGGCACCCCATTCGCGGGGCAGCCGTCTTTCTTCGGCCACCTGCCAAGTGGCCCCATATCGCCGCGCTCGTTGCACTCCGCTTGTCAGATTGGCTTCCCGTGGCGCTGATTTCAGCCTGGCCAAATACTAGCGCTGCGGAGAGCTGTCTCGCAGACAATCATGTTCCAGCATAGAAATTTGTCCTGCAATGTTCCCCCCTCTTTTCCCGCATGGTGTTGCTCTGATGAATGCCTTGAGCATGGAACGACTTAAGCCAGCAAGTATTCCTCGCCGGCCACCGCTCGCTGTGCAAGAGGTATGCCGTGGAGCCTTTGAACGCTGCCAAGCAAAAAGCAGAGCAGTGACCATAAAAGCGAGGAGAGAGCATGCACGAAGCACACTAGTTCTGTCTAGTGCTTTCCGTGCAGAGAGGCGGCAAAGCTGAATGCCGTGCCAGAGCTTCACTTCTCGCTGGAGCACAGGAAGGCAAGAATGAAGAGGCAGAACACAGTCTTGGTTTCAGCAGCCTCCGGGACCGCAAAAGTTCAGCAATAGCTCTGTCAAAGCAGAACTCGGCTGAGAATGCTCTCGCAGCTTGAGAAAGTTAGGCGCAGCTGTTGACCAGCTCTGCCCGTGGCCACAGGCTGCTTCTTCGACCTTCACTGTGGCAGAGCTTTTGCGGAGCAGAGACGGCATTCTTCAAGGGCGTGTTCTCCAAGGTGCTGTGAAACAGAGCCTAGCACGCTGTCTCGCTGATCCTGGCTTTCGGCAAGCAGGCGTGCCAGACCGCCGACATTCTGCACTCTGGCAGCCTAGTTGCCAGCTTTCGGCAGCTGCTGTCCTAGCAAGGAAGCTCAGGGAGTCAAAGCCAGTGCCGGGCGGCACCTTTCTGCTTTGCCCGCCTAAGCGGCGTCACGCTCCCTCGGATACTGTGTCCTTTCCCTCTGCACTGCGTCTGCCGAGGTGCTCTCTGCCTCTCGGAGCAGAAGGGCAAAGGACAATGTTATCCACAGCAGGGTAGAAACGGCATTGCTAGCAGGAAAGCTAGATGCCTTGGAACTGTCCCCTTAGCCCTTGCCACTCACTTCAGGCTCGTACGCTGAGCAGAACAGCCTGCTGTTCTGAAGCTTCGCTGGCTGCCGTTCGTGCCCAGACGCCATTTCCTTCCCAAGGAGGCGAAGCGCCGTCTACTTCTCGCAGCGAGCACGCTGCTCCTGGCTTTCGCTTCTGCCGCAACGAGCTCGCTACGAGCACTTTTCTTCTCAACCCTCTAGACCATTGCGTTCTGCTTTTCTTGTCTCGTGAATGGAGACGGAAAGCTTCTCGGCTACAATCTCGCCCAGAACAACTGCGGCTACACATTAAGCTCGCCCGGAACGCCCTGCTGAAACTTGCCTTCTGGCACCCCATTCGCGGGGCAGCCGTCTTTCTTCGGCCACCTGCCAAGTGGCCCCATATCGCCGCGCTCGTTGCACTCCGCTTGTCAGATTGGCTTCCCGTGGCGCTGATTTCAGCCTGGCCAAATACTAGCGCTGCGGAGAGCTGTCTCGCAGACAATCATGTTCCAGCATAGAAATTTGTCCTGCAATGTTCCCCCCTCTTTTCCCGCATGGTGTTGCTCTGATGAATGCCTTGAGCATGGAACGACTTAAGCCAGCAAGTATTCCTCGCCGGCCACCGCTCGCTGTGCAAGAGGTATGCCGTGGACCCTTTGAACGCTGCCAAGCAAAAAGCAGAGCAGTGACCATAAAAGCGAGGAGAGAGCATGCACGAAGCACACTAGTTCTGTCTAGTGCTTTCCGTGCAGAGAGGCGGCAAAGCTGAATGCCGTGCCAGAGCTTCACTTCTCGCTGGAGCACAGGAAGGCAAGAATGAAGAGGCAGAACACAGCCTTGGTTTCAGCAGCCTCCGGGACCGCAAAAGTTCAGCAATAGCTCTGTCAAAGCAGAACTCGGCTGAGAATGCTCTCGCGGCTTGGGAAAGTTAGGCGCAGCTGTTGACCAGCTCTGCCCGTGGCCACAGGCTGCTTCTTCCACCTTCACTGTGGCAGAGCTTTTGCGGAGCAGAGACGGCATTCTTCAAGGGCGTGTTCTCCAAGGTGCTGTGAAACAGAGCCTAGCACGCTGTCTCGCTGATCCTGGCTTTCGGCAAGCAGGCGTGCCAGACCGCCGACATTCTGCACTCTGGCAGCCTAGTTGCCAGCTTTCGGCAGCTGCTGTCCTAGCAAGGAAGCTCAGGGAGTCAAAGCCAGTGCCGGGCGGCACCTTTCTGCTTTGCCCGCCTAAGCGGCGTCACGCTCCCTCGGATACTGTGTCCTTTCCCTCTGCACTGCGTCTGCCGAGGTGCTCTCTGCCTCTCGGAGCAGAAGGGCAAAGGACAATGTTTTCCACAGCAGGGTAGAAATGGCATTGCTAGCAGGAAAGCTAGATGCCTTGGAACTGTCCCCTTAGCCCTTGCCACTCACTTCAGGCTCGTACGCTGAGCAGAACAGCCTGCTGTTCTGAAGCTTCGCTGGCTGCCGTTCGTGCCCAGACGCCATTTCCTTCCCAAGGAGGCGAAGCGCCGTCTACTTCTCGCAGCGAGCACGCTGCTCCTGGCTTTCGCTTCTGCCGCAACGAGCTCGCTACGAGCACTTTTCTTCTCAACCCTCTAGACCATTGCGTTCTGCTTTTCTTGTCTCGTGAATGGAGACGGAAAGCTTCTCGGCTACAATCTCGCCCAGAACAACTGCGGCTACACATTAAGCTCGCCCGGAACGCCCTGCTGAAACTTGCCTTCTGGTACCCCATTCGCGGGGCAGCCGTCTTTCTTCGGCCACCTGCCAAGTGGCCCCATATCGCCGCGCTCGTTGCACTCCGCTTGTCAGATTGGCTTCCCGTGGCGCTGATTTCAGCCTGGCCAAATACTAGCGCTGCGGAGAGCTGTCTCGCAGACAATCATGTTCCAGCATAGAAATTTGTCCTGCAATGTTCCCCCCTCTTTTCCCGCATGGTGTTGCTCTGATGAATGCCTTGAGCATGGAACGACTTAAGCCAGCAAGTATTCCTCGCCGGCCACCGCTCGCTGTGCAAGAGGTATGCCGTGGAGCCTTTGAACGCTGCCAAGCAAAAAGCAGAGCAGTGACCATAAAAGCGAGGAGAGAGCATGCACGAAGCACACTAGTTCTGTCTAGTGCTTTCCGTGCAGAGAGGCGGCAAAGCTGAATGCCGTGCCAGAGCTTCACTTCTCGCTGGAGCACAGGAAGGCAAGAATGAAGAGGCAGAACACAGCCTTGGTTTCAGCAGCCTCCGGGACCGCAAAAGTTCAGCAATAGCTCTGTCAAAGCAGAACTCGGCTGAGAATGCTCTCGCAGCTTGAGAAAGTTAGGCGCAGCTGTTGACCAGCTCTGCCCCTGGCCACAGGCTGCTTCTTCCACCTTCACTGTGGCAGAGCTTTTGCGGAGCAGAGAGGGCATTCTTCAAGGGCGTGTTCTCCAAGGTGCTGTGAAACAGAGCCTAGCACGCTGTCTCGCTGATCCTGGCTTTCGGCAAGCAGGCGTGCCAGACCGCCGACATTCTGCACTCTGGCAGCCTAGTTGCCAGCTTTCGGCAGCTGCTGTCCTAGCAAGGAAGCTCAGGGAGTCAAAGCCAGTGCCGGGCGGCACCTTTCTGCTTTGCCCGCCTAAGCGGCGTCACGCTCCCTCGGATACTGTGTCCTTTCCCTCTGCACTGCGTCTGCCGAGGTGCTCTCTGCCTCTCGGAGCAGAAGGGCAAAGGACAATGTTTTCCACAGCAGGGTAGAAACGGCATTGCTAGCAGGAAAGCTAGATGCCTTGGAACTGTCCCCTTAGCCCTTGCCACTCACTTCAGGCTCGTACGCTGAGCAGAACAGCCTGCTGTTCTGAAGCTTCGCTGGCTGCCGTTCGTGCCCAGACGCCATTTCCTTCCCAAGGAGGCGAAGCGCCGTCTACTTCTCGCACCGAGCACGCTGCTCCTGGCTTTCGCTTCTGCCGCAACGAGCTCGCTACGAGCACTTTTCTTCTCAACCCTCTAGACCATTGCGTTCTGCTTTTCTTGTCTCGTGAATGGAGACGGAAAGCTTCTCGGCTACAATCTCGCCCAGAACAACTGCGGCTACACATTAAGCTCGCCCGGAACGCCCTGCTGAAACTTGCCTTCTGGCACCCCATTCGCGGGGCAGCCGTCTTTCTTCGGCCACCTGCCAAGTGGCCCCATATCGCCGCGCTCGTTGCACTCCGCTTGTCAGATTGGCTTCCCGTGGCGCTGATTTCAGCCTGGCCAAATACTAGCGCTGCGGAGAGCTGTCTCGCAGACAATCATGTTCCAGCATAGAAATTTGTCCTGCAATGTTCCCCCCTCTTTTCCCGCATGGTGTTGCTCTGATGAATGCCTTGAGCATGGAACGACTTAAGCCAGCAAGTATTCCTCGCCGGCCACCGCTCGCTGTGCAAGAGGTATGCCGTGGAGCCTTTGAACGCTGCCAAGCAAAAAGCAGAGCAGTGACCATAAAAGCGAGGAGAGAGCATGCACGAAGCACACTAGTTCTGTCTAGTGCTTTCCGTGCAGAGAGGCGGCAAAGCTGAATGCCGTGCCAGAGCTTCACTTCTCGCTGGAGCACAGGAAGGCAAGAATGAAGAGGCAGAACACAGCCTTGGTTTCAGCAGCCTCCGGGACCGCAAAAGTTCAGCAATAGCTCTGTCAAAGCAGAACTCGGCTGAGAATGCTCTCGCAGCTTGGGAAAGTTAGGCGCAGCTGTTGACCAGCTCTGCCCCTGGCCACAGGCTGCTTCTTCCACCTTCACTGTGGCAGAGCTTTTGCGGAGCAGAGAGGGCATTCTTCAAGGGCGTGTTCTCCAAGGTGCTGTGAAACAGAGCCTAGCACGCTGTCTCGCTGATCCTGGCTTTCGGCAAGCAGGCGTGCCAGACCGCCGACATTCTGCACTCTGGCAGCCTAGTTGCCAGCTTTCGGCAGCTGCTGTCCTAGCAAGGAAGCTCAGGGAGTCAAAGCCAGTGCCGGGCGGCACCTTTCTGCTTTGCCCGCCTAAGCGGCGTCACGCTCCCTCGGATACTGTGTCCTTTCCCTCTGCACTGCGTCTGCCGAGGTGCTCTCTGCCTCTCGGAGCAGAAGGGCAAAGGACAATGTTTTCCACAGCAGGGTAGAAACGGCATTGCTAGCAGGAAAGCTAGATGCCTTGGAACTGTCCCCTTAGCCCTTGCCACTCACTTCAGGCTCGTACGCTGAGCAGAACAGCCTGCTGTTCTGAAGCTTCGCTGGCTGCCGTTCGTGCCCAGACGCCATTTCCTTCCCAAGGAGGCGAAGCGCCGTCTACTTCTCGCAGCGAGCACGCTGCTCCTGGCTTTCGCTTCTGCCGCAACGAGCTCGCTACGAGCACTTTTCTTCTCAACCCTCTAGACCATTGCGTTCTGCTTTTCTTGTCTCGTGAATGGAGACGGAAAGCTTCTCGGCTACAATCTCGCCCAGAACAACTGCGGCTACACATTAAGCTCGCCCGGAACGCCCTGCTGAAACTTGCCTTCTGGCACCCCATTCGCGGGGCAGCCGTCTTTCTTCGGCCACCTGCCAAGTGGCCCCATATCGCCGCGCTCGTTGCACTCCGCTTGTCAGATTGGCTTCCCGTGGCGCTGATTTCAGCCTGGCCAAATACTAGCGCTGCGGAGAGCTGTCTCGCAGACAATCATGTTCCAGCATAGAAATTTGTCCTGCAATGTTCCCCCCTCTTTTCCCGCATGGTGTTGCTCTGATGAATGCCTTGAGCATGGAACGACTTAAGCCAGCAAGTATTCCTCGCCGGCCACCGCTCGCTGTGCAAGAGGTATGCCGTGGAGCCTTTGAACGCTGCCAAGCAAAAAGCAGAGCAGTGACCATAAAAGCGAGGAGAGAGCATGCACGAAGCACACTAGTTCTGTCTAGTGCTTTCCGTGCAGAGAGGCGGCAAAGCTGAATGCCGTGCCAGAGCTTCACTTCTCGCTGGAGCACAGGAAGGCAAGAATGAAGAGGCAGAACACAGCCTTGGTTTCAGCAGCCTCCGGGACCGCAAAAGTTCAGCAATAGCTCTGTCAAAGCAGAACTCGGCTGAGAATGCTCTCGCAGCTTGGGAAAGTTAGGCGCAGCTGTTGACCAGCTCTGCCCGTGGCCACAGGCTGCTTCTTCGACCTTCACTGTGGCAGAGCTTTTGCGGAGCAGAGACGGCATTCTTCAAGGGCGTGTTCTCCAAGGTGCTGTGAAACAGAGCCTAGCACGCTGTCTCGCTGATCCTGGCTTTCGGCAAGCAGGCGTGCCAGACCGCCGACATTCTGCACTCTGGCAGCCTAGTTGCCAGCTTTCGGCAGCTGCTGTCCTAGCAAGGAAGCTCAGGGAGTCAAAGCCAGTGCCGGGCGGCACCTTTCTGCTTTGCCCGCCTAAGCGGCGTCACGCTCCCTTGGATACTGTGTCCTTTCCCTCTGCACTGCGTCTGCCGAGGTGCTCTCTGCCTCTCGGAGCAGAAGGGCAAAGGACAATGTTTTCCACAGCAGGGTAGAAATGGCATTGCTAGCAGGAAAGCTAGATGCCTTGGAACTGTCCCCTTAGCCCTTGCCACTCACTTCAGGCTCGTACGCTGAGCAGAACAGCCTGCTGTTCTGAAGCTTCGCTGGCTGCCGTTCGTGCCCAGACGCGATTTCCTTCCCAAGGAGGCGAAGCGCCGTCTACTTCTCGCAGCGAGCACGCTGCTCCTGGCTTTCGCTTCTGCCGCAACGAGCTCGCTACGAGCACTTTTCTTCTCAACCCTCTAGACCATTGCGTTCTGCTTTTCTTGTCTCGTGAATGGAGACGGAAAGCTTCTCGGCTACAATCTCGCCTAGAACAACTGCGGCTACACATTAAGCTCGCCCGGAACGCCCTGCTGAAACTTGCCTTCTGGCACCCCATTCGCGGGAAGCCGTCTTTCTTCGGCCACCTGCCAAGTGGCCCCATATCGCCGCGCTCGTTGCACTCCGCTTGTCAGATTGGCTTCCCGTGGCGCTGATTTCAGCCTGGCCAAATACTAGCGCTGCGGAGAGCTGTCTCGCAGACAATCATGTTCCAGCATAGAAATTTGTCCTGCAATGTTCCCCCCTCTTTTCCCCCATGGTGTTGCTCTGATGAATGCCTTGAGCATGGAACGACTTAAGCCAGCAAGTATTCCTCGCCGGCCACCGCTCGCTGTGCAAGAAGTATGCCGTGGAGCCTTTGAACGCTGCCAAGCAAAAAGCAGAGCAGTGACCATAAAAGCGAGGAGAGAGCATGCACGAAGCACACTAGTTCTGTCTAGTGCTTTCCGTGCAGAGAGGCGGCAAAGCTGAATGCCGTGCCAGAGCTTCACTTCTCGCTGGAGCACAGGAAGGCAAGAATGAAGAGGCAGAACACAGCCTTGGTTTCAGCAGCCTCCGGGACCGCAAAAGTTCAGCAATAGCTCTGTCAAAGCAGAACTCGGCTGAGAATGCTCTCGCAGCTTGGGAAAGTTAGGCGCAGCTGTTGACCAGCTCTGCCCGTGGCCACAGGCTGCTTCTTCCACCTTCACTGTGGCAGAGCTTTTGCGGAGCAGAGACGGCATTCTTCAAGGGCGTGTTCTCCAAGGTGCTGTGAAACAGAGCCTAGCACGCTGTCTCGCTGATCCTGGCTTTCGGCAAGCAGGCGTGCCAGACCGCCGACATTCTGCACTCTGGCAGCCTAGTTGCCAGCTTTCGGCAGCTGCTGTCCTAGCAAGGAAGCTCAGGGAGTCAAAGCCAGTGCCGGGCGGCACCTTTCTGCTTTGCCCGCCTAAGCGGCGTCACGCTCCCTCGGATACTGTGTCCTTTCCCTCTGCACTGCGTCTGCCGAGGTGCTCTCTGCCTCTCGGAGCAGAAGGGCAAAGGACAATGTTTTCCACAGCAGGGTAGAAATGGCATTGCTAGCAGGAAAGCTAGATGCCTTGGAACTGTCCCCTTAGCCCTTGCCACTCACTTCAGGCTCGTACGCTGAGCAGAACAGCCTGCTGTTCTGAAGCTTCGCTGGCTGCCGTTCGTGCCCAGACGCCATTTCCTTCCCAAGGAGGCGAAGCGCCGTCTACTTCTCGCAGCGAGCACGCTGCTCCTGGCTTTCGCTTCTGCCGCAACGAGCTCGCTACGAGCACTTTTCTTCTCAACCCTCTAGACCATTGCGTTCTGCTTTTCTTGTCTCGTGAATGGAGACGGAAAGCTTCTCGGCTACAATCTCGCCCAGAACAACTGCGGCTACACATTAAGCTCGCCCGGAACGCCCTGCTGAAACTTGCCTTCTGGCACCCCATTCGCGGGGCAGCCGTCTTTCTTCGGCCACCTGCCAAGTGGCCCCATATCGCCGCGCTCGTTGCACTCCGCTTGTCAGATTGGCTTCCCGTGGCGCTGATTTCAGCCTGGCCAAATACTAGCGCTGCGGAGAGCTGTCTCGCAGACAATCATGTTCCAGCATAGAAATTTGTCCTGCAATGTTCCCCCCTCTTTTCCCGCATGGTGTTGCTCTGATGAATGCCTTGAGCATGGAACGACTTAAGCCAGCAAGTATTCCTCGCCGGCCACCGCTCGCTGTGCAAGAGGTATGCCGTGGAGCCTTTGAACGCTGCCAAGCAAAAAGCAGAGCAGTGACCATAAAAGCGAGGAGAGAGCATGCACGAAGCACACTAGTTCTGTCTAGTGCTTTCCGTGCAGAGAGGCGGCAAAGCTGAATGCCGTGCCAGAGCTTCACTTCTCGCTGGAGCACAGGAAGGCAAGAATGAAGAGGCAGAACACAGCCTTGGTTTCAGCAGCCTCCGGGACCGCAAAAGTTCAGCAATAGCTCTGTCAAAGCAGAACTCGGCTGAGAATGCTCTCGCAGCTTGGGAAAGTTAGGCGCAGCTGTTGACCAGCTCTGCCCGTGGCCACAGGCTGCTTCTTCCACCTTCACTGTGGCAGAGCTTTTGCGGAGCAGAGAGGGCATTCTTCAAGGGCGTGTTCTCCAAGGTGCTGTGAAACAGAGCCTAGCACGCTGTCTCGCTGATCCTGGCTTTCGGCAAGCAGGCGTGCCAGACCGCCGACATTCTGCACTCTGGCAGCCTAGTTGCCAGCTTTCGGCAGCTGCTGTCCTAGCAAGGAAGCTCAGGGAGTCAAAGCCAGTGCCGGGCGGCACCTTTCTGCTTTGCCCGCCTAAGCGGCGTCACGCTCCCTCGGATACTGTGTCCTTTCCCTCTGCACTGCGTCTGCCGAGGTGCTCTCTGCCTCTCGGAGCAGAAGGGCAAAGGACAATGTTTTCCACAGCAGGGTAGAAACGGCATTGCTAGCAGGAAAGCTAGATGCCTTGGAACTGTCCCCTTAGCCCTTGCCACTCACTTCAGGCTCGTACGCTGAGCAGAACAGCCTGCTGTTCTGAAGCTTCGCTGGCTGCCGTTCGTGCCCAGACGCCATTTCCTTCCCAAGGAGGCGAAGCGCCGTCTACTTCTCGCAGCGAGCACGCTGCTCCTGGCTTTCGCTTCTGCCGCAACGAGCTCGCTACGAGCACTTTTCTTCTCAACCCTCTAGACCATTGCGTTCTGCTTTTCTTGTCTCGTGAATGGAGACGGAAAGCTTCTCGGCTACAATCTCGCCCAGAACAACTGCGGCTACACATTAAGCTCGCCCGGAACGCCCTGCTGAAACTTGCCTTCTGGCACCCCATTCGCGGGGCAGCCGTCTTTCTTCGGCCACCTGCCAAGTGGCCCCATATCGCCGCGCTCGTTGCACTCCGCTTGTCAGATTGGCTTCCCGTGGCGCTGATTTCAGCCTGGCCAAATACTAGCGCTGCGGAGAGCTGTCTCGCAGACAATCATGTTCCAGCATAGAAATTTGTCCTGCAATGTTCCCCCCTCTTTTCCCGCATGGTGTTGCTCTGATGAATGCCTTGAGCATGGAACGACTTAAGCCAGCAAGTATTCCTCGCCGGCCACCGCTCGCTGTGCAAGAGGTATGCCGTGGACCCTTTGAACGCTGCCAAGCAAAAAGCAGAGCAGTGACCATAAAAGCGAGGAGAGAGCATGCACGAAGCACACTAGTTCTGTCTAGTGCTTTCCGTGCAGAGAGGCGGCAAAGCTGAATGCCGTGCCAGAGCTTCACTTCTCGCTGGAGCACAGGAAGGCAAGAATGAAGAGGCAGAACACAGCCTTGGTTTCAGCAGCCTCCGGGACCGCAAAAGTTCAGCAATAGCTCTGTCAAAGCAGAACTCGGCTGAGAATGCTCTCGCAGCTTGAGAAAGTTAGGCGCAGCTGTTGACCAGCTCTGCCCGTGGCCACAGGCTGCTTCTTCGACCTTCACTGTGGCAGAGCTTTTGCGGAGCAGAGACGGCATTCTTCAAGGGCGTGTTCTCCAAGGTGCTGTGAAACAGAGCCTAGCACGCTGTCTCGCTGATCCTGGCTTTCGGCAAGCAGGCGTGCCAGACCGCCGACATTCTGCACTCTGGCAGCCTAGTTGCCAGCTTTCGGCAGCTGCTGTCCTAGCAAGGAAGCTCAGGGAGTCAAAGCCAGTGCCGGGCGGCACCTTTCTGCTTTGCCCGCCTAAGCGGCGTCACGCTCCCTCGGATACTGTGTCCTTTCCCTCTGCACTGCGTCTGCCGAGGTGCTCTCTGCCTCTCGGAGCAGAAGGGCAAAGGACAATGTTTTCCACAGCAGGGTAGAAACGGCATTGCTAGCAGGAAAGCTAGATGCCTTGGAACTGTCCCCTTAGCCCTTGCCACTCACTTCAGGCTCGTACGCTGAGCAGAACAGCCTGCTGTTCTGAAGCTTCGCTGGCTGCCGTTCGTGCCCAGACGCCATTTCCTTCCCAAGGAGGCGAAGCGCCGTCTACTTCTCGCAGCGAGCACGCTGCTCCTGGCTTTCGCTTCTGCCGCAACGAGCTCGCTACGAGCACTTTTCTTCTCAACCCTCTAGACCATTGCGTTCTGCTTTTCTTGTCTCGTGAATGGAGACGGAAAGCTTCTCGGCTACAATCTCGCCCAGAACAACTGCGGCTACACATTAAGCTCGCCCGGAACGCCCTGCTGAAACTTGCCTTCTGGCACCCCATTCGCGGGGCAGCCGTCTTTCTTCGGCCACCTGCCAAGTGGCCCCATATCGCCGCGCTCGTTGCACTCCGCTTGTCAGATTGGCTTCCCGTGGCGCTGATTTCAGCCTGGCCAAATACTAGCGCTGCGGAGAGCTGTCTCGCAGACAATCATGTTCCAGCATAGAAATTTGTCCTGCAATGTTCCCCCCTCTTTTCCCGCATGGTGTTGCTCTGATGAATGCCTTGAGCATGGAACGACTTAAGCCAGCAAGTATTCCTCGCCGGCCACCGCTCGCTGTGCAAGAGGTATGCCGTGGAGCCTTTGAACGCTGCCAAGCAAAAAGCAGAGCAGTGACCATAAAAGCGAGGAGAGAGCATGCACGAAGCACACTAGTTCTGTCTAGTGCTTTCCGTGCAGAGAGGCGGCAAAGCTGAATGCCGTGCCAGAGCTTCACTTCTCGCTGGAGCACAGGAAGGCAAGAATGAAGAGGCAGAACACAGCCTTGGTTTCAGCAGCCTCCGGGACCGCAAAAGTTCAGCAATAGCTCTGTCAAAGCAGAACTCGGCTGAGAATGCTCTCGCAGCTTGGGAAAGTTAGGCGCAGCTGTTGACCAGCTCTGCCCGTGGCCACAGGCTGCTTCTTCCACCTTCACTGTGGCAGAGCTTTTGCGGAGCAGAGACGGCATTCTTCAAGGGCGTGTTCTCCAAGGTGCTGTGAAACAGAGCCTAGCACGCTGTCTCGCTGATCCTGGCTTTCGGCAAGCAGGCGTGCCAGACCGCCGACATTCTGCACTCTGGCAGCCTAGTTGCCAGCTTTCGGCAGCTGCTGTCCTAGCAAGGAAGCTCAGGGAGTCAAAGCCAGTGCCGGGCGGCACCTTTCTGCTTTGCCCGCCTAAGCGGCGTCACGCTCCCTCGGATACTGTGTCCTTTCCCTCTGCACTGCGTCTGCCGAGGTGCTCTCTGCCTCTCGGAGCAGAAGGGCAAAGGACAATGTTTTCCACAGCAGGGTAGAAACGGCATTGCTAGCAGGAAAGCTAGATGCCTTGGAACTGTCCCCTTAGCCCTTGCCACTCACTTCAGGCTCGTACGCTGAGCAGAACAGCCTGCTGTTCTGAAGCTTCGCTGGCTGCCGTTCGTGCCCAGACGCCATTTCCTTCCCAAGGAGGCGAAGCGCCGTCTACTTCTCGCAGCGAGCACGCTGCTCCTGGCTTTCGCTTCTGCCGCAACGAGCTCGCTACGAGCACTTTTCTTCTCAACCCTCTAGACCATTGCGTTCTGCTTTTCTTGTCTCGTGAATGGAGACGGAAAGCTTCTCGGCTACAATCTCGCCCAGAACAACTGCGGCTACACATTAAGCTCGCCCGGAACGCCCTGCTGAAACTTGCCTTCTGGCACCCCATTCGCGGGGCAGCCGTCTTTCTTCGGCCACCTGCCAAGTGGCCCCATATCGCCGCGCTCGTTGCACTCCGCTTGTCAGATTGGCTTCCCGTGGCGCTGATTTCAGCCTGGCCAAATACTCGCGCTGCGGAGAGCTGTCTCGCAGACAATCATGTTCCAGCATAGAAATTTGTCCTGCAATGTTCCCCCCTCTTTTCCCGCATGGTGTTGCTCTGATGAATGCCTTGAGCATGGAACGACTTAAGCCAGCAAGTATTCCTCGCCGGCCACCGCTCGCTGTGCAAGAGGTATGCCGTGGAGCCTTTGAACGCTGCCAAGCAAAAAGCAGAGCAGTGACCATAAAAGCGAGGAGAGAGCATGCACGAAGCACACTAGTTCTGTCTAGTGCTTTCCGTGCAGAGAGGCGGCAAAGCTGAATGCCGTGCCAGAGCTTCACTTCTCGCTGGAGCACAGGAAGGCAAGAATGAAGAGGCAGAACACAGCCTTGGTTTCAGCAGCCTCCGGGACCGCAAAAGTTCAGCAATAGCTCTGTCAAAGCAGAACTCGGCTGAGAATGCTCTCGCAGCTTGGGAAAGTTAGGCGCAGCTGCTGACCAGCTCTACCCGTGGCCACAGGCTGCTTCTTCCACCTTCACTGTGGCAGAGCTTTTGCGGAGCAGAGACGGCATTCTTCAAGGGCGTGTTCTCCAAGGTGCTGTGAAACAGAGCCTAGCACGCTGTCTCGCTGATCCTGGCTTTCGGCAAGCAGGCGTGCCAGACCGCCGACATTCTGCACTCTGGCAGCCTAGTTGCCAGCTTTCGGCAGCTGCTGTCCTAGCAAGGAAGCTCAGGGAGTCAAAGCCAGTGCCGGGCGGCACCTTTCTGCTTTGCCCGCCTAAGCGGCGTCACGCTCCCTCGGATACTGTGTCCTTTCCCTCTGCACTGCGTCTGCCGAGGTGCTCTCTGCCTCTCGGAGCAGAAGGGCAAAGGACAATGTTATCCACAGCAGGGTAGAAATGGCATTGCTAGCAGGAAAGCTAGATGCCTTGGAACTGTCCCCTTAGCCCTTGCCACTCACTTCAGGCTCGTACGCTGAGCAGAACAGCCTGCTGTTCTGAAGCTTCGCTGGCTGCCGTTCGTGCCCAGACGCCATTTCCTTCCCAAGGAGGCGAAGCGCCGTCTACTTCTCGCAGCGAGCACGCTGCTCCTGGCTTTCGCTTCTGCCGCAACGAGCTCGCTACGAGCACTTTTCTTCTCAACCCTCTAGACCATTGCGTTCTGCTTTTCTTGTCTCGTGAATGGAGACGGAAAGCTTCTCGGCTACAATCTCGCCCAGAACAACTGCGGCTACACATTAAGCTCGCCCGGAACGCCCTGCTGAAACTTGCCTTCTGGCACCCCATTCGCGGGGCAGCCGTCTTTCTTCGGCCACCTGCCAAGTGGCCCCATATCGCCGCGCTCGTTGCACTCCGCTTGTCAGATTGGCTTCCCGTGGCGCTGATTTCAGCCTGGCCAAATACTAGCGCTGCGGAGAGCTGTCTCGCAGACAATCATGTTCCAGCATAGAAATTTGTCCTGCAATGTTCCCCCCTCTTTTCCCGCATGGTGTTGCTCTGATGAATGCCTTGAGCATGGAACGACTTAAGCCAGCAAGTATTCCTCGCCGGCCACCGCTCGCTGTGCAAGAGGTATGCCGTGGAGCCTTTGAACGCTGCCAAGCAAAAAGCAGAGCAGTGACCATAAAAGCGAGGAGAGAGCATGCACGAAGCACACTAGTTCTGTCTAGTGCTTTCCGTGCAGAGAGGCGGCAAAGCTGAATGCCGTGCCAGAGCTTCACTTCTCGCTGGAGCACAGGAAGGCAAGAATGAAGAGGCAGAACACAGCCTTGGTTTCAGCAGCCTCCGGGACCGCAAAAGTTCAGCAATAGCTCTGTCAAAGCAGAACTCGGCTGAGAATGCTCTCGCAGCTTGGGAAAGTTAGGCGCAGCTGTTGACCAGCTCTGCCCGTGGCCACAGGCTGCTTCTTCCACCTTCACTGTGGCAGAGCTTTTGCGGAGCAGAGACGGCATTCTTCAAGGGCGTGTTCTCCAAGGTGCTGTGAAACAGAGCCTAGCACGCTGTCTCGCTGATCCTGGCTTTCGGCAAGCAGGCGTGCCAGACCGCCGACATTCTGCACTCTGGCAGCCTAGTTGCCAGCTTTCGGCAGCTGCTGTCCTAGCAAGGAAGCTCAGGGAGTCAAAGCCAGTGCCGGGCGGCACCTTTCTGCTTTGCCCGCCTAAGCGGCGTCACGCTCCCTCGGATACTGTGTCCTTTCCCTCTGCACTGCGTCTGCCGAGGTGCTCTCTGCCTCTCGGAGCAGAAGGGCAAAGGACAATGTTTTCCACAGCAGGGTAGAAACGGCATTGCTAGCAGGAAAGCTAGATGCCTTGGAACTGTCCCCTTAGCCCTTGCCACTCACTTCAGGCTCGTACGCTGAGCAGAACAGCCTGCTGTTCTGAAGCTTCGCTGGCTGCCGTTCGTGCCCAGACGCCATTTCCTTCCCAAGGAGGCGAAGCGCCGTCTACTTCTCGCAGCGAGCACGCTGCTCCTGGCTTTCGCTTCTGCCGCAACGAGCTCGCTACGAGCACTTTTCTTCTCAACCCTCTAGACCATTGCGTTCTGCTTTTCTTGTCTCGTGAATGGAGACGGAAAGCTTCTCGGCTACAATCTCGCCCAGAACAACTGCGGCTACACATTAAGCTCGCCCGGAACGCCCTGCTGAAACTTGCCTTCTGGCACCCCATTCGCGGGGCAGCCGTCTTTCTTCGGCCACCTGCCAAGTGGCCCCATATCGCCGCGCTCGTTGCACTCCGCTTGTCAGATTGGCTTCCCGTGGCGCTGATTTCAGCCTGGCCAAATACTAGCGCTGCGGAGAGCTGTCTCGCAGACAATCATGTTCCAGCATAGAAATTTGTCCTGCAATGTTCCCCCCTCTTTTCCCGCATGGTGTTGCTCTGATGAATGCCTTGAGCATGGAACGACTTAAGCCAGCAAGTATTCCTCGCCGGCCACCGCTCGCTGTGCAAGAGGTATGCCGTGGACCCTTTGAACGCTGCCAAGCAAAAAGCAGAGCAGTGACCATAAAAGCGAGGAGAGAGCATGCACGAAGCACACTAGTTCTGTCTAGTGCTTTCCGTGCAGAGAGGCGGCAAAGCTGAATGCCGTGCCAGAGCTTCACTTCTCGCTGGAGCACAGGAAGGCAAGAATGAAGAGGCAGAACACAGTCTTGGTTTCAGCAGCCTCCGGGACCGCAAAAGTTCAGCAATAGCTCTGTCAAAGCAGAACTCGGCTGAGAATGCTCTCGCAGCTTGAGAAAGTTAGGCGCAGCTGTTGACCAGCTCTGCCCGTGGCCACAGGCTGCTTCTTCGACCTTCACTGTGGCAGAGCTTTTGCGGAGCAGAGACGGCATTCTTCAAGGGCGTGTTCTCCAAGGTGCTGTGAAACAGAGCCTAGCACGCTGTCTCGCTGATCCTGGCTTTCGGCAAGCAGGCGTGCCAGACCGCCGACATTCTGCACTCTGGCAGCCTAGTTGCCAGCTTTCGGCAGCTGCTGTCCTAGCAAGGAAGCTCAGGGAGTCAAAGCCAGTGCCGGGCGGCACCTTTCTGCTTTGCCCGCCTAAGCGGCGTCACGCTCCCTCGGATACTGTGTCCTTTCCCTCTGCACTGCGTCTGCCGAGGTGCTCTCTGCCTCTCGGAGCAGAAGGGCAAAGGACAATGTTATCCACAGCAGGGTAGAAACGGCATTGCTAGCAGGAAAGCTAGATGCCTTGGAACTGTCCCCTTAGCCCTTGCCACTCACTTCAGGCTCGTACGCTGAGCAGAACAGCCTGCTGTTCTGAAGCTTCGCTGGCTGCCGTTCGTGCCCAGACGCCATTTCCTTCCCAAGGAGGCGAAGCGCCGTCTACTTCTCGCAGCGAGCACGCTGCTCCTGGCTTTCGCTTCTGCCGCAACGAGCTCGCTACGAGCACTTTTCTTCTCAACCCTCTAGACCATTGCGTTCTGCTTTTCTTGTCTCGTGAATGGAGACGGAAAGCTTCTCGGCTACAATCTCGCCTAGAACAACTGCGGCTACACATTAAGCTCGCCCGGAACGCCCTGCTGAAACTTGCCTTCTGGCACCCCATTCGCGGGGCAGCCGTCTTTCTTCGGCCACCTGCCAAGTGGCCCCATATCGCCGCGCTCGTTGCACTCCGCTTGTCAGATTGGCTTCCCGTGGCGCTGATTTCAGCCTGGCCAAATACTAGCGCTGCGGAGAGCTGTCTCGCAGACAATCATGTTCCAGCATAGAAATTTGTCCTGCAATGTTCCCCCCTCTTTTCCCGCATGGTGTTGCTCTGATGAATGCCTTGAGCATGGAACGACTTAAGCCAGCAAGTATTCCTCGCCGGCCACCGCTCGCTGTGCAAGAGGTATGCCGTGGACCCTTTGAACGCTGCCAAGCAAAAAGCAGAGCAGTGACCATAAAAGCGAGGAGAGAGCATGCACGAAGCACACTAGTTCTGTCTAGTGCTTTCCGTGCAGAGAGGCGGCAAAGCTGAATGCCGTGCCAGAGCTTCACTTCTCGCTGGAGCACAGGAAGGCAAGAATGAAGAGGCAGAACACAGCCTTGGTTTCAGCAGCCTCCGGGACCGCAAAAGTTCAGCAATAGCTCTGTCAAAGCAAAACTCGGCTGAGAATGCTCTCGCAGCTTGGGAAAGTTAGGCGCAGCTGTTGACCAGCTCTGCCCGTGGCCACAGGCTGCTTCTTCCACCTTCACTGTGGCAGAGCTTTTGCGGAGCAGAGACGGCATTCTTCAAGGGCGTGTTCTCCAAGGTGCTGTGAAACAGAGCCTAGCACGCTGTCTCGCTGATCCTGGCTTTCGGCAAGCAGGCGTGCCAGACCGCCGACATTCTGCACTCTGGCAGCCTAGTTGCCAGCTTTCGGCAGCTGCTGTCCTAGCAAGGAAGCTCAGGGAGTCAAAGCCAGTGCCGGGCGGCACCTTTCTGCTTTGCCCGCCTAAGCGGCGTCACGCTCCCTCGGATACTGTGTCCTTTCCCTCTGCACTGCGTCTGCCGAGGTGCTCTCTGCCTCTCGGAGCAGAAGGGCAAAGGACAATGTTTTCCACAGCAGGGTAGAAACGGCATTGCTAGCAGGAAAGCTAGATGCCTTGGAACTGTCCCCTTAGCCCTTGCCACTCACTTCAGGCTCGTACGCTGAGCAGAACAGCCTGCTGTTCTGAAGCTTCGCTGGCTGCCGTTCGTGCCCAGACGCCATTTCCTTCCCAAGGAGGCGAAGCGCCGTCTACTTCTCGCAGCGAGCACGCTGCTCCTGGCTTTCGCTTCTGCCGCAACGAGCTCGCTACGAGCACTTTTCTTCTCAACCCTCTAGACCATTGCGTTCTGCTTTTCTTGTCTCGTGAATGGAGACGGAAAGCTTCTCGGCTACAATCTCGCCCAGAACAACTGCGGCTACACATTAAGCTCGCCCGGAACGCCCTGCTGAAACTTGCCTTCTGGCACCCCATTCGCGGGGCAGCCGTCTTTCTTCGGCCACCTGCCAAGTGGCCCCATATCGCCGCGCTCGTTGCACTCCGCTTGTCAGATTGGCTTCCCGTGGCGCTGATTTCAGCCTGGCCAAATACTAGCGCTGCGGAGAGCTGTCTCGCAGACAATCATGTTCCAGCATAGAAATTTGTCCTGCAATGTTCCCCCCTCTTTTCCCGCATGGTGTTGCTCTGATGAATGCCTTGAGCATGGAACGACTTAAGCCAGCAAGTATTCCTCGCCGGCCACCGCTCGCTGTGCAAGAGGTATGCCGTGGACCCTTTGAACGCTGCCAAGCAAAAAGCAGAGCAGTGACCATAAAAGCGAGGAGAGAGCATGCACGAAGCACACTAGTTCTGTCTAGTGCTTTCCGTGCAGAGAGGCGGCAAAGCTGAATGCCGTGCCAGAGCTTCACTTCTCGCTGGAGCACAGGAAGGCAAGAATGAAGAGGCAGAACACAGCCTTGGTTTCAGCAGCCTCCGGGACCGCAAAAGTTCAGCAATAGCTCTGTCAAAGCAGAACTCGGCTGAGAATGCTCTCGCGGCTTGGGAAAGTTAGGCGCAGCTGTTGACCAGCTCTGCCCGTGGCCACAGGCTGCTTCTTCCACCTTCACTGTGGCAGAGCTTTTGCGGAGCAGAGACGGCATTCTTCAAGGGCGTGTTCTCCAAGGTGCTGTGAAACAGAGCCTAGCACGCTGTCTCGCTGATCCTGGCTTTCGGCAAGCAGGCGTGCCAGACCGCCGACATTCTGCACTCTGGCAGCCTAGTTGCCAGCTTTCGGCAGCTGCTGTCCTAGCAAGGAAGCTCAGGGAGTCAAAGCCAGTGCCGGGCGGCACCTTTCTGCTTTGCCCGCCTAAGCGGCGTCACGCTCCCTCGGATACTGTGTCCTTTCCCTCTGCACTGCGTCTGCCGAGGTGCTCTCTGCCTCTCGGAGCAGAAGGGCAAAGGACAATGTTTTCCACAGCAGGGTAGAAACGGCATTGCTAGCAGGAAAGCTAGATGCCTTGGAACTGTCCCCTTAGCCCTTGCCACTCACTTCAGGCTCGTACGCTGAGCAGAACAGCCTGCTGTTCTGAAGCTTCGCTGGCTGCCGTTCGTGCCCAGACGCCATTTCCTTCCCAAGGAGGCGAAGCGCCGTCTACTTCTCGCAGCGAGCACGCTGCTCCTGGCTTTCGCTTCTGCCGCAACGAGCTCGCTACGAGCACTTTTCTTCTCAACCCTCTAGACCATTGCGTTCTGCTTTTCTTGTCTCGTGAATGGAGACGGAAAGCTTCTCGGCTACAATCTCGCCCAGAACAACTGCGGCTACACATTAAGCTCGCCCGGAACGCCCTGCTGAAACTTGCCTTCTGGCACCCCATTCGCGGGGCAGCCGTCTTTCTTCGGCCACCTGCCAAGTGGCCCCATATCGCCGCGCTCGTTGCACTCCGCTTGTCAGATTGGCTTCCCGTGGCGCTGATTTCAGCCTGGCCAAATACTCGCGCTGCGGAGAGCTGTCTCGCAGACAATCATGTTCCAGCATAGAAATTTGTCCTGCAATGTTCCCCCCTCTTTTCCCGCATGGTGTTGCTCTGATGAATGCCTTGAGCATGGAACGACTTAAGCCAGCAAGTATTCCTCGCCGGCCACCGCTCGCTGTGCAAGAGGTATGCCGTGGAGCCTTTGAACGCTGCCAAGCAAAAAGCAGAGCAGTGACCATAAAAGCGAGGAGAGAGCATGCACGAAGCACACTAGTTCTGTCTAGTGCTTTCCGTGCAGAGAGGCGGCAAAGCTGAATGCCGTGCCAGAGCTTCACTTCTCGCTGGAGCACAGGAAGGCAAGAATGAAGAGGCAGAACACAGCCTTGGTTTCAGCAGCCTCCGGGACCGCAAAAGTTCAGCAATAGCTCTGTCAAAGCAGAACTCGGCTGAGAATGCTCTCGCGGCTTGGGAAAGTTAGGCGCAGCTGCTGACCAGCTCTACCCGTGGCCACAGGCTGCTTCTTCCACCTTCACTGTGGCAGAGCTTTTGCGGAGCAGAGACGGCATTCTTCAAGGGCGTGTTCTCCAAGGTGCTGTGAAACAGAGCCTAGCACGCTGTCTCGCTGATCCTGGCTTTCGGCAAGCAGGCGTGCCAGACCGCCGACATTCTGCACTCTGGCAGCCTAGTTGCCAGCTTTCGGCAGCTGCTGTCCTAGCAAGGAAGCTCAGGGAGTCAAAGCCAGTGCCGGGCGGCACCTTTCTGCTTTGCCCGCCTAAGCGGCGTCACGCTCCCTCGGATACTGTGTCCTTTCCCTCTGCACTGCGTCTGCCGAGGTGCTCTCTGCCTCTCGGAG
Source organism: Cinclus cinclus (assembly GCF_963662255.1). Classification (NCBI taxonomy): domain Eukaryota; kingdom Metazoa; phylum Chordata; class Aves; order Passeriformes; family Cinclidae; genus Cinclus; species Cinclus cinclus. The sequence continues at coordinate 211,437 of NW_026912148.1, forward strand.
CAGAAGGGCAAAGGACAATGTTATCCACAGCAGGGTAGAAATGGCATTGCTAGCAGGAAAGCTAGATGCCTTGGAACTGTCCCCTTAGCCCTTGCCACTCACTTCAGGCTCGTACGCTGAGCAGAACAGCCTGCTGTTCTGAAGCTTCGCTGGCTGCCGTTCGTGCCCAGATGCCATTTCCTTCCCAAGGAGGCGAAGCGCCGTCTACTTCTCGCAGCGAGCACGCTGCTCCTGGCTTTCGCTTCTGCCGCAACGAGCTCGCTACGAGCACTTTTCTTCTCAACCCTCTAGACCATTGCGTTCTGCTTTTCTTGTCTCGTGAATGGAGACGGAAAGCTTCTCGGCTACAATCTCGCCCAGAACAACTGCGGCTACACATTAAGCTCGCCCGGAACGCCCTGCTGAAACTTGCCTTCTGGCACCCCATTCGCGGGGCAGCCGTCTTTCTTCGGCCACCTGCCAAGTGGCCCCATATCGCCGCGCTCGTTGCACTCCGCTTGTCAGATTGGCTTCCCGTGGCGCTGATTTCAGCCTGGCCAAATACTAGCGCTGCGGAGAGCTGTCTCGCAGACAATCATGTTCCAGCATAGAAATTTGTCCTGCAATGTTCCCCCCTCTTTTCCCGCATGGTGTTGCTCTGATGAATGCCTTGAGCATGGAACGACTTAAGCCAGCAAGTATTCCTCGCCGGCCACCGCTCGCTGTGCAAGAGGTATGCCGTGGAGCCTTTGAACGCTGCCAAGCAAAAAGCAGAGCAGTGACCATAAAAGCGAGGAGAGAGCATGCACGAAGCACACTAGTTCTGTCTAGTGCTTTCCGTGCAGAGAGGCGGCAAAGCTGAATGCCGTGCCAGAGCTTCACTTCTCGCTGGAGCACAGGAAGGCAAGAATGAAGAGGCAGAACACAGCCTTGGTTTCAGCAGCCTCCGGGACCGCAAAAGTTCAGCAATAGCTCTGTCAAAGCAGAACTCGGCTGAGAATGCTCTCGCAGCTTGGGAAAGTTAGGCGCAGCTGTTGACCAGCTCTGCCCGTGGCCACAGGCTGCTTCTTCCACCTTCACTGTGGCAGAGCTTTTGCGGAGCAGAGACGGCATTCTTCAAGGGCGTGTTCTCCAAGGTGCTGTGAAACAGAGCCTAGCACGCTGTCTCGCTGATCCTGGCTTTCGGCAAGCAGGCGTGCCAGACCGCCGACATTCTGCACTCTGGCAGCCTAGTTGCCAGCTTTCGGCAGCTGCTGTCCTAGCAAGGAAGCTCAGGGAGTCAAAGCCAGTGCCGGGCGGCACCTTTCTGCTTTGCCCGCCTAAGCGGCGTCACGCTCCCTCGGATACTGTGTCCTTTCCCTCTGCACTGCGTCTGCCGAGGTGCTCTCTGCCTCTCGGAGCAGAAGGGCAAAGGACAATGTTTTCCACAGCAGGGTAGAAACGGCATTGCTAGCAGGAAAGCTAGATGCCTTGGAACTGTCCCCTTAGCCCTTGCCACTCACTTCAGGCTCGTACGCTGAGCAGAACAGCCTGCTGTTCTGAAGCTTCGCTGGCTGCCGTTCGTGCCCAGACGCCATTTCCTTCCCAAGGAGGCGAAGCGCCGTCTACTTCTCGCAGCGAGCACGCTGCTCCTGGCTTTCGCTTCTGCCGCAACGAGCTCGCTACGAGCACTTTTCTTCTCAACCCTCTAGACCATTGCGTTCTGCTTTTCTTGTCTCGTGAATGGAGACGGAAAGCTTCTCGGCTACAATCTCGCCCAGAACAACTGCGGCTACACATTAAGCTCGCCCGGAACGCCCTGCTGAAACTTGCCTTCTGGCACCCCATTCGCGGGGCAGCCGTCTTTCTTCGGCCACCTGCCAAGTGGCCCCATATCGCCGCGCTCGTTGCACTCCGCTTGTCAGATTGGCTTCCCGTGGCGCTGATTTCAGCCTGGCCAAATACTAGCGCTGCGGAGAGCTGTCTCGCAGACAATCATGTTCCAGCATAGAAATTTGTCCTGCAATGTTCCCCCCTCTTTTCCCGCATGGTGTTGCTCTGATGAATGCCTTGAGCATGGAACGACTTAAGCCAGCAAGTATTCCTCGCCGGCCACCGCTCGCTGTGCAAGAGGTATGCCGTGGACCCTTTGAACGCTGCCAAGCAAAAAGCAGAGCAGTGACCATAAAAGCGAGGAGAGAGCATGCACGAAGCACACTAGTTCTGTCTAGTGCTTTCCGTGCAGAGAGGCGGCAAAGCTGAATGCCGTGCCAGAGCTTCACTTCTCGCTGGAGCACAGGAAGGCAAGAATGAAGAGGCAGAACACAGCCTTGGTTTCAGCAGCCTCCGGGACCGCAAAAGTTCAGCAATAGCTCTGTCAAAGCAGAACTCGGCTGAGAATGCTCTCGCGGCTTGGGAAAGTTAGGCGCAGCTGTTGACCAGCTCTGCCCGTGGCCACAGGCTGCTTCTTCCACCTTCACTGTGGCAGAGCTTTTGCGGAGCAGAGACGGCATTCTTCAAGGGCGTGTTCTCCAAGGTGCTGTGAAACAGAGCCTAGCACGCTGTCTCGCTGATCCTGGCTTTCGGCAAGCAGGCGTGCCAGACCGCCGACATTCTGCACTCTGGCAGCCTAGTTGCCAGCTTTCGGCAGCTGCTGTCCTAGCAAGGAAGCTCAGGGAGTCAAAGCCAGTGCCGGGCGGCACCTTTCTGCTTTGCCCGCCTAAGCGGCGTCACGCTCCCTCGGATACTGTGTCCTTTCCCTCTGCACTGCGTCTGCCGAGGTGCTCTCTGCCTCTCGGAGCAGAAGGGCAAAGGACAATGTTTTCCACAGCAGGGTAGAAACGGCATTGCTAGCAGGAAAGCTAGATGCCTTGGAACTGTCCCCTTAGCCCTTGCCACTCACTTCAGGCTCGTACGCTGAGCAGAACAGCCTGCTGTTCTGAAGCTTCGCTGGCTGCCGTTCGTGCCCAGACGCCATTTCCTTCCCAAGGAGGCGAAGCGCCGTCTACTTCTCGCAGCGAGCACGCTGCTCCTGGCTTTCGCTTCTGCCGCAACGAGCTCGCTACGAGCACTTTTCTTCTCAACCCTCTAGACCATTGCGTTCTGCTTTTCTTGTCTCGTGAATGGAGACGGAAAGCTTCTCGGCTACAATCTCGCCCAGAACAACTGCGGCTACACATTAAGCTCGCCCGGAACGCCCTGCTGAAACTTGCCTTCTGGCACCCCATTCGCGGGGCAGCCGTCTTTCTTCGGCCACCTGCCAAGTGGCCCCATATCGCCGCGCTCGTTGCACTCCGCTTGTCAGATTGGCTTCCCGTGGCGCTGATTTCAGCCTGGCCAAATACTCGCGCTGCGGAGAGCTGTCTCGCAGACAATCATGTTCCAGCATAGAAATTTGTCCTGCAATGTTCCCCCCTCTTTTCCCGCATGGTGTTGCTCTGATGAATGCCTTGAGCATGGAACGACTTAAGCCAGCAAGTATTCCTCGCCGGCCACCGCTCGCTGTGCAAGAGGTATGCCGTGGAGCCTTTGAACGCTGCCAAGCAAAAAGCAGAGCAGTGACCATAAAAGCGAGGAGAGAGCATGCACGAAGCACACTAGTTCTGTCTAGTGCTTTCCGTGCAGAGAGGCGGCAAAGCTGAATGCCGTGCCAGAGCTTCACTTCTCGCTGGAGCACAGGAAGGCAAGAATGAAGAGGCAGAACACAGCCTTGGTTTCAGCAGCCTCCGGGACCGCAAAAGTTCAGCAATAGCTCTGTCAAAGCAGAACTCGGCTGAGAATGCTCTCGCGGCTTGGGAAAGTTAGGCGCAGCTGCTGACCAGCTCTACCCGTGGCCACAGGCTGCTTCTTCCACCTTCACTGTGGCAGAGCTTTTGCGGAGCAGAGACGGCATTCTTCAAGGGCGTGTTCTCCAAGGTGCTGTGAAACAGAGCCTAGCACGCTGTCTCGCTGATCCTGGCTTTCGGCAAGCAGGCGTGCCAGACCGCCGACATTCTGCACTCTGGCAGCCTAGTTGCCAGCTTTCGGCAGCTGCTGTCCTAGCAAGGAAGCTCAGGGAGTCAAAGCCAGTGCCGGGCGGCACCTTTCTGCTTTGCCCGCCTAAGCGGCGTCACGCTCCCTCGGATACTGTGTCCTTTCCCTCTGCACTGCGTCTGCCGAGGTGCTCTCTGCCTCTCGGAGCAGAAGGGCAAAGGACAATGTTATCCACAGCAGGGTAGAAATGGCATTGCTAGCAGGAAAGCTAGATGCCTTGGAACTGTCCCCTTAGCCCTTGCCACTCACTTCAGGCTCGTACGCTGAGCAGAACAGCCTGCTGTTCTGAAGCTTCGCTGGCTGCCGTTCGTGCCCAGATGCCATTTCCTTCCCAAGGAGGCGAAGCGCCGTCTACTTCTCGCAGCGAGCACGCTGCTCCTGGCTTTCGCTTCTGCCGCAACGAGCTCGCTACGAGCACTTTTCTTCTCAACCCTCTAGACCATTGCGTTCTGCTTTTCTTGTCTCGTGAATGGAGACGGAAAGCTTCTCGGCTACAATCTCGCCCAGAACAACTGCGGCTACACATTAAGCTCGCCCGGAACGCCCTGCTGAAACTTGCCTTCTGGCACCCCATTCGCGGGGCAGCCGTCTTTCTTCGGCCACCTGCCAAGTGGCCCCATATCGCCGCGCTCGTTGCACTCCGCTTGTCAGATTGGCTTCCCGTGGCGCTGATTTCAGCCTGGCCAAATACTAGCGCTGCGGAGAGCTGTCTCGCAGACAATCATGTTCCAGCATAGAAATTTGTCCTGCAATGTTCCCCCCTCTTTTCCCGCATGGTGTTGCTCTGATGAATGCCTTGAGCATGGAACGACTTAAGCCAGCAAGTATTCCTCGCCGGCCACCGCTCGCTGTGCAAGAGGTATGCCGTGGAGCCTTTGAACGCTGCCAAGCAAAAAGCAGAGCAGTGACCATAAAAGCGAGGAGAGAGCATGCACGAAGCACACTAGTTCTGTCTAGTGCTTTCCGTGCAGAGAGGCGGCAAAGCTGAATGCCGTGCCAGAGCTTCACTTCTCGCTGGAGCACAGGAAGGCAAGAATGAAGAGGCAGAACACAGCCTTGGTTTCAGCAGCCTCCGGGACCGCAAAAGTTCAGCAATAGCTCTGTCAAAGCAGAACTCGGCTGAGAATGCTCTCGCAGCTTGGGAAAGTTAGGCGCAGCTGTTGACCAGCTCTGCCCGTGGCCACAGGCTGCTTCTTCCACCTTCACTGTGGCAGAGCTTTTGCGGAGCAGAGACGGCATTCTTCAAGGGCGTGTTCTCCAAGGTGCTGTGAAACAGAGCCTAGCACGCTGTCTCGCTGATCCTGGCTTTCGGCAAGCAGGCGTGCCAGACCGCCGACATTCTGCACTCTGGCAGCCTAGTTGCCAGCTTTCGGCAGCTGCTGTCCTAGCAAGGAAGCTCAGGGAGTCAAAGCCAGTGCCGGGCGGCACCTTTCTGCTTTGCCCGCCTAAGCGGCGTCACGCTCCCTCGGATACTGTGTCCTTTCCCTCTGCACTGCGTCTGCCGAGGTGCTCTCTGCCTCTCGGAGCAGAAGGGCAAAGGACAATGTTTTCCACAGCAGGGTAGAAACGGCATTGCTAGCAGGAAAGCTAGATGCCTTGGAACTGTCCCCTTAGCCCTTGCCACTCACTTCAGGCTCGTACGCTGAGCAGAACAGCCTGCTGTTCTGAAGCTTCGCTGGCTGCCGTTCGTGCCCAGACGCCATTTCCTTCCCAAGGAGGCGAAGCGCCGTCTACTTCTCGCAGCGAGCACGCTGCTCCTGGCTTTCGCTTCTGCCGCAACGAGCTCGCTACGAGCACTTTTCTTCTCAACCCTCTAGACCATTGCGTTCTGCTTTTCTTGTCTCGTGAATGGAGACGGAAAGCTTCTCGGCTACAATCTCGCCCAGAACAACTGCGGCTACACATTAAGCTCGCCCGGAACGCCCTGCTGAAACTTGCCTTCTGGCACCCCATTCGCGGGGCAGCCGTCTTTCTTCGGCCACCTGCCAAGTGGCCCCATATCGCCGCGCTCGTTGCACTCCGCTTGTCAGATTGGCTTCCCGTGGCGCTGATTTCAGCCTGGCCAAATACTAGCGCTGCGGAGAGCTGTCTCGCAGACAATCATGTTCCAGCATAGAAATTTGTCCTGCAATGTTCCCCCCTCTTTTCCCGCATGGTGTTGCTCTGATGAATGCCTTGAGCATGGAACGACTTAAGCCAGCAAGTATTCCTCGCCGGCCACCGCTCGCTGTGCAAGAGGTATGCCGTGGACCCTTTGAACGCTGCCAAGCAAAAAGCAGAGCAGTGACCATAAAAGCGAGGAGAGAGCATGCACGAAGCACACTAGTTCTGTCTAGTGCTTTCCGTGCAGAGAGGCGGCAAAGCTGAATGCCGTGCCAGAGCTTCACTTCTCGCTGGAGCACAGGAAGGCAAGAATGAAGAGGCAGAACACAGTCTTGGTTTCAGCAGCCTCCGGGACCGCAAAAGTTCAGCAATAGCTCTGTCAAAGCAGAACTCGGCTGAGAATGCTCTCGCAGCTTGAGAAAGTTAGGCGCAGCTGTTGACCAGCTCTGCCCGTGGCCACAGGCTGCTTCTTCGACCTTCACTGTGGCAGAGCTTTTGCGGAGCAGAGACGGCATTCTTCAAGGGCGTGTTCTCCAAGGTGCTGTGAAACAGAGCCTAGCACGCTGTCTCGCTGATCCTGGCTTTCGGCAAGCAGGCGTGCCAGACCGCCGACATTCTGCACTCTGGCAGCCTAGTTGCCAGCTTTCGGCAGCTGCTGTCCTAGCAAGGAAGCTCAGGGAGTCAAAGCCAGTGCCGGGCGGCACCTTTCTGCTTTGCCCGCCTAAGCGGCGTCACGCTCCCTCGGATACTGTGTCCTTTCCCTCTGCACTGCGTCTGCCGAGGTGCTCTCTGCCTCTCGGAGCAGAAGGGCAAAGGACAATGTTATCCACAGCAGGGTAGAAACGGCATTGCTAGCAGGAAAGCTAGATGCCTTGGAACTGTCCCCTTAGCCCTTGCCACTCACTTCAGGCTCGTACGCTGAGCAGAACAGCCTGCTGTTCTGAAGCTTCGCTGGCTGCCGTTCGTGCCCAGACGCCATTTCCTTCCCAAGGAGGCGAAGCGCCGTCTACTTCTCGCAGCGAGCACGCTGCTCCTGGCTTTCGCTTCTGCCGCAACGAGCTCGCTACGAGCACTTTTCTTCTCAACCCTCTAGACCATTGCGTTCTGCTTTTCTTGTCTCGTGAATGGAGACGGAAAGCTTCTCGGCTACAATCTCGCCTAGAACAACTGCGGCTACACATTAAGCTCGCCCGGAACGCCCTGCTGAAACTTGCCTTCTGGCACCCCATTCGCGGGGCAGCCGTCTTTCTTCGGCCACCTGCCAAGTGGCCCCATATCGCCGCGCTCGTTGCACTCCGCTTGTCAGATTGGCTTCCCGTGGCGCTGATTTCAGCCTGGCCAAATACTAGCGCTGCGGAGAGCTGTCTCGCAGACAATCATGTTCCAGCATAGAAATTTGTCCTGCAATGTTCCCCCCTCTTTTCCCGCATGGTGTTGCTCTGATGAATGCCTTGAGCATGGAACGACTTAAGCCAGCAAGTATTCCTCGCCGGCCACCGCTCGCTGTGCAAGAGGTATGCCGTGGACCCTTTGAACGCTGCCAAGCAAAAAGCAGAGCAGTGACCATAAAAGCGAGGAGAGAGCATGCACGAAGCACACTAGTTCTGTCTAGTGCTTTCCGTGCAGAGAGGCGGCAAAGCTGAATGCCGTGCCAGAGCTTCACTTCTCGCTGGAGCACAGGAAGGCAAGAATGAAGAGGCAGAACACAGCCTTGGTTTCAGCAGCCTCCGGGACCGCAAAAGTTCAGCAATAGCTCTGTCAAAGCAAAACTCGGCTGAGAATGCTCTCGCAGCTTGGGAAAGTTAGGCGCAGCTGTTGACCAGCTCTGCCCGTGGCCACAGGCTGCTTCTTCCACCTTCACTGTGGCAGAGCTTTTGCGGAGCAGAGACGGCATTCTTCAAGGGCGTGTTCTCCAAGGTGCTGTGAAACAGAGCCTAGCACGCTGTCTCGCTGATCCTGGCTTTCGGCAAGCAGGCGTGCCAGACCGCCGACATTCTGCACTCTGGCAGCCTAGTTGCCAGCTTTCGGCAGCTGCTGTCCTAGCAAGGAAGCTCAGGGAGTCAAAGCCAGTGCCGGGCGGCACCTTTCTGCTTTGCCCGCCTAAGCGGCGTCACGCTCCCTCGGATACTGTGTCCTTTCCCTCTGCACTGCGTCTGCCGAGGTGCTCTCTGCCTCTCGGAGCAGAAGGGCAAAGGACAATGTTTTCCACAGCAGGGTAGAAACGGCATTGCTAGCAGGAAAGCTAGATGCCTTGGAACTGTCCCCTTAGCCCTTGCCACTCACTTCAGGCTCGTACGCTGAGCAGAACAGCCTGCTGTTCTGAAGCTTCGCTGGCTGCCGTTCGTGCCCAGACGCCATTTCCTTCCCAAGGAGGCGAAGCGCCGTCTACTTCTCGCAGCGAGCACGCTGCTCCTGGCTTTCGCTTCTGCCGCAACGAGCTCGCTACGAGCACTTTTCTTCTCAACCCTCTAGACCATTGCGTTCTGCTTTTCTTGTCTCGTGAATGGAGACGGAAAGCTTCTCGGCTACAATCTCGCCCAGAACAACTGCGGCTACACATTAAGCTCGCCCGGAACGCCCTGCTGAAACTTGCCTTCTGGCACCCCATTCGCGGGGCAGCCGTCTTTCTTCGGCCACCTGCCAAGTGGCCCCATATCGCCGCGCTCGTTGCACTCCGCTTGTCAGATTGGCTTCCCGTGGCGCTGATTTCAGCCTGGCCAAATACTAGCGCTGCGGAGAGCTGTCTCGCAGACAATCATGTTCCAGCATAGAAATTTGTCCTGCAATGTTCCCCCCTCTTTTCCCGCATGGTGTTGCTCTGATGAATGCCTTGAGCATGGAACGACTTAAGCCAGCAAGTATTCCTCGCCGGCCACCGCTCGCTGTGCAAGAGGTATGCCGTGGACCCTTTGAACGCTGCCAAGCAAAAAGCAGAGCAGTGACCATAAAAGCGAGGAGAGAGCATGCACGAAGCACACTAGTTCTGTCTAGTGCTTTCCGTGCAGAGAGGCGGCAAAGCTGAATGCCGTGCCAGAGCTTCACTTCTCGCTGGAGCACAGGAAGGCAAGAATGAAGAGGCAGAACACAGCCTTGGTTTCAGCAGCCTCCGGGACCGCAAAAGTTCAGCAATAGCTCTGTCAAAGCAGAACTCGGCTGAGAATGCTCTCGCGGCTTGGGAAAGTTAGGCGCAGCTGTTGACCAGCTCTGCCCGTGGCCACAGGCTGCTTCTTCCACCTTCACTGTGGCAGAGCTTTTGCGGAGCAGAGACGGCATTCTTCAAGGGCGTGTTCTCCAAGGTGCTGTGAAACAGAGCCTAGCACGCTGTCTCGCTGATCCTGGCTTTCGGCAAGCAGGCGTGCCAGACCGCCGACATTCTGCACTCTGGCAGCCTAGTTGCCAGCTTTCGGCAGCTGCTGTCCTAGCAAGGAAGCTCAGGGAGTCAAAGCCAGTGCCGGGCGGCACCTTTCTGCTTTGCCCGCCTAAGCGGCGTCACGCTCCCTCGGATACTGTGTCCTTTCCCTCTGCACTGCGTCTGCCGAGGTGCTCTCTGCCTCTCGGAGCAGAAGGGCAAAGGACAATGTTTTCCACAGCAGGGTAGAAATGGCATTGCTAGCAGGAAAGCTAGATGCCTTGGAACTGTCCCCTTAGCCCTTGCCACTCACTTCAGGCTCGTACGCTGAGCAGAACAGCCTGCTGTTCTGAAGCTTCGCTGGCTGCCGTTCGTGCCCAGACGCCATTTCCTTCCCAAGGAGGCGAAGCGCCGTCTACTTCTCGCAGCGAGCACGCTGCTCCTGGCTTTCGCTTCTGCCGCAACGAGCTCGCTACGAGCACTTTTCTTCTCAACCCTCTAGACCATTGCGTTCTGCTTTTCTTGTCTCGTGAATGGAGACGGAAAGCTTCTCGGCTACAATCTCGCCCAGAACAACTGCGGCTACACATTAAGCTCGCCCGGAACGCCCTGCTGAAACTTGCCTTCTGGTACCCCATTCGCGGGGCAGCCGTCTTTCTTCGGCCACCTGCCAAGTGGCCCCATATCGCCGCGCTCGTTGCACTCCGCTTGTCAGATTGGCTTCCCGTGGCGCTGATTTCAGCCTGGCCAAATACTAGCGCTGCGGAGAGCTGTCTCGCAGACAATCATGTTCCAGCATAGAAATTTGTCCTGCAATGTTCCCCCCTCTTTTCCCGCATGGTGTTGCTCTGATGAATGCCTTGAGCATGGAACGACTTAAGCCAGCAAGTATTCCTCGCCGGCCACCGCTCGCTGTGCAAGAGGTATGCCGTGGACCCTTTGAACGCTGCCAAGCAAAAAGCAGAGCAGTGACCATAAAAGCGAGGAGAGAGCATGCACGAAGCACACTAGTTCTGTCTAGTGCTTTCCGTGCAGAGAGGCGGCAAAGCTGAATGCCGTGCCAGAGCTTCACTTCTCGCTGGAGCACAGGAAGGCAAGAATGAAGAGGCAGAACACAGCCTTGGTTTCAGCAGCCTCCGGGACCGCAAAAGTTCAGCAATAGCTCTGTCAAAGCAGAACTCGGCTGAGAATGCTCTCGCAGCTTGAGAAAGTTAGGCGCAGCTGTTGACCAGCTCTGCCCCTGGCCACAGGCTGCTTCTTCCACCTTCACTGTGGCAGAGCTTTTGCGGAGCAGAGAGGGCATTCTTCAAGGGCGTGTTCTCCAAGGTGCTGTGAAACAGAGCCTAGCACGCTGTCTCGCTGATCCTGGCTTTCGGCAAGCAGGCGTGCCAGACCGCCGACATTCTGCACTCTGGCAGCCTAGTTGCCAGCTTTCGGCAGCTGCTGTCCTAGCAAGGAAGCTCAGGGAGTCAAAGCCAGTGCCGGGCGGCACCTTTCTGCTTTGCCCGCCTAAGCGGCGTCACGCTCCCTCGGATACTGTGTCCTTTCCCTCTGCACTGCGTCTGCCGAGGTGCTCTCTGCCTCTCGGAGCAGAAGGGCAAAGGACAATGTTTTCCACAGCAGGGTAGAAACGGCATTGCTAGCAGGAAAGCTAGATGCCTTGGAACTGTCCCCTTAGCCCTTGCCACTCACTTCAGGCTCGTACGCTGAGCAGAACAGCCTGCTGTTCTGAAGCTTCGCTGGCTGCCGTTCGTGCCCAGACGCCATTTCCTTCCCAAGGAGGCGAAGCGCCGTCTACTTCTCGCAGCGAGCACGCTGCTCCTGGCTTTCGCTTCTGCCGCAACGAGCTCGCTACGAGCACTTTTCTTCTCAACCCTCTAGACCATTGCGTTCTGCTTTTCTTGTCTCGTGAATGGAGACGGAAAGCTTCTCGGCTACAATCTCGCCCAGAACAACTGCGGCTACACATTAAGCTCGCCCGGAACGCCCTGCTGAAACTTGCCTTCTGGCACCCCATTCGCGGGGCAGCCGTCTTTCTTCGGCCACCTGCCAAGTGGCCCCATATCGCCGCGCTCGTTGCACTCCGCTTGTCAGATTGGCTTCCCGTGGCGCTGATTTCAGCCTGGCCAAATACTAGCGCTGCGGAGAGCTGTCTCGCAGACAATCATGTTCCAGCATAGAAATTTGTCCTGCAATGTTCCCCCCTCTTTTCCCGCATGGTGTTGCTCTGATGAATGCCTTGAGCATGGAACGACTTAAGCCAGCAAGTATTCCTCGCCGGCCACCGCTCGCTGTGCAAGAGGTATGCCGTGGAGCCTTTGAACGCTGCCAAGCAAAAAGCAGAGCAGTGACCATAAAAGCGAGGAGAGAGCATGCACGAAGCACACTAGTTCTGTCTAGTGCTTTCCGTGCAGAGAGGCGGCAAAGCTGAATGCCGTGCCAGAGCTTCACTTCTCGCTGGAGCACAGGAAGGCAAGAATGAAGAGGCAGAACACAGCCTTGGTTTCAGCAGCCTCCGGGACCGCAAAAGTTCAGCAATAGCTCTGTCAAAGCAGAACTCGGCTGAGAATGCTCTCGCAGCTTGGGAAAGTTAGGCGCAGCTGTTGACCAGCTCTGCCCCTGGCCACAGGCTGCTTCTTCCACCTTCACTGTGGCAGAGCTTTTGCGGAGCAGAGAGGGCATTCTTCAAGGGCGTGTTCTCCAAGGTGCTGTGAAACAGAGCCTAGCACGCTGTCTCGCTGATCCTGGCTTTCGGCAAGCAGGCGTGCCAGACCGCCGACATTCTGCACTCTGGCAGCCTAGTTGCCAGCTTTCGGCAGCTGCTGTCCTAGCAAGGAAGCTCAGGGAGTCAAAGCCAGTGCCGGGCGGCACCTTTCTGCTTTGCCCGCCTAAGCGGCGTCACGCTCCCTCGGATACTGTGTCCTTTCCCTCTGCACTGCGTCTGCCGAGGTGCTCTCTGCCTCTCGGAGCAGAAGGGCAAAGGACAATGTTTTCCACAGCAGGGTAGAAACGGCATTGCTAGCAGGAAAGCTAGATGCCTTGGAACTGTCCCCTTAGCCCTTGCCACTCACTTCAGGCTCGTACGCTGAGCAGAACAGCCTGCTGTTCTGAAGCTTCGCTGGCTGCCGTTCGTGCCCAGACGCCATTTCCTTCCCAAGGAGGCGAAGCGCCGTCTACTTCTCGCAGCGAGCACGCTGCTCCTGGCTTTCGCTTCTGCCGCAACGAGCTCGCTACGAGCACTTTTCTTCTCAACCCTCTAGACCATTGCGTTCTGCTTTTCTTGTCTCGTGAATGGAGACGGAAAGCTTCTCGGCTACAATCTCGCCCAGAACAACTGCGGCTACACATTAAGCTCGCCCGGAACGCCCTGCTGAAACTTGCCTTCTGGCACCCCATTCGCGGGAAGCCGTCTTTCTTCGGCCACCTGCCAAGTGGCCCCATATCGCCGCGCTCGTTGCACTCCGCTTGTCAGATTGGCTTCCCGTGGCGCTGATTTCAGCCTGGCCAAATACTAGCGCTGCGGAGAGCTGTCTCGCAGACAATCATGTTCCAGCATAGAAATTTGTCCTGCAATGTTCCCCCCTCTTTTCCCCCATGGTGTTGCTCTGATGAATGCCTTGAGCATGGAACGACTTAAGCCAGCAAGTATTCCTCGCCGGCCACCGCTCGCTGTGCAAGAGGTATGCCGTGGAGCCTTTGAACGCTGCCAAGCAAAAAGCAGAGCAGTGACCATAAAAGCGAGGAGAGAGCATGCACGAAGCACACTAGTTCTGTCTAGTGCTTTCCGTGCAGAGAGGCGGCAAAGCTGAATGCCGTGCCAGAGCTTCACTTCTCGCTGGAGCACAGGAAGGCAAGAATGAAGAGGCAGAACACAGCCTTGGTTTCAGCAGCCTCCGGGACCGCAAAAGTTCAGCAATAGCTCTGTCAAAGCAGAACTCGGCTGAGAATGCTCTCGCGGCTTGGGAAAGTTAGGCGCAGCTGTTGACCAGCTCTGCCCGTGGCCACAGGCTGCTTCTTCGACCTTCACTGTGGCAGAGCTTTTGCGGAGCAGAGACGGCATTCTTCAAGGGCGTGTTCTCCAAGGTGCTGTGAAACAGAGCCTAGCACGCTGTCTCGCTGATCCTGGCTTTCGGCAAGCAGGCGTGCCAGACCGCCGACATTCTGCACTCTGGCAGCCTAGTTGCCAGCTTTCGGCAGCTGCTGTCCTAGCAAGGAAGCTCAGGGAGTCAAAGCCAGTGCCGGGCGGCACCTTTCTGCTTTGCCCGCCTAAGCGGCGTCACGCTCCCTCGGATACTGTGTCCTTTCCCTCTGCACTGCGTCTGCCGAGGTGCTCTCTGCCTCTCGGAGCAGAAGGGCAAAGGACAATGTTTTCCACAGCAGGGTAGAAATGGCATTGCTAGCAGGAAAGCTAGATGCCTTGGAACTGTCCCCTTAGCCCTTGCCACTCACTTCAGGCTCGTACGCTGAGCAGAACAGCCTGCTGTTCTGAAGCTTCGCTGGCTGCCGTTCGTGCCCAGACGCCATTTCCTTCCCAAGGAGGCGAAGCGCCGTCTACTTCTCGCAGCGAGCACGCTGCTCCTGGCTTTCGCTTCTGCCGCAACGAGCTCGCTACGAGCACTTTTCTTCTCAACCCTCTAGACCATTGCGTTCTGCTTTTCTTGTCTCGTGAATGGAGACGGAAAGCTTCTCGGCTACAATCTCGCCCAGAACAACTGCGGCTACACATTAAGCTCGCCCGGAACGCCCTGCTGAAACTTGCCTTCTGGCACCCCATTCGCGGGAAGCCGTCTTTCTTCGGCCACCTGCCAAGTGGCCCCATATCGCCGCGCTCGTTGCACTCCGCTTGTCAGATTGGCTTCCCGTGGCGCTGATTTCAGCCTGGCCAAATACTAGCGCTGCGGAGAGCTGTCTCGCAGACAATCATGTTCCAGCATAGAAATTTGTCCTGCAATGTTCCCCCCTCTTTTCCCCCATGGTGTTGCTCTGATGAATGCCTTGAGCATGGAACGACTTAAGCCAGCAAGTATTCCTCGCCGGCCACCGCTCGCTGTGCAAGAGGTATGCCGTGGAGCCTTTGAACGCTGCCAAGCAAAAAGCAGAGCAGTGACCATAAAAGCGAGGAGAGAGCATGCACGAAGCACACTAGTTCTGTCTAGTGCTTTCCGTGCAGAGAGGCGGCAAAGCTGAATGCCGTGCCAGAGCTTCACTTCTCGCTGGAGCACAGGAAGGCAAGAATGAAGAGGCAGAACACAGCCTTGGTTTCAGCAGCCTCCGGGACCGCAAAAGTTCAGCAATAGCTCTGTCAAAGCAGAACTCGGCTGAGAATGCTCTCGCAGCTTGGGAAAGTTAGGCGCAGCTGTTGACCAGCTCTGCCCGTGGCCACAGGCTGCTTCTTCCACCTTCACTGTGGCAGAGCTTTTGCGGAGCAGAGACGGCATTCTTCAAGGGCGTGTTCTCCAAGGTGCTGTGAAACAGAGCCTAGCACGCTGTCTCGCTGATCCTGGCTTTCGGCAAGCAGGCGTGCCAGACCGCCGACATTCTGCACTCTGGCAGCCTAGTTGCCAGCTTTCGGCAGCTGCTGTCCTAGCAAGGAAGCTCAGGGAGTCAAAGCCAGTGCCGGGCGGCACCTTTCTGCTTTGCCCGCCTAAGCGGCGTCACGCTCCCTCGGATACTGTGTCCTTTCCCTCTGCACTGCGTCTGCCGAGGTGCTCTCTGCCTCTCGGAGCAGAAGGGCAAAGGACAATGTTTTCCACAGCAGGGTAGAAATGGCATTGCTAGCAGGAAAGCTAGATGCCTTGGAACTGTCCCCTTAGCCCTTGCCACTCACTTCAGGCTCGTACGCTGAGCAGAACAGCCTGCTGTTCTGAAGCTTCGCTGGCTGCCGTTCGTGCCCAGACGCCATTTCCTTCCCAAGGAGGCGAAGCGCCGTCTACTTCTCGCAGCGAGCACGCTGCTCCTGGCTTTCGCTTCTGCCGCAACGAGCTCGCTACGAGCACTTTTCTTCTCAACCCTCTAGACCATTGCGTTCTGCTTTTCTTGTCTCGTGAATGGAGACGGAAAGCTTCTCGGCTACAATCTCGCCCAGAACAACTGCGGCTACACATTAAGCTCGCCCGGAACGCCCTGCTGAAACTTGCCTTCTGGCACCCCATTCGCGGGGCAGCCGTCTTTCTTCGGCCACCTGCCAAGTGGCCCCATATCGCCGCGCTCGTTGCACTCCGCTTGTCAGATTGGCTTCCCGTGGCGCTGATTTCAGCCTGGCCAAATACTAGCGCTGCGGAGAGCTGTCTCGCAGACAATCATGTTCCAGCATAGAAATTTGTCCTGCAATGTTCCCCCCTCTTTTCCCGCATGGTGTTGCTCTGATGAATGCCTTGAGCATGGAACGACTTAAGCCAGCAAGTATTCCTCGCCGGCCACCGCTCGCTGTGCAAGAGGTATGCCGTGGAGCCTTTGAACGCTGCCAAGCAAAAAGCAGAGCAGTGACCATAAAAGCGAGGAGAGAGCATGCACGAAGCACACTAGTTCTGTCTAGTGCTTTCCGTGCAGAGAGGCGGCAAAGCTGAATGCCGTGCCAGAGCTTCACTTCTCGCTGGAGCACAGGAAGGCAAGAATGAAGAGGCAGAACACAGCCTTGGTTTCAGCAGCCTCCGGGACCGCAAAAGTTCAGCAATAGCTCTGTCAAAGCAGAACTCGGCTGAGAATGCTCTCGCAGCTTGGGAAAGTTAGGCGCAGCTGTTGACCAGCTCTGCCCGTGGCCACAGGCTGCTTCTTCCACCTTCACTGTGGCAGAGCTTTTGCGGAGCAGAGAGGGCATTCTTCAAGGGCGTGTTCTCCAAGGTGCTGTGAAACAGAGCCTAGCACGCTGTCTCGCTGATCCTGGCTTTCGGCAAGCAGGCGTGCCAGACCGCCGACATTCTGCACTCTGGCAGCCTAGTTGCCAGCTTTCGGCAGCTGCTGTCCTAGCAAGGAAGCTCAGGGAGTCAAAGCCAGTGCCGGGCGGCACCTTTCTGCTTTGCCCGCCTAAGCGGCGTCACGCTCCCTCGGATACTGTGTCCTTTCCCTCTGCACTGCGTCTGCCGAGGTGCTCTCTGCCTCTCGGAGCAGAAGGGCAAAGGACAATGTTATCCACAGCAGGGTAGAAACGGCATTGCTAGCAGGAAAGCTAGATGCCTTGGAACTGTCCCCTTAGCCCTTGCCACTCACTTCAGGCTCGTACGCTGAGCAGAACAGCCTGCTGTTCTGAAGCTTCGCTGGCTGCCGTTCGTGCCCAGACGCCATTTCCTTCCCAAGGAGGCGAAGCGCCGTCTACTTCTCGCAGCGAGCACGCTGCTCCTGGCTTTCGCTTCTGCCGCAACGAGCTCGCTACGAGCACTTTTCTTCTCAACCCTCTAGACCATTGCGTTCTGCTTTTCTTGTCTCGTGAATGGAGACGGAAAGCTTCTCGGCTACAATCTCGCCTAGAACAACTGCGGCTACACATTAAGCTCGCCCGGAACGCCCTGCTGAAACTTGCCTTCTGGCACCCCATTCGCGGGGCAGCCGTCTTTCTTCGGCCACCTGCCAAGTGGCCCCATATCGCCGCGCTCGTTGCACTCCGCTTGTCAGATTGGCTTCCCGTGGCGCTGATTTCAGCCTGGCCAAATACTAGCGCTGCGGAGAGCTGTCTCGCAGACAATCATGTTCCAGCATAGAAATTTGTCCTGCAATGTTCCCCCCTCTTTTCCCGCATGGTGTTGCTCTGATGAATGCCTTGAGCATGGAACGACTTAAGCCAGCAAGTATTCCTCGCCGGCCACCGCTCGCTGTGCAAGAGGTATGCCGTGGACCCTTTGAACGCTGCCAAGCAAAAAGCAGAGCAGTGACCATAAAAGCGAGGAGAGAGCATGCACGAAGCACACTAGTTCTGTCTAGTGCTTTCCGTGCAGAGAGGCGGCAAAGCTGAATGCCGTGCCAGAGCTTCACTTCTCGCTGGAGCACAGGAAGGCAAGAATGAAGAGGCAGAACACAGCCTTGGTTTCAGCAGCCTCCGGGACCGCAAAAGTTCAGCAATAGCTCTGTCAAAGCAAAACTCGGCTGAGAATGCTCTCGCAGCTTGGGAAAGTTAGGCGCAGCTGTTGACCAGCTCTGCCCGTGGCCACAGGCTGCTTCTTCCACCTTCACTGTGGCAGAGCTTTTGCGGAGCAGAGACGGCATTCTTCAAGGGCGTGTTCTCCAAGGTGCTGTGAAACAGAGCCTAGCACGCTGTCTCGCTGATCCTGGCTTTCGGCAAGCAGGCGTGCCAGACCGCCGACATTCTGCACTCTGGCAGCCTAGTTGCCAGCTTTCGGCAGCTGCTGTCCTAGCAAGGAAGCTCAGGGAGTCAAAGCCAGTGCCGGGCGGCACCTTTCTGCTTTGCCCGCCTAAGCGGCGTCACGCTCCCTCGGATACTGTGTCCTTTCCCTCTGCACTGCGTCTGCCGAGGTGCTCTCTGCCTCTCGGAGCAGAAGGGCAAAGGACAATGTTTTCCACAGCAGGGTAGAAACGGCATTGCTAGCAGGAAAGCTAGATGCCTTGGAACTGTCCCCTTAGCCCTTGCCACTCACTTCAGGCTCGTACGCTGAGCAGAACAGCCTGCTGTTCTGAAGCTTCGCTGGCTGCCGTTCGTGCCCAGACGCCATTTCCTTCCCAAGGAGGCGAAGCGCCGTCTACTTCTCGCAGCGAGCACGCTGCTCCTGGCTTTCGCTTCTGCCGCAACGAGCTCGCTACGAGCACTTTTCTTCTCAACCCTCTAGACCATTGCGTTCTGCTTTTCTTGTCTCGTGAATGGAGACGGAAAGCTTCTCGGCTACAATCTCGCCCAGAACAACTGCGGCTACACATTAAGCTCGCCCGGAACGCCCTGCTGAAACTTGCCTTCTGGCACCCCATTCGCGGGGCAGCCGTCTTTCTTCGGCCACCTGCCAAGTGGCCCCATATCGCCGCGCTCGTTGCACTCCGCTTGTCAGATTGGCTTCCCGTGGCGCTGATTTCAGCCTGGCCAAATACTAGCGCTGCGGAGAGCTGTCTCGCAGACAATCATGTTCCAGCATAGAAATTTGTCCTGCAATGTTCCCCCCTCTTTTCCCGCATGGTGTTGCTCTGATGAATGCCTTGAGCATGGAACGACTTAAGCCAGCAAGTATTCCTCGCCGGCCACCGCTCGCTGTGCAAGAGGTATGCCGTGGACCCTTTGAACGCTGCCAAGCAAAAAGCAGAGCAGTGACCATAAAAGCGAGGAGAGAGCATGCACGAAGCACACTAGTTCTGTCTAGTGCTTTCCGTGCAGAGAGGCGGCAAAGCTGAATGCCGTGCCAGAGCTTCACTTCTCGCTGGAGCACAGGAAGGCAAGAATGAAGAGGCAGAACACAGCCTTGGTTTCAGCAGCCTCCGGGACCGCAAAAGTTCAGCAATAGCTCTGTCAAAGCAGAACTCGGCTGAGAATGCTCTCGCGGCTTGGGAAAGTTAGGCGCAGCTGTTGACCAGCTCTGCCCGTGGCCACAGGCTGCTTCTTCCACCTTCACTGTGGCAGAGCTTTTGCGGAGCAGAGACGGCATTCTTCAAGGGCGTGTTCTCCAAGGTGCTGTGAAACAGAGCCTAGCACGCTGTCTCGCTGATCCTGGCTTTCGGCAAGCAGGCGTGCCAGACCGCCGACATTCTGCACTCTGGCAGCCTAGTTGCCAGCTTTCGGCAGCTGCTGTCCTAGCAAGGAAGCTCAGGGAGTCAAAGCCAGTGCCGGGCGGCACCTTTCTGCTTTGCCCGCCTAAGCGGCGTCACGCTCCCTCGGATACTGTGTCCTTTCCCTCTGCACTGCGTCTGCCGAGGTGCTCTCTGCCTCTCGGAGCAGAAGGGCAAAGGACAATGTTTTCCACAGCAGGGTAGAAATGGCATTGCTAGCAGGAAAGCTAGATGCCTTGGAACTGTCCCCTTAGCCCTTGCCACTCACTTCAGGCTCGTACGCTGAGCAGAACAGCCTGCTGTTCTGAAGCTTCGCTGGCTGCCGTTCGTGCCCAGACGCCATTTCCTTCCCAAGGAGGCGAAGCGCCGTCTACTTCTCGCAGCGAGCACGCTGCTCCTGGCTTTCGCTTCTGCCGCAACGAGCTCGCTACGAGCACTTTTCTTCTCAACCCTCTAGACCATTGCGTTCTGCTTTTCTTGTCTCGTGAATGGAGACGGAAAGCTTCTCGGCTACAATCTCGCCCAGAACAACTGCGGCTACACATTAAGCTCGCCCGGAACGCCCTGCTGAAACTTGCCTTCTGGTACCCCATTCGCGGGGCAGCCGTCTTTCTTCGGCCACCTGCCAAGTGGCCCCATATCGCCGCGCTCGTTGCACTCCGCTTGTCAGATTGGCTTCCCGTGGCGCTGATTTCAGCCTGGCCAAATACTAGCGCTGCGGAGAGCTGTCTCGCAGACAATCATGTTCCAGCATAGAAATTTGTCCTGCAATGTTCCCCCCTCTTTTCCCGCATGGTGTTGCTCTGATGAATGCCTTGAGCATGGAACGACTTAAGCCAGCAAGTATTCCTCGCCGGCCACCGCTCGCTGTGCAAGAGGTATGCCGTGGACCCTTTGAACGCTGCCAAGCAAAAAGCAGAGCAGTGACCATAAAAGCGAGGAGAGAGCATGCACGAAGCACACTAGTTCTGTCTAGTGCTTTCCGTGCAGAGAGGCGGCAAAGCTGAATGCCGTGCCAGAGCTTCACTTCTCGCTGGAGCACAGGAAGGCAAGAATGAAGAGGCAGAACACAGCCTTGGTTTCAGCAGCCTCCGGGACCGCAAAAGTTCAGCAATAGCTCTGTCAAAGCAGAACTCGGCTGAGAATGCTCTCGCAGCTTGAGAAAGTTAGGCGCAGCTGTTGACCAGCTCTGCCCCTGGCCACAGGCTGCTTCTTCCACCTTCACTGTGGCAGAGCTTTTGCGGAGCAGAGAGGGCATTCTTCAAGGGCGTGTTCTCCAAGGTGCTGTGAAACAGAGCCTAGCACGCTGTCTCGCTGATCCTGGCTTTCGGCAAGCAGGCGTGCCAGACCGCCGACATTCTGCACTCTGGCAGCCTAGTTGCCAGCTTTCGGCAGCTGCTGTCCTAGCAAGGAAGCTCAGGGAGTCAAAGCCAGTGCCGGGCGGCACCTTTCTGCTTTGCCCGCCTAAGCGGCGTCACGCTCCCTCGGATACTGTGTCCTTTCCCTCTGCACTGCGTCTGCCGAGGTGCTCTCTGCCTCTCGGAGCAGAAGGGCAAAGGACAATGTTTTCCACAGCAGGGTAGAAACGGCATTGCTAGCAGGAAAGCTAGATGCCTTGGAACTGTCCCCTTAGCCCTTGCCACTCACTTCAGGCTCGTACGCTGAGCAGAACAGCCTGCTGTTCTGAAGCTTCGCTGGCTGCCGTTCGTGCCCAGACGCCATTTCCTTCCCAAGGAGGCGAAGCGCCGTCTACTTCTCGCAGCGAGCACGCTGCTCCTGGCTTTCGCTTCTGCCGCAACGAGCTCGCTACGAGCACTTTTCTTCTCAACCCTCTAGACCATTGCGTTCTGCTTTTCTTGTCTCGTGAATGGAGACGGAAAGCTTCTCGGCTACAATCTCGCCCAGAACAACTGCGGCTACACATTAAGCTCGCCCGGAACGCCCTGCTGAAACTTGCCTTCTGGCACCCCATTCGCGGGGCAGCCGTCTTTCTTCGGCCACCTGCCAAGTGGCCCCATATCGCCGCGCTCGTTGCACTCCGCTTGTCAGATTGGCTTCCCGTGGCGCTGATTTCAGCCTGGCCAAATACTAGCGCTGCGGAGAGCTGTCTCGCAGACAATCATGTTCCAGCATAGAAATTTGTCCTGCAATGTTCCCCCCTCTTTTCCCGCATGGTGTTGCTCTGATGAATGCCTTGAGCATGGAACGACTTAAGCCAGCAAGTATTCCTCGCCGGCCACCGCTCGCTGTGCAAGAGGTATGCCGTGGACCCTTTGAACGCTGCCAAGCAAAAAGCAGAGCAGTGACCATAAAAGCGAGGAGAGAGCATGCACGAAGCACACTAGTTCTGTCTAGTGCTTTCCGTGCAGAGAGGCGGCAAAGCTGAATGCCGTGCCAGAGCTTCACTTCTCGCTGGAGCACAGGAAGGCAAGAATGAAGAGGCAGAACACAGCCTTGGTTTCAGCAGCCTCCGGGACCGCAAAAGTTCAGCAATAGCTCTGTCAAAGCAGAACTCGGCTGAGAATGCTCTCGCAGCTTGGGAAAGTTAGGCGCAGCTGTTGACCAGCTCTGCCCCTGGCCACAGGCTGCTTCTTCCACCTTCACTGTGGCAGAGCTTTTGCGGAGCAGAGAGGGCATTCTTCAAGGGCGTGTTCTCCAAGGTGCTGTGAAACAGAGCCTAGCACGCTGTCTCGCTGATCCTGGCTTTCGGCAAGCAGGCGTGCCAGACCGCCGACATTCTGCACTCTGGCAGCCTAGTTGCCAGCTTTCGGCAGCTGCTGTCCTAGCAAGGAAGCTCAGGGAGTCAAAGCCAGTGCCGGGCGGCACCTTTCTGCTTTGCCCGCCTAAGCGGCGTCACGCTCCCTCGGATACTGTGTCCTTTCCCTCTGCACTGCGTCTGCCGAGGTGCTCTCTGCCTCTCGGAGCAGAAGGGCAAAGGACAATGTTTTCCACAGCAGGGTAGAAATGGCATTGCTAGCAGGAAAGCTAGATGCCTTGGAACTGTCCCCTTAGCCCTTGCCACTCACTTCAGGCTCGTACGCTGAGCAGAACAGCCTGCTGTTCTGAAGCTTCGCTGGCTGCCGTTCGTGCCCAGACGCCATTTCCTTCCCAAGGAGGCGAAGCGCCGTCTACTTCTCGCAGCGAGCACGCTGCTCCTGGCTTTCGCTTCTGCCGCAACGAGCTCGCTACGAGCACTTTTCTTCTCAACCCTCTAGACCATTGCGTTCTGCTTTTCTTGTCTCGTGAATGGAGACGGAAAGCTTCTCGGCTACAATCTCGCCCAGAACAACTGCGGCTACACATTAAGCTCGCCCGGAACGCCCTGCTGAAACTTGCCTTCTGGTACCCCATTCGCGGGGCAGCCGTCTTTCTTCGGCCACCTGCCAAGTGGCCCCATATCGCCGCGCTCGTTGCACTCCGCTTGTCAGATTGGCTTCCCGTGGCGCTGATTTCAGCCTGGCCAAATACTAGCGCTGCGGAGAGCTGTCTCGCAGACAATCATGTTCCAGCATAGAAATTTGTCCTGCAATGTTCCCCCCTCTTTTCCCGCATGGTGTTGCTCTGATGAATGCCTTGAGCATGGAACGACTTAAGCCAGCAAGTATTCCTCGCCGGCCACCGCTCGCTGTGCAAGAGGTATGCCGTGGACCCTTTGAACGCTGCCAAGCAAAAAGCAGAGCAGTGACCATAAAAGCGAGGAGAGAGCATGCACGAAGCACACTAGTTCTGTCTAGTGCTTTCCGTGCAGAGAGGCGGCAAAGCTGAATGCCGTGCCAGAGCTTCACTTCTCGCTGGAGCACAGGAAGGCAAGAATGAAGAGGCAGAACACAGCCTTGGTTTCAGCAGCCTCCGGGACCGCAAAAGTTCAGCAATAGCTCTGTCAAAGCAGAACTCGGCTGAGAATGCTCTCGCAGCTTGAGAAAGTTAGGCGCAGCTGTTGACCAGCTCTGCCCCTGGCCACAGGCTGCTTCTTCCACCTTCACTGTGGCAGAGCTTTTGCGGAGCAGAGAGGGCATTCTTCAAGGGCGTGTTCTCCAAGGTGCTGTGAAACAGAGCCTAGCACGCTGTCTCGCTGATCCTGGCTTTCGGCAAGCAGGCGTGCCAGACCGCCGACATTCTGCACTCTGGCAGCCTAGTTGCCAGCTTTCGGCAGCTGCTGTCCTAGCAAGGAAGCTCAGGGAGTCAAAGCCAGTGCCGGGCGGCACCTTTCTGCTTTGCCCGCCTAAGCGGCGTCACGCTCCCTCGGATACTGTGTCCTTTCCCTCTGCACTGCGTCTGCCGAGGTGCTCTCTGCCTCTCGGAGCAGAAGGGCAAAGGACAATGTTTTCCACAGCAGGGTAGAAACGGCATTGCTAGCAGGAAAGCTAGATGCCTTGGAACTGTCCCCTTAGCCCTTGCCACTCACTTCAGGCTCGTACGCTGAGCAGAACAGCCTGCTGTTCTGAAGCTTCGCTGGCTGCCGTTCGTGCCCAGACGCCATTTCCTTCCCAAGGAGGCGAAGCGCCGTCTACTTCTCGCAGCGAGCACGCTGCTCCTGGCTTTCGCTTCTGCCGCAACGAGCTCGCTACGAGCACTTTTCTTCTCAACCCTCTAGACCATTGCGTTCTGCTTTTCTTGTCTCGTGAATGGAGACGGAAAGCTTCTCGGCTACAATCTCGCCCAGAACAACTGCGGCTACACATTAAGCTCGCCCGGAACGCCCTGCTGAAACTTGCCTTCTGGCACCCCATTCGCGGGGCAGCCGTCTTTCTTCGGCCACCTGCCAAGTGGCCCCATATCGCCGCGCTCGTTGCACTCCGCTTGTCAGATTGGCTTCCCGTGGCGCTGATTTCAGCCTGGCCAAATACTAGCGCTGCGGAGAGCTGTCTCGCAGACAATCATGTTCCAGCATAGAAATTTGTCCTGCAATGTTCCCCCCTCTTTTCCCGCATGGTGTTGCTCTGATGAATGCCTTGAGCATGGAACGACTTAAGCCAGCAAGTATTCCTCGCCGGCCACCGCTCGCTGTGCAAGAGGTATGCCGTGGAGCCTTTGAACGCTGCCAAGCAAAAAGCAGAGCAGTGACCATAAAAGCGAGGAGAGAGCATGCACGAAGCACACTAGTTCTGTCTAGTGCTTTCCGTGCAGAGAGGCGGCAAAGCTGAATGCCGTGCCAGAGCTTCACTTCTCGCTGGAGCACAGGAAGGCAAGAATGAAGAGGCAGAACACAGCCTTGGTTTCAGCAGCCTCCGGGACCGCAAAAGTTCAGCAATAGCTCTGTCAAAGCAGAACTCGGCTGAGAATGCTCTCGCAGCTTGGGAAAGTTAGGCGCAGCTGTTGACCAGCTCTGCCCCTGGCCACAGGCTGCTTCTTCCACCTTCACTGTGGCAGAGCTTTTGCGGAGCAGAGACGGCATTCTTCAAGGGCGTGTTCTCCAAGGTGCTGTGAAACAGAGCCTAGCACGCTGTCTCGCTGATCCTGGCTTTCGGCAAGCAGGCGTGCCAGACCGCCGACATTCTGCACTCTGGCAGCCTAGTTGCCAGCTTTCGGCAGCTGCTGTCCTAGCAAGGAAGCTCAGGGAGTCAAAGCCAGTGCCGGGCGGCACCTTTCTGCTTTGCCCGCCTAAGCGGCGTCACGCTCCCTCGGATACTGTGTCCTTTCCCTCTGCACTGCGTCTGCCGAGGTGCTCTCTGCCTCTCGGAGCAGAAGGGCAAAGGACAATGTTTTCCACAGCAGGGTAGAAACGGCATTGCTAGCAGGAAAGCTAGATGCCTTGGAACTGTCCCCTTAGCCCTTGCCACTCACTTCAGGCTCGTACGCTGAGCAGAACAGCCTGCTGTTCTGAAGCTTCGCTGGCTGCCGTTCGTGCCCAGACGCCATTTCCTTCCCAAGGAGGCGAAGCGCCGTCTACTTCTCGCAGCGAGCACGCTGCTCCTGGCTTTCGCTTCTGCCGCAACGAGCTCGCTACGAGCACTTTTCTTCTCAACCCTCTAGACCATTGCGTTCTGCTTTTCTTGTCTCGTGAATGGAGACGGAAAGCTTCTCGGCTACAATCTCGCCCAGAACAACTGCGGCTACACATTAAGCTCGCCCGGAACGCCCTGCTGAAACTTGCCTTCTGGCACCCCATTCGCGGGAAGCCGTCTTTCTTCGGCCACCTGCCAAGTGGCCCCATATCGCCGCGCTCGTTGCACTCCGCTTGTCAGATTGGCTTCCCGTGGCGCTGATTTCAGCCTGGCCAAATACTAGCGCTGCGGAGAGCTGTCTCGCAGACAATCATGTTCCAGCATAGAAATTTGTCCTGCAATGTTCCCCCCTCTTTTCCCCCATGGTGTTGCTCTGATGAATGCCTTGAGCATGGAACGACTTAAGCCAGCAAGTATTCCTCGCCGGCCACCGCTCGCTGTGCAAGAGGTATGCCGTGGAGCCTTTGAACGCTGCCAAGCAAAAAGCAGAGCAGTGACCATAAAAGCGAGGAGAGAGCATGCACGAAGCACACTAGTTCTGTCTAGTGCTTTCCGTGCAGAGAGGCGGCAAAGCTGAATGCCGTGCCAGAGCTTCACTTCTCGCTGGAGCACAGGAAGGCAAGAATGAAGAGGCAGAACACAGCCTTGGTTTCAGCAGCCTCCGGGACCGCAAAAGTTCAGCAATAGCTCTGTCAAAGCAGAACTCGGCTGAGAATGCTCTCGCAGCTTGGGAAAGTTAGGCGCAGCTGTTGACCAGCTCTGCCCGTGGCCACAGGCTGCTTCTTCGACCTTCACTGTGGCAGAGCTTTTGCGGAGCAGAGACGGCATTCTTCAAGGGCGTGTTCTCCAAGGTGCTGTGAAACAGAGCCTAGCACGCTGTCTCGCTGATCCTGGCTTTCGGCAAGCAGGCGTGCCAGACCGCCGACATTCTGCACTCTGGCAGCCTAGTTGCCAGCTTTCGGCAGCTGCTGTCCTAGCAAGGAAGCTCAGGTAGTCAAAGCCAGTGCCGGGCGGCACCTTTCTGCTTTGCCCGCCTAAGCGGCGTCACGCTCCCTCGGATACTGTGTCCTTTCCCTCTGCACTGCGTCTGCCGAGGTGCTCTCTGCCTCTCGGAGCAGAAGGGCAAAGGACAATGTTTTCCACAGCAGGGTAGAAATGGCATTGCTAGCAGGAAAGCTAGATGCCTTGGAACTGTCCCCTTTGCCCTTGCCACTCACTTCAGGCTCGTACGCTGAGCAGAACAGCCTGCTGTTCTGAAGCTTCGCTGGCTGCCGTTCGTGCCCAGACGCCATTTCCTTCCCAAGGAGGCGAAGCGCCGTCTACTTCTCGCAGCGAGCACGCTGCTCCTGGCTTTCGCTTCTGCCGCAACGAGCTCGCTACGAGCACTTTTCTTCTCAACCCTCTAGACCATTGCGTTCTGCTTTTCTTGTCTCGTGAATGGAGACGGAAAGCTTCTCGGCTACAATCTCGCCTAGAACAACTGCGGCTACACATTAAGCTCGCCCGGAACGCCCTGCTGAAACTTGCCTTCTGGCACCCCATTCGCGGGAAGCCGTCTTTCTTCGGCCACCTGCCAAGTGGCCCCATATCGCCGCGCTCGTTGCACTCCGCTTGTCAGATTGGCTTCCCGTGGCGCTGATTTCAGCCTGGCCAAATACTAGCGCTGCGGAGAGCTGTCTCGCAGACAATCATGTTCCAGCATAGAAATTTGTCCTGCAATGTTCCCCCCTCTTTTCCCGCATGGTGTTGCTCTGATGAATGCCTTGAGCATGGAACGACTTAAGCCAGCAAGTATTCCTCGCCGGCCACCGCTCGCTGTGCAAGAGGTATGCCGTGGAGCCTTTGAACGCTGCCAAGCAAAAAGCAGAGCAGTGACCATAAAAGCGAGGAGAGAGCATGCACGAAGCACACTAGTTCTGTCTAGTGCTTTCCGTGCAGAGAGGCGGCAAAGCTGAATGCCGTGCCAGAGCTTCACTTCTCGCTGGAGCACAGGAAGGCAAGAATGAAGAGGCAGAACACAGCCTTGGTTTCAGCAGCCTCCGGGACCGCAAAAGTTCAGCAATAGCTCTGTCAAAGCAGAACTCGGCTGAGAATGCTCTCGCAGCTTGGGAAAGTTAGGCGCAGCTGTTGACCAGCTCTGCCCGTGGCCACAGGCTGCTTCTTCCACCTTCACTGTGGCAGAGCTTTTGCGGAGCAGAGACGGCATTCTTCAAGGGCGTGTTCTCCAAGGTGCTGTGAAACAGAGCCTAGCACGCTGTCTCGCTGATCCTGGCTTTCGGCAAGCAGGCGTGCCAGACCGCCGACATTCTGCACTCTGGCAGCCTAGTTGCCAGCTTTCGGCAGCTGCTGTCCTAGCAAGGAAGCTCAGGGAGTCAAAGCCAGTGCCGGGCGGCACCTTTCTGCTTTGCCCGCCTAAGCGGCGTCACGCTCCCTCGGATACTGTGTCCTTTCCCTCTGCACTGCGTCTGCCGAGGTGCTCTCTGCCTCTCGGAGCAGAAGGGCAAAGGACAATGTTTTCCACAGCAGGGTAGAAACGGCATTGCTAGCAGGAAAGCTAGATGCCTTGGAACTGTCCCCTTAGCCCTTGCCACTCACTTCAGGCTCGTACGCTGAGCAGAACAGCCTGCTGTTCTGAAGCTTCGCTGGCTGCCGTTCGTGCCCAGACGCCATTTCCTTCCCAAGGAGGCGAAGCGCCGTCTACTTCTCGCAGCGAGCACGCTGCTCCTGGCTTTCGCTTCTGCCGCAACGAGCTCGCTACGAGCACTTTTCTTCTCAACCCTCTAGACCATTGCGTTCTGCTTTTCTTGTCTCGTGAATGGAGACGGAAAGCTTCTCGGCTACAATCTCGCCCAGAACAACTGCGGCTACACATTAAGCTCGCCCGGAACGCCCTGCTGAAACTTGCCTTCTGGCACCCCATTCGCGGGGCAGCCGTCTTTCTTCGGCCACCTGCCAAGTGGCCCCATATCGCCGCGCTCGTTGCACTCCGCTTGTCAGATTGGCTTCCCGTGGCGCTGATTTCAGCCTGGCCAAATACTAGCGCTGCGGAGAGCTGTCTCGCAGACAATCATGTTCCAGCATAGAAATTTGTCCTGCAATGTTCCCCCCTCTTTTCCCGCATGGTGTTGCTCTGATGAATGCCTTGAGCATGGAACGACTTAAGCCAGCAAGTATTCCTCGCCGGCCACCGCTCGCTGTGCAAGAGGTATGCCGTGGAGCCTTTGAACGCTGCCAAGCAAAAAGCAGAGCAGTGACCATAAAAGCGAGGAGAGAGCATGCACGAAGCACACTAGTTCTGTCTAGTGCTTTCCGTGCAGAGAGGCGGCAAAGCTGAATGCCGTGCCAGAGCTTCACTTCTCGCTGGAGCACAGGAAGGCAAGAATGAAGAGGCAGAACACAGCCTTGGTTTCAGCAGCCTCCGGGACCGCAAAAGTTCAGCAATAGCTCTGTCAAAGCAGAACTCGGCTGAGAATGCTCTCGCAGCTTGGGAAAGTTAGGCGCAGCTGTTGACCAGCTCTGCCCGTGGCCACAGGCTGCTTCTTCCACCTTCACTGTGGCAGAGCTTTTGCGGAGCAGAGAGGGCATTCTTCAAGGGCGTGTTCTCCAAGGTGCTGTGAAACAGAGCCTAGCACGCTGTCTCGCTGATCCTGGCTTTCGGCAAGCAGGCGTGCCAGACCGCCGACATTCTGCACTCTGGCAGCCTAGTTGCCAGCTTTCGGCAGCTGCTGTCCTAGCAAGGAAGCTCAGGGAGTCAAAGCCAGTGCCGGGCGGCACCTTTCTGCTTTGCCCGCCTAAGCGGCGTCACGCTCCCTCGGATACTGTGTCCTTTCCCTCTGCACTGCGTCTGCCGAGGTGCTCTCTGCCTCTCGGAGCAGAAGGGCAAAGGACAATGTTTTCCACAGCAGGGTAGAAACGGCATTGCTAGCAGGAAAGCTAGATGCCTTGGAACTGTCCCCTTAGCCCTTGCCACTCACTTCAGGCTCGTACGCTGAGCAGAACAGCCTGCTGTTCTGAAGCTTCGCTGGCTGCCGTTCGTGCCCAGACGCCATTTCCTTCCCAAGGAGGCGAAGCGCCGTCTACTTCTCGCAGCGAGCACGCTGCTCCTGGCTTTCGCTTCTGCCGCAACGAGCTCGCTACGAGCACTTTTCTTCTCAACCCTCTAGACCATTGCGTTCTGCTTTTCTTGTCTCGTGAATGGAGACGGAAAGCTTCTCGGCTACAATCTCGCCCAGAACAACTGCGGCTACACATTAAGCTCGCCCGGAACGCCCTGCTGAAACTTGCCTTCTGGCACCCCATTCGCGGGGCAGCCGTCTTTCTTCGGCCACCTGCCAAGTGGCCCCATATCGCCGCGCTCGTTGCACTCCGCTTGTCAGATTGGCTTCCCGTGGCGCTGATTTCAGCCTGGCCAAATACTAGCGCTGCGGAGAGCTGTCTCGCAGACAATCATGTTCCAGCATAGAAATTTGTCCTGCAATGTTCCCCCCTCTTTTCCCGCATGGTGTTGCTCTGATGAATGCCTTGAGCATGGAACGACTTAAGCCAGCAAGTATTCCTCGCCGGCCACCGCTCGCTGTGCAAGAGGTATGCCGTGGAGCCTTTGAACGCTGCCAAGCAAAAAGCAGAGCAGTGACCATAAAAGCGAGGAGAGAGCATGCACGAAGCACACTAGTTCTGTCTAGTGCTTTCCGTGCAGAGAGGCGGCAAAGCTGAATGCCGTGCCAGAGCTTCACTTCTCGCTGGAGCACAGGAAGGCAAGAATGAAGAGGCAGAACACAGCCTTGGTTTCAGCAGCCTCCGGGACCGCAAAAGTTCAGCAATAGCTCTGTCAAAGCAGAACTCGGCTGAGAATGCTCTCGCAGCTTGAGAAAGTTAGGCGCAGCTGTTGACCAGCTCTGCCCGTGGCCACAGGCTGCTTCTTCGACCTTCACTGTGGCAGAGCTTTTGCGGAGCAGAGACGGCATTCTTCAAGGGCGTGTTCTCCAAGGTGCTGTGAAACAGAGCCTAGCACGCTGTCTCGCTGATCCTGGCTTTCGGCAAGCAGGCGTGCCAGACCGCCGACATTCTGCACTCTGGCAGCCTAGTTGCCAGCTTTCGGCAGCTGCTGTCCTAGCAAGGAAGCTCAGGGAGTCAAAGCCAGTGCCGGGCGGCACCTTTCTGCTTTGCCCGCCTAAGCGGCGTCACGCTCCCTCGGATACTGTGTCCTTTCCCTCTGCACTGCGTCTGCCGAGGTGCTCTGTGCCTCTCGGAGCAGAAGGGCAAAGGACAATGTTATCCACAGCAGGGTAGAAATGGCATTGCTAGCAGGAAAGCTAGATGCCTTGGGACTGTCCCCTTAGCCCTTGCCACTCACTTCAGGCTCGTACGCTGAGCAGAACAGCCTGCTGTTCTGAAGCTTCGCTGGCTGCCGTTCGTGCCCAGACGCCATTTCCTTCCCAAGGAGGCGAAGCGCCGTCTACTTCTCGCAGCGAGCACGCTGCTCCTGGCTTTCGCTTCTGCCGCAACGAGCTCGCTACGAGCACTTTTCTTCTCAACCCTCTAGACCATTGCGTTCTGCTTTTCTTGTCTCGTGAATGGAGACGGAAAGCTTCTCGGCTACAATCTCGCCCAGAACAACTGCGGCTACACATTAAGCTCGCCCGGAACGCCCTGCTGAAACTTGCCTTCTGGCAACCCATTCGCGGGAAAGCCGTCTTTCTTCGGCCACCTGCCAAGTGGCCCCATATCGCCGCGCTCGTTGCACTCCGCTTGTCAGATTGGCTTCCCGTGGCGCTGATTTCAGCCTGGCCAAATACTAGCGCTGCGGAGAGCTGTCTCGCAGACAATCATGTTCCAGCATAGAAATTTGTCCTGCAATGTTCCCACCTCTTTTCCCCCATGGTGTTGCTCTGATGAATGCCTTGAGCATGGAACGACTTAAGCCAGCAAGTATTCCTCGCCGGCCACCTCTCGCTGTGCAAGAGGTATGCCGTGGACCCTTGGAACGCTGCCAAGCAAAAAGCAGAGCAGTGACCATAAAAGCGAGGAGAGAGCATGCACGAAGCACACTAGTTCTGTCTAGTGCTTTCCGTGCAGAGAGGCGGCAAAGCTGAATGCCGTGCCAGAGCTTCACTTCTCGCTGGAGCACAGGAAGGCAAGAATGAAGAGGCAGAACACAGCCTTGGTTTCAGCAGCCTCCGGGACCGCAAAAGTTCAGCAATAGCTCTGTCAAAGCAGAACTCGGCTGAGAATGCTCTCGCAGCTTGGGAAAGTTAGGCGCAGCTGTTGACCAGCTCTGCCCGTGGCCACAGGCTGCTTCTTCCACCTTCACTGTGGCAGAGCTTTTGCGGAGCAGAGACGGCATTCTTCAAGGGCGTGTTCTCCAAGGTGCTGTGAAACAGAGCCTAGCACGCTGTCTCGCTGATCCTGGCTTTCGGCAAGCAGGCGTGCCAGACCGCCGACATTCTGCACTCTGGCAGCCTAGTTGCCAGCTTTCGGCAGCTGCTGTCCTAGCAAGGAAGCTCAGGGAGTCAAAGCCAGTGCCGGGCGGCACCTTTCTGCTTTGCCCGCCTAAGCGGCGTCACGCTCCCTCGGATACTGTGTCCTTTCCCTCTGCACTGCGTCTGCCGAGGTGCTCTCTGCCTCTCGGAGCAGAAGGGCAAAGGACAATGTTTTCCACAGCAGGGTAGAAATGGCATTGCTAGCAGGAAAGCTAGATGCCTTGGAACTGTCCCCTTAGCCCTTGCCACTCACTTCAGGCTCGTACGCTGAGCAGAACAGCCTGCTGTTCTGAAGCTTCGCTGGCTGCCGTTCGTGCCCAGACGCCATTTCCTTCCCAAGGAGGCGAAGCGCCGTCTACTTCTCGCAGCGAGCACGCTGCTCCTGGCTTTCGCTTCTGCCGCAACGAGCTCGCTACGAGCACTTTTCTTCTCAACCCTCTAGACCATTGCGTTCTGCTTTTCTTGTCTCGTGAATGGAGACGGAAAGCTTCTCGGCTACAATCTCGCCCAGAACAACTGCGGCTACACATTAAGCTCGCCCGGAACGCCCTGCTGAAACTTGCCTTCTGGCACCCCATTCGCGGGGCAGCCGTCTTTCTTCGGCCACCTGCCAAGTGGCCCCATATCGCCGCGCTCGTTGCACTCCGCTTGTCAGATTGGCTTCCCGTGGCGCTGATTTCAGCCTGGCCAAATACTAGCGCTGCGGAGAGCTGTCTCGCAGACAATCATGTTCCAGCATAGAAATTTGTCCTGCAATGTTCCCCCCTCTTTTCCCGCATGGTGTTGCTCTGATGAATGCCTTGAGCATGGAACGACTTAAGCCAGCAAGTATTCCTCGCCGGCCACCGCTCGCTGTGCAAGAGGTATGCCGTGGAGCCTTTGAACGCTGCCAAGCAAAAAGCAGAGCAGTGACCATAAAAGCGAGGAGAGAGCATGCACGAAGCACACTAGTTCTGTCTAGTGCTTTCCGTGCAGAGAGGCGGCAAAGCTGAATGCCGTGCCAGAGCTTCACTTCTCGCTGGAGCACAGGAAGGCAAGAATGAAGAGGCAGAACACAGCCTTGGTTTCAGCAGCCTCCGGGACCGCAAAAGTTCAGCAATAGCTCTGTCAAAGCAGAACTCGGCTGAGAATGCTCTCGCAGCTTGGGAAAGTTAGGCGCAGCTGTTGACCAGCTCTGCCCGTGGCCACAGGCTGCTTCTTCCACCTTCACTGTGGCAGAGCTTTTGCGGAGCAGAGACGGCATTCTTCAAGGGCGTGTTCTCCAAGGTGCTGTGAAACAGAGCCTAGCACGCTGTCTCGCTGATCCTGGCTTTCGGCAAGCAGGCGTGCCAGACCGCCGACATTCTGCACTCTGGCAGCCTAGTTGCCAGCTTTCGGCAGCTGCTGTCCTAGCAAGGAAGCTCAGGGAGTCAAAGCCAGTGCCGGGCGGCACCTTTCTGCTTTGCCCGCCTAAGCGGCGTCACGCTCCCTCGGATACTGTGTCCTTTCCCTCTGCACTGCGTCTGCCGAGGTGCTCTCTGCCTCTCGGAGCAGAAGGGCAAAGGACAATGTTTTCCACAGCAGGGTAGAAACGGCATTGCTAGCAGGAAAGCTAGATGCCTTGGAACTGTCCCCTTAGCCCTTGCCACTCACTTCAGGCTCGTACGCTGAGCAGAACAGCCTGCTGTTCTGAAGCTTCGCTGGCTGCCGTTCGTGCCCAGACGCCATTTCCTTCCCAAGGAGGCGAAGCGCCGTCTACTTCTCGCAGCGAGCACGCTGCTCCTGGCTTTCGCTTCTGCCGCAACGAGCTCGCTACGAGCACTTTTCTTCTCAACCCTCTAGACCATTGCGTTCTGCTTTTCTTGTCTCGTGAATGGAGACGGAAAGCTTCTCGGCTACAATCTCGCCCAGAACAACTGCGGCTACACATTAAGCTCGCCCGGAACGCCCTGCTGAAACTTGCCTTCTGGCACCCCATTCGCGGGGCAGCCGTCTTTCTTCGGCCACCTGCCAAGTGGCCCCATATCGCCGCGCTCGTTGCACTCCGCTTGTCAGATTGGCTTCCCGTGGCGCTGATTTCAGCCTGGCCAAATACTAGCGCTGCGGAGAGCTGTCTCGCAGACAATCATGTTCCAGCATAGAAATTTGTCCTGCAATGTTCCCACCTCTTTTCCCCCATGGTGTTGCTCTGATGAATGCCTTGAGCATGGAACGACTTAAGCCAGCAAGTATTCCTCGCCGGCCACCTCTCGCTGTGCAAGAGGTATGCCGTGGACCCTTGGAACGCTGCCAAGCAAAAAGCAGAGCAGTGACCATAAAAGCGAGGAGAGAGCATGCACGAAGCACACCAGTTCTGTCTAGTGCTTTCCGTGCAGAGAGGCGGCAAAGCTGAATGCCGTGCCAGAGCTTCACTTCTCGCTGGAGCACAGGAAGGCAAGAATGAAGAGGCAGAACACAGCCTTGGTTTCAGCAGCCTCCGGGACCGCAAAAGTTCAGCAATAGCTCTGTCAAAGCAGAACTCGGCTGAGAATGCTCTCGCAGCTTGGGAAAGTTAGGCGCAGCTGTTGACCAGCTCTGCCCGTGGCCACAGGCTGCTTCTTCGACCTTCACTGTGGCAGAGCTTTTGCGGAGCAGAGACGGCATTCTTCAAGGGCGTGTTCTCCAAGGTGCTGTGAAACAGAGCCTAGCACGCTGTCTCGCTGATCCTGGCTTTCGGCAAGCAGGCGTGCCAGACCGCCGACATTCTGCACTCTGGCAGCCTAGTTGCCAGCTTTCGGCAGCTGCTGTCCTAGCAAGGAAGCTCAGGGAGTCAAAGCCAGTGCCGGGCGGCACCTTTCTGCTTTGCCCGCCTAAGCGGCGTCACGCTCCCTCGGATACTGTGTCCTTTCCCTCTGCACTGCGTCTGCCGAGGTGCTCTCTGCCTCTCGGAGCAGAAGGGCAAAGGACAATGTTATCCACAGCAGGGTAGAAATGGCATTGCTAGCAGGAAAGCTAGATGCCTTGGAACTGTCCCCTTAGCCCTTGCCACTCACTTCAGGCTCGTACGCTGAGCAGAACAGCCTGCTGTTCTGAAGCTTCGCTGGCTGCCGTTCGTGCCCAGACGCCATTTCCTTCCCAAGGAGGCGAAGCGCCGTCTACTTCTCGCAGCGAGCACGCTGCTCCTGGCTTTCGCTTCTGCCGCAACGAGCTCGCTACGAGCACTTTTCTTCTCAACCCTCTAGACCATTGCGTTCTGCTTTTCTTGTCTCGTGAATGGAGACGGAAAGCTTCTCGGCTACAATCTCGCCTAGAACAACTGCGGCTACACATTAAGCTCGCCCGGAACGCCCTGCTGAAACTTGCCTTCTGGCAACCCATTCGCGGGGCAGCCGTCTTTCTTCGGCCACCTGCCAAGTGGCCCCATATCGCCGCGCTCGTTGCACTCCGCTTGTCAGATTGGCTTCCCGTGGCGCTGATTTCAGCCTGGCCAAATACTAGCGCTGCGGAGAGCTGTCTCGCAGACAATCATGTTCCAGCATAGAAATTTGTCCTGCAATGTTCCCCCCTCTTTTCCCCCATGGTGTTGCTCTGATGAATGCCTTGAGCATGGAACGACTTAAGCCAGCAAGTATTCCTCGCCGGCCACCTCTCGCTGTGCAAGAGGTATGCCGTGGACCCTTGGAACGCTGCCAAGCAAAAAGCAAAGCAGTGACCATAAAAGCGAGGAGAGAGCATGCACGAAGCACACTAGTTCTGTCTAGTGCTTTCCGTGCAGAGAGGCGGCAAAGCTGAATGCCGTGCCAGAGCTTCACTTCTCGCTGGAGCACAGGAAGGCAAGAATGAAGAGGCAGAACACAGCCTTGGTTTCAGCAGCCTCCGGGGCTGCAAAAGTTCAGCAATAGCTCTGTCAAAGCAGAACTCGGCTGAGAATGCTCTCGCAGCTTGAGAAAGTTAGGCGCAGCTGTTGACCAGCTCTGCCCGTGGCCACAGGCTGCTTCTTCCACCTTCACTGTGGCAGAGCTTTTGCGGAGCAGAGACGGCATTCTTCAAGGGCGTGTTCTCCAAGGTGCTGTGAAACAGAGCCTAGCACGCTGTCTCGCTGATCCTGGCTTTCGGCAAGCAGGCGTGCCAGACCGCCGACATTCTGCACTCTGGCAGCCTAGTTGCCAGCTTTCGGCAGCTGCTGTCCTAGCAAGGAAGCTCAGGGAGTCAAAGCCAGTGCCGGGCGGCACCTTTCTGCTTTGCCCGCCTAAGCGGCGTCACGCTCCCTCGGATACTGTGTCCTTTCCCTCTGCACTGCGTCTGCCGAGGTGCTCTCTGCCTCTCGGAGCAGAAGGGCAAAGGACAATGTTATCCACAGCAGGGTAGAAATGGCATTGCTAGCAGGAAAGCTAGATGCCTTGGAACTGTCCCCTTAGCCCTTGCCACTCACTTCAGGCTCGTACGCTGAGCAGAACAGCCTGCTGTTCTGAAGCTTCGCTGGCTGCCGTTCGTGCCCAGACGCCATTTCCTTCCCAAGGAGGCGAAGCGCCGTCTACTTCTCGCAGCGAGCACGCTGCTCCTGGCTTTCGCTTCTGCCGCAACGAGCTCGCTACGAGCACTTTTCTTCTCAACCCTCTAGACCATTGCGTTCTGCTTTTCTTGTCTCGTGAATGGAGACGGAAAGCTTCTCGGCTACAATCTCGCCCAGAACAACTGCGGCTACACATTAAGCTCGCCCGGAACGCCCTGCTGAAACTTGCCTTCTGGCACCCCATTCGCGGGGCAGCCGTCTTTCTTCGGCCACCTGCCAAGTGGCCCCATATCGCCGCGCTCGTTGCACTCCGCTTGTCAGATTGGCTTCCCGTGGCGCTGATTTCAGCCTGGCCAAATACTAGCGCTGCGGAGAGCTGTCTCGCAGACAATCATGTTCCA
Source organism: Cinclus cinclus (assembly GCF_963662255.1). Lineage (NCBI taxonomy): Eukaryota > Metazoa > Chordata > Aves > Passeriformes > Cinclidae > Cinclus > Cinclus cinclus. Next base: position 247,871 of record NW_026912148.1, read on the forward strand.
GCATAGAAATTTGTCCTGCAATGTTCCCCCCTCTTTTCCCGCATGGTGTTGCTCTGATGAATGCCTTGAGCATGGAACGACTTAAGCCAGCAAGTATTCCTCGCCGGCCACCGCTCGCTGTGCAAGAGGTATGCCGTGGAGCCTTTGAACGCTGCCAAGCAAAAAGCAGAGCAGTGACCATAAAAGCGAGGAGAGAGCATGCACGAAGCACACTAGTTCTGTCTAGTGCTTTCCGTGCAGAGAGGCGGCAAAGCTGAATGCCGTGCCAGAGCTTCACTTCTCGCTGGAGCACAGGAAGGCAAGAATGAAGAGGCAGAACACAGCCTTGGTTTCAGCAGCCTCCGGGACCGCAAAAGTTCAGCAATAGCTCTGTCAAAGCAGAACTCGGCTGAGAATGCTCTCGCAGCTTGGGAAAGTTAGGCGCAGCTGTTGACCAGCTCTGCCCGTGGCCACAGGCTGCTTCTTCCACCTTCTCTGTGGCAGAGCTTTTGCGGAACAGAGACGGCATTCTTCAAGGGCGTGTTCTCCAAGGTGCTGTGAAACAGAGCCTAGCACGCTGTCTCGCTGATCCTGGCTTTCGGCAAGCAGGCGTGCCAGACCGCCGACATTCTGCACTCTGGCAGCCTAGTTGCCAGCTTTCGGCAGCTGCTGTCCTAGCAAGGAAGCTCAGGGAGTCAAAGCCAGTGCCGGGCGGCACCTTTCTGCTTTGCCCGCCTAAGCGGCGTCACGCTCCCTCGGATACTGTGTCCTTTCCCTCTGCACTGCGTCTGCCGAGGTGCTCTCTGCCTCTCGGAGCAGAAGGGCAAAGGACAATGTTTTCCACAGCAGGGTAGAAACGGCATTGCTAGCAGGAAAGCTAGATGCCTTGGAACTGTCCCCTTAGCCCTTGCCACTCACTTCAGGCTCGTACGCTGAGCAGAACAGCCTGCTGTTCTGAAGCTTCGCTGGCTGCCGTTCGTGCCCAGACGCCATTTCCTTCCCAAGGAGGCGAAGCGCCGTCTACTTCTCGCAGCGAGCACGCTGCTCCTGGCTTTCGCTTCTGCCGCAACGAGCTCGCTACGAGCACTTTTCTTCTCAACCCTCTAGACCATTGCGTTCTGCTTTTCTTGTCTCGTGAATGGAGACGGAAAGCTTCTCGGCTACAATCTCGCCCAGAACAACTGCGGCTACACATTAAGCTCGCCCGGAACGCCCTGCTGAAACTTGCCTTCTGGCACCCCATTCGCGGGGCAGCCGTCTTTCTTCGGCCACCTGCCAAGTGGCCCCATATCGCCGCGCTCGTTGCACTCCGCTTGTCAGATTGGCTTCCCGTGGCGCTGATTTCAGCCTGGCCAAATACTAGCGCTGCGGAGAGCTGTCTCGCAGACAATCATGTTCCAGCATAGAAATTTGTCCTGCAATGTTCCCCCCTCTTTTCCCGCATGGTGTTGCTCTGATGAATGCCTTGAGCATGGAACGACTTAAGCCAGCAAGTATTCCTCGCCGGCCACCGCTCGCTGTGCAAGAGGTATGCCGTGGAGCCTTTGAACGCTGCCAAGCAAAAAGCAGAGCAGTGACCATAAAAGCGAGGAGAGAGCATGCACGAAGCACACTAGTTCTGTCTAGTGCTTTCCGTGCAGAGAGGCGGCAAAGCTGAATGCCGTGCCAGAGCTTCACTTCTCGCTGGAGCACAGGAAGGCAAGAATGAAGAGGCAGAACACAGCCTTGGTTTCAGCAGCCTCCGGGACCGCAAAAGTTCAGCAATAGCTCTGTCAAAGCAGAACTCGGCTGAGAATGCTCTCGCAGCTTGAGAAAGTTAGGCGCAGCTGTTGACCAGCTCTGCCCGTGGCCACAGGCTGCTTCTTCGACCTTCACTGTGGCAGAGCTTTTGCGGAGCAGAGACGGCATTCTTCAAGGGCGTGTTCTCCAAGGTGCTGTGAAACAGAGCCTAGCACGCTGTCTCGCTGATCCTGGCTTTCGGCAAGCAGGCGTGCCAGACCGCCGACATTCTGCACTCTGGCAGCCTAGTTGCCAGCTTTCGGCAGCTGCTGTCCTAGCAAGGAAGCTCAGGGAGTCAAAGCCAGTGCCGGGCGGCACCTTTCTGCTTTGCCCGCCTAAGCGGCGTCACGCTCCCTCGGATACTGTGTCCTTTCCCTCTGCACTGCGTCTGCCGAGGTGCTCTGTGCCTCTCGGAGCAGAAGGGCAAAGGACAATGTTATCCACAGCAGGGTAGAAATGGCATTGCTAGCAGGAAAGCTAGATGCCTTGGGACTGTCCCCTTAGCCCTTGCCACTCACTTCAGGCTCGTACGCTGAGCAGAACAGCCTGCTGTTCTGAAGCTTCGCTGGCTGCCGTTCGTGCCCAGACGCCATTTCCTTCCCAAGGAGGCGAAGCGCCGTCTACTTCTCGCAGCGAGCACGCTGCTCCTGGCTTTCGCTTCTGCCGCAACGAGCTCGCTACGAGCACTTTTCTTCTCAACCCTCTAGACCATTGCGTTCTGCTTTTCTTGTCTCGTGAATGGAGACGGAAAGCTTCTCGGCTACAATCTCGCCCAGAACAACTGCGGCTACACATTAAGCTCGCCCGGAACGCCCTGCTGAAACTTGCCTTCTGGCAACCCATTCGCGGGGCAGCCGTCTTTCTTCGGCCACCTGCCAAGTGGCCCCATATCGCCGCGCTCGTTGCACTCCGCTTGTCAGATTGGCTTCCCGTGGCGCTGATTTCAGCCTGGCCAAATACTAGCGCTGCGGAGAGCTGTCTCGCAGACAATCATGTTCCAGCATAGAAATTTGTCCTGCAATGTTCCCACCTCTTTTCCCCCATGGTGTTGCTCTGATGAATGCCTTGAGCATGGAACGACTTAAGCCAGCAAGTATTCCTCGCCGGCCACCTCTCGCTGTGCAAGAGGTATGCCGTGGACCCTTGGAACGCTGCCAAGCAAAAAGCAGAGCAGTGACCATAAAAGCGAGGAGAGAGCATGCACGAAGCACACTAGTTCTGTCTAGTGCTTTCCGTGCAGAGAGGCGGCAAAGCTGAATGCCGTGCCAGAGCTTCACTTCTCGCTGGAGCACAGGAAGGCAAGAATGAAGAGGCAGAACACAGCCTTGGTTTCAGCAGCCTCCGGGGCTGCAAAAGTTCAGCAATAGCTCTGTCAAAGCAGAACTCGGCTGAGAATGCTCTCGCAGCTTGAGAAAGTTAGGCGCAGCTGTTGACCAGCTCTGCCCGTGGCCACAGGCTGCTTCTTCCACCTTCACTGTGGCAGAGCTTTTGCGGAGCAGAGACGGCATTCTTCAAGGGCGTGTTCTCCAAGGTGCTGTGAAACAGAGCCTAGCACGCTGTCTCGCTGATCCTGGCTTTCGGCAAGCAGGCGTGCCAGACCGCCGACATTCTGCACTCTGGCAGCCTAGTTGCCAGCTTTCGGCAGCTGCTGTCCTAGCAAGGAAGCTCAGGGAGTCAAAGCCAGTGCCGGGCGGCACCTTTCTGCTTTGCCCGCCTAAGCGGCGTCACGCTCCCTCGGATACTGTGTCCTTTCCCTCTGCACTGCGTCTGCCGAGGTGCTCTCTGCCTCTCGGAGCAGAAGGGCAAAGGACAATGTTATCCACAGCAGGGTAGAAATGGCATTGCTAGCAGGAAAGCTAGATGCCTTGGAACTGTCCCCTTAGCCCTTGCCACTCACTTCAGGCTCGTACGCTGAGCAGAACAGCCTGCTGTTCTGAAGCTTCGCTGGCTGCCGTTCGTGCCCAGACGCCATTTCCTTCCCAAGGAGGCGAAGCGCCGTCTACTTCTCGCAGCGAGCACGCTGCTCCTGGCTTTCGCTTCTGCCGCAACGAGCTCGCTACGAGCACTTTTCTTCTCAACCCTCTAGACCATTGCGTTCTGCTTTTCTTGTCTCGTGAATGGAGACGGAAAGCTTCTCGGCTACAATCTCGCCTAGAACAACTGCGGCTACACATTAAGCTCGCCCGGAACGCCCTGCTGAAACTTGCCTTCTGGCAACCCATTCGCGGGAAAGCCGTCTTTCTTCGGCCACCTGCCAAGTGGCCCCATATCGCCGCGCTCGTTGCACTCCGCTTGTCAGATTGGCTTCCCGTGGCGCTGATTTCAGCCTGGCCAAATACTAGCGCTGCGGAGAGCTGTCTCGCAGACAATCATGTTCCAGCATAGAAATTTGTCCTGCAATGTTCCCCCCTCTTTTCCCCCATGGTGTTGCTCTGATGAATGCCTTGAGCATGGAACGACTTAAGCCAGCAAGTATTCCTCGCCGGCCACCTCTCGCTGTGCAAGAGGTATGCCGTGGACCCTTTGAACGCTGCCAAGCAAAAAGCAGAGCAGTGACCATAAAAGCGAGGAGAGAGCATGCACGAAGCACACTAGTTCTGTCTAGTGCTTTCCGTGCAGAGAGGCGGCAAAGCTGAATGCCGTGCCAGAGCTTCACTTCTCGCTGGAGCACAGGAAGGCAAGAATGAAGAGGCAGAACACAGCCTTGGTTTCAGCAGCCTCCGGGGCTGCAAAAGTTCAGCAATAGCTCTGTCAAAGCAGAACTCGGCTGAGAATGCTCTCGCAGCTTGAGAAAGTTAGGCGCAGCTGTTGACCAGCTCTGCCCGTGGCCACAGGCTGCTTCTTCCACCTTCACTGTGGCAGAGCTTTTGCGGAGCAGAGACGGCATTCTTCAAGGGCGTGTTCTCCAAGGTGCTGTGAAACAGAGCCTAGCACGCTGTCTCGCTGATCCTGGCTTTCGGCAAGCAGGCGTGCCAGACCGCCGACATTCTGCACTCTGGCAGCCTAGTTGCCAGCTTTCGGCAGCTGCTGTCCTAGCAAGGAAGCTCAGGGAGTCAAAGCCAGTGCCGGGCGGCACCTTTCTGCTTTGCCCGCCTAAGCGGCGTCACGCTCCCTCGGATACTGTGTCCTTTCCCTCTGCACTGCGTCTGCCGAGGTGCTCTCTGCCTCTCGGAGCAGAAGGGCAAAGGACAATGTTTTCCACAGCAGGGTAGAAACGGCATTGCTAGCAGGAAAGCTAGATGCCTTGGAACTGTCCCCTTAGCCCTTGCCACTCACTTCAGGCTCGTACGCTGAGCAGAACAGCCTGCTGTTCTGAAGCTTCGCTGGCTGCCGTTCGTGCCCAGACGCCATTTCCTTCCCAAGGAGGCGAAGCGCCGTCTACTTCTCGCAGCGAGCACGCTGCTCCTGGCTTTCGCTTCTGCCGCAACGAGCTCGCTACGAGCACTTTTCTTCTCAACCCTCTAGACCATTGCGTTCTGCTTTTCTTGTCTCGTGAATGGAGACGGAAAGCTTCTCGGCTACAATCTCGCCCAGAACAACTGCGGCTACACATTAAGCTCGCCCGGAACGCCCTGCTGAAACTTGCCTTCTGGCACCCCATTCGCGGGGCAGCCGTCTTTCTTCGGCCACCTGCCAAGTGGCCCCATATCGCCGCGCTCGTTGCACTCCGCTTGTCAGATTGGCTTCCCGTGGCGCTGATTTCAGCCTGGCCAAATACTCGCGCTGCGGAGAGCTGTCTCGCAGACAATCATGTTCCAGCATAGAAATTTGTCCTGCAATGTTCCCCCCTCTTTTCCCGCATGGTGTTGCTCTGATGAATGCCTTGAGCATGGAACGACTTAAGCCAGCAAGTATTCCTCGCCGGCCACCGCTCGCTGTGCAAGAGGTATGCCGTGGAGCCTTTGAACGCTGCCAAGCAAAAAGCAGAGCAGTGACCATAAAAGCGAGGAGAGAGCATGCACGAAGCACACTAGTTCTGTCTAGTGCTTTCCGTGCAGAGAGGCGGCAAAGCTGAATGCCGTGCCAGAGCTTCACTTCTCGCTGGAGCACAGGAAGGCAAGAATGAAGAGGCAGAACACAGCCTTGGTTTCAGCAGCCTCCGGGACCGCAAAAGTTCAGCAATAGCTCTGTCAAAGCAGAACTCGGCTGAGAATGCTCTCGCAGCTTGGGAAAGTTAGGCGCAGCTGCTGACCAGCTCTACCCGTGGCCACAGGCTGCTTCTTCCACCTTCACTGTGGCAGAGCTTTTGCGGAGCAGAGACGGCATTCTTCAAGGGCGTGTTCTCCAAGGTGCTGTGAAACAGAGCCTAGCACGCTGTCTCGCTGATCCTGGCTTTCGGCAAGCAGGCGTGCCAGACCGCCGACATTCTGCACTCTGGCAGCCTAGTTGCCAGCTTTCGGCAGCTGCTGTCCTAGCAAGGAAGCTCAGGGAGTCAAAGCCAGTGCCGGGCGGCACCTTTCTGCTTTGCCCGCCTAAGCGGCGTCACGCTCCCTCGGATACTGTGTCCTTTCCCTCTGCACTGCGTCTGCCGAGGTGCTCTCTGCCTCTCGGAGCAGAAGGGCAAAGGACAATGTTATCCACAGCAGGGTAGAAATGGCATTGCTAGCAGGAAAGCTAGATGCCTTGGAACTGTCCCCTTAGCCCTTGCCACTCACTTCAGGCTCGTACGCTGAGCAGAACAGCCTGCTGTTCTGAAGCTTCGCTGGCTGCCGTTCGTGCCCAGATGCCATTTCCTTCCCAAGGAGGCGAAGCGCCGTCTACTTCTCGCACCGAGCACGCTGCTCCTGGCTTTCGCTTCTGCCGCAACGAGCTCGCTACGAGCACTTTTCTTCTCAACCCTCTAGACCATTGCGTTCTGCTTTTCTTGTCTCGTGAATGGAGACGGAAAGCTTCTCGGCTACAATCTCGCCCAGAACAACTGCGGCTACACATTAAGCTCGCCCGGGACGCCCTGCTGAAACTTGCCTTCTGGCACCCCATTCGCGGGGCAGCCGTCTTTCTTCGGCCACCTGCCAAGTGGCCCCATATCGCCGCGCTCGTTGCACTCCGCTTGTCAGATTGGCTTCCCGTGGCGCTGATTTCAGCCTGGCCAAATACTAGCGCTGCGGAGAGCTGTCTCGCAGACAATCATGTTCCAGCATAGAAATTTGTCCTGCAATGTTCCCCCCTCTTTTCCCGCATGGTGTTGCTCTGATGAATGCCTTGAGCATGGAACGACTTAAGCCAGCAAGTATTCCTCGCCGGCCACCGCTCGCTGTGCAAGAGGTATGCCGTGGAGCCTTTGAACGCTGCCAAGCAAAAAGCAGAGCAGTGACCATAAAAGCGAGGAGAGAGCATGCACGAAGCACACTAGTTCTGTCTAGTGCTTTCCGTGCAGAGAGGCGGCAAAGCTGAATGCCGTGCCAGAGCTTCACTTCTCGCTGGAGCACAGGAAGGCAAGAATGAAGAGGCAGAACACAGCCTTGGTTTCAGCAGCCTCCGGGACCGCAAAAGTTCAGCAATAGCTCTGTCAAAGCAGAACTCGGCTGAGAATGCTCTCGCAGCTTGGGAAAGTTAGGCGCAGCTGTTGACCAGCTCTGCCCGTGGCCACAGGCTGCTTCTTCGACCTTCACTGTGGCAGAGCTTTTGCGGAGCAGAGACGGCATTCTTCAAGGGCGTGTTCTCCAAGGTGCTGTGAAACAGAGCCTAGCACGCTGTCTCGCTGATCCTGGCTTTCGGCAAGCAGGCGTGCCAGACCGCCGACATTCTGCACTCTGGCAGCCTAGTTGCCAGCTTTCGGCAGCTGCTGTCCTAGCAAGGAAGCTCAGGGAGTCAAAGCCAGTGCCGGGCGGCACCTTTCTGCTTTGCCCGCCTAAGCGGCGTCACGCTCCCTCGGATACTGTGTCCTTTCCCTCTGCACTGCGTCTGCCGAGGTGCTCTCTGCCTCTCGGAGCAGAAGGGCAAAGGACAATGTTTTCCACAGCAGGGTAGAAACGGCATTGCTAGCAGGAAAGCTAGATGCCTTGGAACTGTCCCCTTAGCCCTTGCCACTCACTTCAGGCTCGTACGCTGAGCAGAACAGCCTGCTGTTCTGAAGCTTCGCTGGCTGCCGTTCGTGCCCAGACGCCATTTCCTTCCCAAGGAGGCGAAGCGCCGTCTACTTCTCGCAGCGAGCACGCTGCTCCTGGCTTTCGCTTCTGCCGCAACGAGCTCGCTACGAGCACTTTTCTTCTCAACCCTCTAGACCATTGCGTTCTGCTTTTCTTGTCTCGTGAATGGAGACGGAAAGCTTCTCGGCTACAATCTCGCCCAGAACAACTGCGGCTACACATTAAGCTCGCCCGGAACGCCCTGCTGAAACTTGCCTTCTGGCACCCCATTCGCGGGGCAGCCGTCTTTCTTCGGCCACCTGCCAAGTGGCCCCATATCGCCGCGCTCGTTGCACTCCGCTTGTCAGATTGGCTTCCCGTGGCGCTGATTTCAGCCTGGCCAAATACTCGCGCTGCGGAGAGCTGTCTCGCAGACAATCATGTTCCAGCATAGAAATTTGTCCTGCAATGTTCCCCCCTCTTTTCCCGCATGGTGTTGCTCTGATGAATGCCTTGAGCATGGAACGACTTAAGCCAGCAAGTATTCCTCGCCGGCCACCGCTCGCTGTGCAAGAGGTATGCCGTGGAGCCTTTGAACGCTGCCAAGCAAAAAGCAGAGCAGTGACCATAAAAGCGAGGAGAGAGCATGCACGAAGCACACTAGTTCTGTCTAGTGCTTTCCGTGCAGAGAGGCGGCAAAGCTGAATGCCGTGCCAGAGCTTCACTTCTCGCTGGAGCACAGGAAGGCAAGAATGAAGAGGCAGAACACAGCCTTGGTTTCAGCAGCCTCCGGGACCGCAAAAGTTCAGCAATAGCTCTGTCAAAGCAGAACTCGGCTGAGAATGCTCTCGCAGCTTGGGAAAGTTAGGCGCAGCTGCTGACCAGCTCTACCCGTGGCCACAGGCTGCTTCTTCCACCTTCACTGTGGCAGAGCTTTTGCGGAGCAGAGACGGCATTCTTCAAGGGCGTGTTCTCCAAGGTGCTGTGAAACAGAGCCTAGCACGCTGTCTCGCTGATCCTGGCTTTCGGCAAGCAGGCGTGCCAGACCGCCGACATTCTGCACTCTGGCAGCCTAGTTGCCAGCTTTCGGCAGCTGCTGTCCTAGCAAGGAAGCTCAGGGAGTCAAAGCCAGTGCCGGGCGGCACCTTTCTGCTTTGCCCGCCTAAGCGGCGTCACGCTCCCTCGGATACTGTGTCCTTTCCCTCTGCACTGCGTCTGCCGAGGTGCTCTCTGCCTCTCGGAGCAGAAGGGCAAAGGACAATGTTATCCACAGCAGGGTAGAAATGGCATTGCTAGCAGGAAAGCTAGATGCCTTGGAACTGTCCCCTTAGCCCTTGCCACTCACTTCAGGCTCGTACGCTGAGCAGAACAGCCTGCTGTTCTGAAGCTTCGCTGGCTGCCGTTCGTGCCCAGATGCCATTTCCTTCCCAAGGAGGCGAAGCGCCGTCTACTTCTCGCAGCGAGCACGCTGCTCCTGGCTTTCGCTTCTGCCGCAACGAGCTCGCTACGAGCACTTTTCTTCTCAACCCTCTAGACCATTGCGTTCTGCTTTTCTTGTCTCGTGAATGGAGACGGAAAGCTTCTCGGCTACAATCTCGCCCAGAACAACTGCGGCTACACATTAAGCTCGCCCGGGACGCCCTGCTGAAACTTGCCTTCTGGCACCCCATTCGCGGGGCAGCCGTCTTTCTTCGGCCACCTGCCAAGTGGCCCCATATCGCCGCGCTCGTTGCACTCCGCTTGTCAGATTGGCTTCCCGTGGCGCTGATTTCAGCCTGGCCAAATACTAGCGCTGCGGAGAGCTGTCTCGCAGACAATCATGTTCCAGCATAGAAATTTGTCCTGCAATGTTCCCCCCTCTTTTCCCGCATGGTGTTGCTCTGATGAATGCCTTGAGCATGGAACGACTTAAGCCAGCAAGTATTCCTCGCCGGCCACCGCTCGCTGTGCAAGAGGTATGCCGTGGAGCCTTTGAACGCTGCCAAGCAAAAAGCAGAGCAGTGACCATAAAAGCGAGGAGAGAGCATGCACGAAGCACACTAGTTCTGTCTAGTGCTTTCCGTGCAGAGAGGCGGCAAAGCTGAATGCCGTGCCAGAGCTTCACTTCTCGCTGGAGCACAGGAAGGCAAGAATGAAGAGGCAGAACACAGCCTTGGTTTCAGCAGCCTCCGGGACCGCAAAAGTTCAGCAATAGCTCTGTCAAAGCAGAACTCGGCTGAGAATGCTCTCGCAGCTTGGGAAAGTTAGGCGCAGCTGTTGACCAGCTCTGCCCGTGGCCACAGGCTGCTTCTTCGACCTTCACTGTGGCAGAGCTTTTGCGGAGCAGAGACGGCATTCTTCAAGGGCGTGTTCTCCAAGGTGCTGTGAAACAGAGCCTAGCACGCTGTCTCGCTGATCCTGGCTTTCGGCAAGCAGGCGTGCCAGACCGCCGACATTCTGCACTCTGGCAGCCTAGTTGCCAGCTTTCGGCAGCTGCTGTCCTAGCAAGGAAGCTCAGGGAGTCAAAGCCAGTGCCGGGCGGCACCTTTCTGCTTTGCCCGCCTAAGCGGCGTCACGCTCCCTCGGATACTGTGTCCTTTCCCTCTGCACTGCGTCTGCCGAGGTGCTCTCTGCCTCTCGGAGCAGAAGGGCAAAGGACAATGTTTTCCACAGCAGGGTAGAAACGGCATTGCTAGCAGGAAAGCTAGATGCCTTGGAACTGTCCCCTTAGCCCTTGCCACTCACTTCAGGCTCGTACGCTGAGCAGAACAGCCTGCTGTTCTGAAGCTTCGCTGGCTGCCGTTCGTGCCCAGACGCCATTTCCTTCCCAAGGAGGCGAAGCGCCGTCTACTTCTCGCAGCGAGCACGCTGCTCCTGGCTTTCGCTTCTGCCGCAACGAGCTCGCTACGAGCACTTTTCTTCTCAACCCTCTAGACCATTGCGTTCTGCTTTTCTTGTCTCGTGAATGGAGACGGAAAGCTTCTCGGCTACAATCTCGCCCAGAACAACTGCGGCTACACATTAAGCTCGCCCGGAACGCCCTGCTGAAACTTGCCTTCTGGCACCCCATTCGCGGGGCAGCCGTCTTTCTTCGGCCACCTGCCAAGTGGCCCCATATCGCCGCGCTCGTTGCACTCCGCTTGTCAGATTGGCTTCCCGTGGCGCTGATTTCAGCCTGGCCAAATACTAGCGCTGCGGAGAGCTGTCTCGCAGACAATCATGTTCCAGCATAGAAATTTGTCCTGCAATGTTCCCCCCTCTTTTCCCGCATGGTGTTGCTCTGATGAATGCCTTGAGCATGGAACGACTTAAGCCAGCAAGTATTCCTCGCCGGCCACCGCTCGCTGTGCAAGAGGTATGCCGTGGAGCCTTTGAACGCTGCCAAGCAAAAAGCAGAGCAGTGACCATAAAAGCGAGGAGAGAGCATGCACGAAGCACACTAGTTCTGTCTAGTGCTTTCCGTGCAGAGAGGCGGCAAAGCTGAATGCCGTGCCAGAGCTTCACTTCTCGCTGGAGCACAGGAAGGCAAGAATGAAGAGGCAGAACACAGTCTTGGTTTCAGCAGCCTCCGGGACCGCAAAAGTTCAGCAATAGCTCTGTCAAAGCAGAACTCGGCTGAGAATGCTCTCGCAGCTTGAGAAAGTTAGGCGCAGCTGTTGACCAGCTCTGCCCGTGGCCACAGGCTGCTTCTTCGACCTTCACTGTGGCAGAGCTTTTGCGGAGCAGAGACGGCATTCTTCAAGGGCGTGTTCTCCAAGGTGCTGTGAAACAGAGCCTAGCACGCTGTCTCGCTGATCCTGGCTTTCGGCAAGCAGGCGTGCCAGACCGCCGACATTCTGCACTCTGGCAGCCTAGTTGCCAGCTTTCGGCAGCTGCTGTCCTAGCAAGGAAGCTCAGGGAGTCAAAGCCAGTGCCGGGCGGCACCTTTCTGCTTTGCCCGCCTAAGCGGCGTCACGCTCCCTCGGATACTGTGTCCTTTCCCTCTGCACTGCGTCTGCCGAGGTGCTCTCTGCCTCTCGGAGCAGAAGGGCAAAGGACAATGTTATCCACAGCAGGGTAGAAACGGCATTGCTAGCAGGAAAGCTAGATGCCTTGGAACTGTCCCCTTAGCCCTTGCCACTCACTTCAGGCTCGTACGCTGAGCAGAACAGCCTGCTGTTCTGAAGCTTCGCTGGCTGCCGTTCGTGCCCAGACGCCATTTCCTTCCCAAGGAGGCGAAGCGCCGTCTACTTCTCGCAGCGAGCACGCTGCTCCTGGCTTTCGCTTCTGCCGCAACGAGCTCGCTACGAGCACTTTTCTTCTCAACCCTCTAGACCATTGCGTTCTGCTTTTCTTGTCTCGTGAATGGAGACGGAAAGCTTCTCGGCTACAATCTCGCCTAGAACAACTGCGGCTACACATTAAGCTCGCCCGGAACGCCCTGCTGAAACTTGCCTTCTGGCACCCCATTCGCGGGGCAGCCGTCTTTCTTCGGCCACCTGCCAAGTGGCCCCATATCGCCGCGCTCGTTGCACTCCGCTTGTCAGATTGGCTTCCCGTGGCGCTGATTTCAGCCTGGCCAAATACTAGCGCTGCGGAGAGCTGTCTCGCAGACAATCATGTTCCAGCATAGAAATTTGTCCTGCAATGTTCCCCCCTCTTTTCCCGCATGGTGTTGCTCTGATGAATGCCTTGAGCATGGAACGACTTAAGCCAGCAAGTATTCCTCGCCGGCCACCGCTCGCTGTGCAAGAGGTATGCCGTGGACCCTTGGAACGCTGCCAAGCAAAAAGCAGAGCAGTGACCATAAAAGCGAGGAGAGAGCATGCACGAAGCACACTAGTTCTGTCTAGTGCTTTCCGTGCAGAGAGGCGGCAAAGCTGAATGCCGTGCCAGAGCTTCACTTCTCGCTGGAGCACAGGAAGGCAAGAATGAAGAGGCAGAACACAGCCTTGGTTTCAGCAGCCTCCGGGACCGCAAAAGTTCAGCAATAGCTCTGTCAAAGCAAAACTCGGCTGAGAATGCTCTCGCAGCTTGGGAAAGTTAGGCGCAGCTGTTGACCAGCTCTGCCCGTGGCCACAGGCTGCTTCTTCCACCTTCACTGTGGCAGAGCTTTTGCGGAGCAGAGACGGCATTCTTCAAGGGCGTGTTCTCCAAGGTGCTGTGAAACAGAGCCTAGCACGCTGTCTCGCTGATCCTGGCTTTCGGCAAGCAGGCGTGCCAGACCGCCGACATTCTGCACTCTGGCAGCCTAGTTGCCAGCTTTCGGCAGCTGCTGTCCTAGCAAGGAAGCTCAGGGAGTCAAAGCCAGTGCCGGGCGGCACCTTTCTGCTTTGCCCGCCTAAGCGGCGTCACGCTCCCTCGGATACTGTGTCCTTTCCCTCTGCACTGCGTCTGCCGAGGTGCTCTCTGCCTCTCGGAGCAGAAGGGCAAAGGACAATGTTTTCCACAGCAGGGTAGAAATGGCATTGCTAGCAGGAAAGCTAGATGCCTTGGAACTGTCCCCTTAGCCCTTGCCACTCACTTCAGGCTCGTACGCTGAGCAGAACAGCCTGCTGTTCTGAAGCTTCGCTGGCTGCCGTTCGTGCCCAGACGCCATTTCCTTCCCAAGGAGGCGAAGCGCCGTCTACTTCTCGCAGCGAGCACGCTGCTCCTGGCTTTCGCTTCTGCCGCAACGAGCTCGCTACGAGCACTTTTCTTCTCAACCCTCTAGACCATTGCGTTCTGCTTTTCTTGTCTCGTGAATGGAGACGGAAAGCTTCTCGGCTACAATCTCGCCCAGAACAACTGCGGCTACACATTAAGCTCGCCCGGAACGCCCTGCTGAAACTTGCCTTCTGGTACCCCATTCGCGGGGCAGCCGTCTTTCTTCGGCCACCTGCCAAGTGGCCCCATATCGCCGCGCTCGTTGCACTCCGCTTGTCAGATTGGCTTCCCGTGGCGCTGATTTCAGCCTGGCCAAATACTAGCGCTGCGGAGAGCTGTCTCGCAGACAATCATGTTCCAGCATAGAAATTTGTCCTGCAATGTTCCCCCCTCTTTTCCCGCATGGTGTTGCTCTGATGAATGCCTTGAGCATGGAACGACTTAAGCCAGCAAGTATTCCTCGCCGGCCACCGCTCGCTGTGCAAGAGGTATGCCGTGGACCCTTTGAACGCTGCCAAGCAAAAAGCAGAGCAGTGACCATAAAAGCGAGGAGAGAGCATGCACGAAGCACACTAGTTCTGTCTAGTGCTTTCCGTGCAGAGAGGCGGCAAAGCTGAATGCCGTGCCAGAGCTTCACTTCTCGCTGGAGCACAGGAAGGCAAGAATGAAGAGGCAGAACACAGCCTTGGTTTCAGCAGCCTCCGGGACCGCAAAAGTTCAGCAATAGCTCTGTCAAAGCAGAACTCGGCTGAGAATGCTCTCGCAGCTTGAGAAAGTTAGGCGCAGCTGTTGACCAGCTCTGCCCCTGGCCACAGGCTGCTTCTTCCACCTTCACTGTGGCAGAGCTTTTGCGGAGCAGAGAGGGCATTCTTCAAGGGCGTGTTCTCCAAGGTGCTGTGAAACAGAGCCTAGCACGCTGTCTCGCTGATCCTGGCTTTCGGCAAGCAGGCGTGCCAGACCGCCGACATTCTGCACTCTGGCAGCCTAGTTGCCAGCTTTCGGCAGCTGCTGTCCTAGCAAGGAAGCTCAGGGAGTCAAAGCCAGTGCCGGGCGGCACCTTTCTGCTTTGCCCGCCTAAGCGGCGTCACGCTCCCTCGGATACTGTGTCCTTTCCCTCTGCACTGCGTCTGCCGAGGTGCTCTCTGCCTCTCGGAGCAGAAGGGCAAAGGACAATGTTTTCCACAGCAGGGTAGAAACGGCATTGCTAGCAGGAAAGCTAGATGCCTTGGAACTGTCCCCTTAGCCCTTGCCACTCACTTCAGGCTCGTACGCTGAGCAGAACAGCCTGCTGTTCTGAAGCTTCGCTGGCTGCCGTTCGTGCCCAGACGCCATTTCCTTCCCAAGGAGGCGAAGCGCCGTCTACTTCTCGCAGCGAGCACGCTGCTCCTGGCTTTCGCTTCTGCCGCAACGAGCTCGCTACGAGCACTTTTCTTCTCAACCCTCTAGACCATTGCGTTCTGCTTTTCTTGTCTCGTGAATGGAGACGGAAAGCTTCTCGGCTACAATCTCGCCCAGAACAACTGCGGCTACACATTAAGCTCGCCCGGAACGCCCTGCTGAAACTTGCCTTCTGGCACCCCATTCGCGGGGCAGCCGTCTTTCTTCGGCCACCTGCCAAGTGGCCCCATATCGCCGCGCTCGTTGCACTCCGCTTGTCAGATTGGCTTCCCGTGGCGCTGATTTCAGCCTGGCCAAATACTAGCGCTGCGGAGAGCTGTCTCGCAGACAATCATGTTCCAGCATAGAAATTTGTCCTGCAATGTTCCCCCCTCTTTTCCCGCATGGTGTTGCTCTGATGAATGCCTTGAGCATGGAACGACTTAAGCCAGCAAGTATTCCTCGCCGGCCACCGCTCGCTGTGCAAGAGGTATGCCGTGGAGCCTTTGAACGCTGCCAAGCAAAAAGCAGAGCAGTGACCATAAAAGCGAGGAGAGAGCATGCACGAAGCACACTAGTTCTGTCTAGTGCTTTCCGTGCAGAGAGGCGGCAAAGCTGAATGCCGTGCCAGAGCTTCACTTCTCGCTGGAGCACAGGAAGGCAAGAATGAAGAGGCAGAACACAGCCTTGGTTTCAGCAGCCTCCGGGACCGCAAAAGTTCAGCAATAGCTCTGTCAAAGCAGAACTCGGCTGAGAATGCTCTCGCAGCTTGGGAAAGTTAGGCGCAGCTGTTGACCAGCTCTGCCCCTGGCCACAGGCTGCTTCTTCCACCTTCACTGTGGCAGAGCTTTTGCGGAGCAGAGAGGGCATTCTTCAAGGGCGTGTTCTCCAAGGTGCTGTGAAACAGAGCCTAGCACGCTGTCTCGCTGATCCTGGCTTTCGGCAAGCAGGCGTGCCAGACCGCCGACATTCTGCACTCTGGCAGCCTAGTTGCCAGCTTTCGGCAGCTGCTGTCCTAGCAAGGAAGCTCAGGGAGTCAAAGCCAGTGCCGGGCGGCACCTTTCTGCTTTGCCCGCCTAAGCGGCGTCACGCTCCCTCGGATACTGTGTCCTTTCCCTCTGCACTGCGTCTGCCGAGGTGCTCTCTGCCTCTCGGAGCAGAAGGGCAAAGGACAATGTTTTCCACAGCAGGGTAGAAACGGCATTGCTAGCAGGAAAGCTAGATGCCTTGGAACTGTCCCCTTAGCCCTTGCCACTCACTTCAGGCTCGTACGCTGAGCAGAACAGCCTGCTGTTCTGAAGCTTCGCTGGCTGCCGTTCGTGCCCAGACGCCATTTCCTTCCCAAGGAGGCGAAGCGCCGTCTACTTCTCGCAGCGAGCACGCTGCTCCTGGCTTTCGCTTCTGCCGCAACGAGCTCGCTACGAGCACTTTTCTTCTCAACCCTCTAGACCATTGCGTTCTGCTTTTCTTGTCTCGTGAATGGAGACGGAAAGCTTCTCGGCTACAATCTCGCCCAGAACAACTGCGGCTACACATTAAGCTCGCCCGGAACGCCCTGCTGAAACTTGCCTTCTGGCACCCCATTCGCGGGGCAGCCGTCTTTCTTCGGCCACCTGCCAAGTGGCCCCATATCGCCGCGCTCGTTGCACTCCGCTTGTCAGATTGGCTTCCCGTGGCGCTGATTTCAGCCTGGCCAAATACTAGCGCTGCGGAGAGCTGTCTCGCAGACAATCATGTTCCAGCATAGAAATTTGTCCTGCAATGTTCCCCCCTCTTTTCCCGCATGGTGTTGCTCTGATGAATGCCTTGAGCATGGAACGACTTAAGCCAGCAAGTATTCCTCGCCGGCCACCGCTCGCTGTGCAAGAGGTATGCCGTGGAGCCTTTGAACGCTGCCAAGCAAAAAGCAGAGCAGTGACCATAAAAGCGAGGAGAGAGCATGCACGAAGCACACTAGTTCTGTCTAGTGCTTTCCGTGCAGAGAGGCGGCAAAGCTGAATGCCGTGCCAGAGCTTCACTTCTCGCTGGAGCACAGGAAGGCAAGAATGAAGAGGCAGAACACAGCCTTGGTTTCAGCAGCCTCCGGGACCGCAAAAGTTCAGCAATAGCTCTGTCAAAGCAGAACTCGGCTGAGAATGCTCTCGCAGCTTGGGAAAGTTAGGCGCAGCTGTTGACCAGCTCTGCCCGTGGCCACAGGCTGCTTCTTCGACCTTCACTGTGGCAGAGCTTTTGCGGAGCAGAGACGGCATTCTTCAAGGGCGTGTTCTCCAAGGTGCTGTGAAACAGAGCCTAGCACGCTGTCTCGCTGATCCTGGCTTTCGGCAAGCAGGCGTGCCAGACCGCCGACATTCTGCACTCTGGCAGCCTAGTTGCCAGCTTTCGGCAGCTGCTGTCCTAGCAAGGAAGCTCAGGGAGTCAAAGCCAGTGCCGGGCGGCACCTTTCTGCTTTGCCCGCCTAAGCGGCGTCACGCTCCCTCGGATACTGTGTCCTTTCCCTCTGCACTGCGTCTGCCGAGGTGCTCTCTGCCTCTCGGAGCAGAAGGGCAAAGGACAATGTTTTCCACAGCAGGGTAGAAACGGCATTGCTAGCAGGAAAGCTAGATGCCTTGGAACTGTCCCCTTAGCCCTTGCCACTCACTTCAGGCTCGTACGCTGAGCAGAACAGCCTGCTGTTCTGAAGCTTCGCTGGCTGCCGTTCGTGCCCAGACGCCATTTCCTTCCCAAGGAGGCGAAGCGCCGTCTACTTCTCGCAGCGAGCACGCTGCTCCTGGCTTTCGCTTCTGCCGCAACGAGCTCGCTACGAGCACTTTTCTTCTCAACCCTCTAGACCATTGCGTTCTGCTTTTCTTGTCTCGTGAATGGAGACGGAAAGCTTCTCGGCTACAATCTCGCCCAGAACAACTGCGGCTACACATTAAGCTCGCCCGGAACGCCCTGCTGAAACTTGCCTTCTGGCACCCCATTCGCGGGGCAGCCGTCTTTCTTCGGCCACCTGCCAAGTGGCCCCATATCGCCGCGCTCGTTGCACTCCGCTTGTCAGATTGGCTTCCCGTGGCGCTGATTTCAGCCTGGCCAAATACTAGCGCTGCGGAGAGCTGTCTCGCAGACAATCATGTTCCAGCATAGAAATTTGTCCTGCAATGTTCCCCCCTCTTTTCCCGCATGGTGTTGCTCTGATGAATGCCTTGAGCATGGAACGACTTAAGCCAGCAAGTATTCCTCGCCGGCCACCGCTCGCTGTGCAAGAGGTATGCCGTGGAGCCTTTGAACGCTGCCAAGCAAAAAGCAGAGCAGTGACCATAAAAGCGAGGAGAGAGCATGCACGAAGCACACTAGTTCTGTCTAGTGCTTTCCGTGCAGAGAGGCGGCAAAGCTGAATGCCGTGCCAGAGCTTCACTTCTCGCTGGAGCACAGGAAGGCAAGAATGAAGAGGCAGAACACAGCCTTGGTTTCAGCAGCCTCCGGGACCGCAAAAGTTCAGCAATAGCTCTGTCAAAGCAAAACTCGGCTGAGAATGCTCTCGCAGCTTGGGAAAGTTAGGCGCAGCTGTTGACCAGCTCTGCCCGTGGCCACAGGCTGCTTCTTCCACCTTCACTGTGGCAGAGCTTTTGCGGAGCAGAGACGGCATTCTTCAAGGGCGTGTTCTCCAAGGTGCTGTGAAACAGAGCCTAGCACGCTGTCTCGCTGATCCTGGCTTTCGGCAAGCAGGCGTGCCAGACCGCCGACATTCTGCACTCTGGCAGCCTAGTTGCCAGCTTTCGGCAGCTGCTGTCCTAGCAAGGAAGCTCAGGGAGTCAAAGCCAGTGCCGGGCGGCACCTTTCTGCTTTGCCCGCCTAAGCGGCGTCACGCTCCCTCGGATACTGTGTCCTTTCCCTCTGCACTGCGTCTGCCGAGGTGCTCTCTGCCTCTCGGAGCAGAAGGGCAAAGGACAATGTTTTCCACAGCAGGGTAGAAACGGCATTGCTAGCAGGAAAGCTAGATGCCTTGGAACTGTCCCCTTAGCCCTTGCCACTCACTTCAGGCTCGTACGCTGAGCAGAACAGCCTGCTGTTCTGAAGCTTCGCTGGCTGCCGTTCGTGCCCAGACGCCATTTCCTTCCCAAGGAGGCGAAGCGCCGTCTACTTCTCGCAGCGAGCACGCTGCTCCTGGCTTTCGCTTCTGCCGCAACGAGCTCGCTACGAGCACTTTTCTTCTCAACCCTCTAGACCATTGCGTTCTGCTTTTCTTGTCTCGTGAATGGAGACGGAAAGCTTCTCGGCTACAATCTCGCCCAGAACAACTGCGGCTACACATTAAGCTCGCCCGGAACGCCCTGCTGAAACTTGCCTTCTGGCACCCCATTCGCGGGGCAGCCGTCTTTCTTCGGCCACCTGCCAAGTGGCCCCATATCGCCGCGCTCGTTGCACTCCGCTTGTCAGATTGGCTTCCCGTGGCGCTGATTTCAGCCTGGCCAAATACTCGCGCTGCGGAGAGCTGTCTCGCAGACAATCATGTTCCAGCATAGAAATTTGTCCTGCAATGTTCCCCCCTCTTTTCCCGCATGGTGTTGCTCTGATGAATGCCTTGAGCATGGAACGACTTAAGCCAGCAAGTATTCCTCGCCGGCCACCGCTCGCTGTGCAAGAGGTATGCCGTGGAGCCTTTGAACGCTGCCAAGCAAAAAGCAGAGCAGTGACCATAAAAGCGAGGAGAGAGCATGCACGAAGCACACTAGTTCTGTCTAGTGCTTTCCGTGCAGAGAGGCGGCAAAGCTGAATGCCGTGCCAGAGCTTCACTTCTCGCTGGAGCACAGGAAGGCAAGAATGAAGAGGCAGAACACAGCCTTGGTTTCAGCAGCCTCCGGGACCGCAAAAGTTCAGCAATAGCTCTGTCAAAGCAGAACTCGGCTGAGAATGCTCTCGCAGCTTGGGAAAGTTAGGCGCAGCTGCTGACCAGCTCTACCCGTGGCCACAGGCTGCTTCTTCCACCTTCACTGTGGCAGAGCTTTTGCGGAACAGAGACGGCATTCTTCAAGGGCGTGTTCTCCAAGGTGCTGTGAAACAGAGCCTAGCACGCTGTCTCGCTGATCCTGGCTTTCGGCAAGCAGGCGTGCCAGACCGCCGACATTCTGCACTCTGGCAGCCTAGTTGCCAGCTTTCGGCAGCTGCTGTCCTAGCAAGGAAGCTCAGGGAGTCAAAGCCAGTGCCGGGCGGCACCTTTCTGCTTTGCCCGCCTAAGCGGCGTCACGCTCCCTCGGATACTGTGTCCTTTCCCTCTGCACTGCGTCTGCCGAGGTGCTCTCTGCCTCTCGGAGCAGAAGGGCAAAGGACAATGTTATCCACAGCAGGGTAGAAATGGCATTGCTAGCAGGAAAGCTAGATGCCTTGGAACTGTCCCCTTAGCCCTTGCCACTCACTTCAGGCTCGTACGCTGAGCAGAACAGCCTGCTGTTCTGAAGCTTCGCTGGCTGCCGTTCGTGCCCAGATGCCATTTCCTTCCCAAGGAGGCGAAGCGCCGTCTACTTCTCGCAGCGAGCACGCTGCTCCTGGCTTTCGCTTCTGCCGCAACGAGCTCGCTACGAGCACTTTTCTTCTCAACCCTCTAGACCATTGCGTTCTGCTTTTCTTGTCTCGTGAATGGAGACGGAAAGCTTCTCGGCTACAATCTCGCCCAGAACAACTGCGGCTACACATTAAGCTCGCCCGGAACGCCCTGCTGAAACTTGCCTTCTGGCACCCCATTCGCGGGGCAGCCGTCTTTCTTCGGCCACCTGCCAAGTGGCCCCATATCGCCGCGCTCGTTGCACTCCGCTTGTCAGATTGGCTTCCCGTGGCGCTGATTTCAGCCTGGCCAAATACTCGCGCTGCGGAGAGCTGTCTCGCAGACAATCATGTTCCAGCATAGAAATTTGTCCTGCAATGTTCCCCCCTCTTTTCCCGCATGGTGTTGCTCTGATGAATGCCTTGAGCATGGAACGACTTAAGCCAGCAAGTATTCCTCGCCGGCCACCGCTCGCTGTGCAAGAGGTATGCCGTGGAGCCTTTGAACGCTGCCAAGCAAAAAGCAGAGCAGTGACCATAAAAGCGAGGAGAGAGCATGCACGAAGCACACTAGTTCTGTCTAGTGCTTTCCGTGCAGAGAGGCGGCAAAGCTGAATGCCGTGCCAGAGCTTCACTTCTCGCTGGAGCACAGGAAGGCAAGAATGAAGAGGCAGAACACAGCCTTGGTTTCAGCAGCCTCCGGGACCGCAAAAGTTCAGCAATAGCTCTGTCAAAGCAGAACTCGGCTGAGAATGCTCTCGCAGCTTGGGAAAGTTAGGCGCAGCTGTTGACCAGCTCTGCCCGTGGCCACAGGCTGCTTCTTCCACCTTCACTGTGGCAGAGCTTTTGCGGAGCAGAGACGGCATTCTTCAAGGGCGTGTTCTCCAAGGTGCTGTGAAACAGAGCCTAGCACGCTGTCTCGCTGATCCTGGCTTTCGGCAAGCAGGCGTGCCAGACCGCCGACATTCTGCACTCTGGCAGCCTAGTTGCCAGCTTTCGGCAGCTGCTGTCCTAGCAAGGAAGCTCAGGGAGTCAAAGCCAGTGCCGGGCGGCACCTTTCTGCTTTGCCCGCCTAAGCGGCGTCACGCTCCCTCGGATACTGTGTCCTTTCCCTCTGCACTGCGTCTGCCGAGGTGCTCTCTGCCTCTCGGAGCAGAAGGGCAAAGGACAATGTTTTCCACAGCAGGGTAGAAACGGCATTGCTAGCAGGAAAGCTAGATGCCTTGGAACTGTCCCCTTAGCCCTTGCCACTCACTTCAGGCTCGTACGCTGAGCAGAACAGCCTGCTGTTCTGAAGCTTCGCTGGCTGCCGTTCGTGCCCAGACGCCATTTCCTTCCCAAGGAGGCGAAGCGCCGTCTACTTCTCGCAGCGAGCACGCTGCTCCTGGCTTTCGCTTCTGCCGCAACGAGCTCGCTACGAGCACTTTTCTTCTCAACCCTCTAGACCATTGCGTTCTGCTTTTCTTGTCTCGTGAATGGAGACGGAAAGCTTCTCGGCTACAATCTCGCCCAGAACAACTGCGGCTACACATTAAGCTCGCCCGGAACGCCCTGCTGAAACTTGCCTTCTGGCACCCCATTCGCGGGGCAGCCGTCTTTCTTCGGCCACCTGCCAAGTGGCCCCATATCGCCGCGCTCGTTGCACTCCGCTTGTCAGATTGGCTTCCCGTGGCGCTGATTTCAGCCTGGCCAAATACTAGCGCTGCGGAGAGCTGTCTCGCAGACAATCATGTTCCAGCATAGAAATTTGTCCTGCAATGTTCCCCCCTCTTTTCCCGCATGGTGTTGCTCTGATGAATGCCTTGAGCATGGAACGACTTAAGCCAGCAAGTATTCCTCGCCGGCCACCGCTCGCTGTGCAAGAGGTATGCCGTGGAGCCTTTGAACGCTGCCAAGCAAAAAGCAGAGCAGTGACCATAAAAGCGAGGAGAGAGCATGCACGAAGCACACTAGTTCTGTCTAGTGCTTTCCGTGCAGAGAGGCGGCAAAGCTGAATGCCGTGCCAGAGCTTCACTTCTCGCTGGAGCACAGGAAGGCAAGAATGAAGAGGCAGAACACAGTCTTGGTTTCAGCAGCCTCCGGGACCGCAAAAGTTCAGCAATAGCTCTGTCAAAGCAGAACTCGGCTGAGAATGCTCTCGCAGCTTGAGAAAGTTAGGCGCAGCTGTTGACCAGCTCTGCCCGTGGCCACAGGCTGCTTCTTCGACCTTCACTGTGGCAGAGCTTTTGCGGAGCAGAGACGGCATTCTTCAAGGGCGTGTTCTCCAAGGTGCTGTGAAACAGAGCCTAGCACGCTGTCTCGCTGATCCTGGCTTTCGGCAAGCAGGCGTGCCAGACCGCCGACATTCTGCACTCTGGCAGCCTAGTTGCCAGCTTTCGGCAGCTGCTGTCCTAGCAAGGAAGCTCAGGGAGTCAAAGCCAGTGCCGGGCGGCACCTTTCTGCTTTGCCCGCCTAAGCGGCGTCACGCTCCCTCGGATACTGTGTCCTTTCCCTCTGCACTGCGTCTGCCGAGGTGCTCTCTGCCTCTCGGAGCAGAAGGGCAAAGGACAATGTTATCCACAGCAGGGTAGAAATGGCATTGCTAGCAGGAAAGCTAGATGCCTTGGAACTGTCCCCTTAGCCCTTGCCACTCACTTCAGGCTCGTACGCTGAGCAGAACAGCCTGCTGTTCTGAAGCTTCGCTGGCTGCCGTTCGTGCCCAGACGCCATTTCCTTCCCAAGGAGGCGAAGCGCCGTCTACTTCTCGCAGCGAGCACGCTGCTCCTGGCTTTCGCTTCTGCCGCAACGAGCTCGCTACGAGCACTTTTCTTCTCAACCCTCTAGACCATTGCGTTCTGCTTTTCTTGTCTCGTGAATGGAGACGGAAAGCTTCTCGGCTACAATCTCGCCTAGAACAACTGCGGCTACACATTAAGCTCGCCCGGAACGCCCTGCTGAAACTTGCCTTCTGGCACCCCATTCGCGGGGCAGCCGTCTTTCTTCGGCCACCTGCCAAGTGGCCCCATATCGCCGCGCTCGTTGCACTCCGCTTGTCAGATTGGCTTCCCGTGGCGCTGATTTCAGCCTGGCCAAATACTAGCGCTGCGGAGAGCTGTCTCGCAGACAATCATGTTCCAGCATAGAAATTTGTCCTGCAATGTTCCCCCCTCTTTTCCCGCATGGTGTTGCTCTGATGAATGCCTTGAGCATGGAACGACTTAAGCCAGCAAGTATTCCTCGCCGGCCACCGCTCGCTGTGCAAGAGGTATGCCGTGGACCCTTTGAACGCTGCCAAGCAAAAAGCAGAGCAGTGACCATAAAAGCGAGGAGAGAGCATGCACGAAGCACACTAGTTCTGTCTAGTGCTTTCCGTGCAGAGAGGCGGCAAAGCTGAATGCCGTGCCAGAGCTTCACTTCTCGCTGGAGCACAGGAAGGCAAGAATGAAGAGGCAGAACACAGCCTTGGTTTCAGCAGCCTCCGGGACCGCAAAAGTTCAGCAATAGCTCTGTCAAAGCAGAACTCGGCTGAGAATGCTCTCGCAGCTTGGGAAAGTTAGGCGCAGCTGCTGACCAGCTCTGCCCGTGGCCACAGGCTGCTTCTTCCACCTTCACTGTGGCAGAGCTTTTGCGGAGCAGAGAGGGCATTCTTCAAGGGCGTGTTCTCCAAGGTGCTGTGAAACAGAGCCTAGCACGCTGTCTCGCTGATCCTGGCTTTCGGCAAGCAGGCGTGCCAGACCGCCGACATTCTGCACTCTGGCAGCCTAGTTGCCAGCTTTCGGCAGCTGCTGTCCTAGCAAGGAAGCTCAGGGAGTCAAAGCCAGTGCCGGGCGGCACCTTTCTGCTTTGCCCGCCTAAGCGGCGTCACGCTCCCTCGGATACTGTGTCCTTTCCCTCTGCACTGCGTCTGCCGAGGTGCTCTCTGCCTCTCGGAGCAGAAGGGCAAAGGACAATGTTTTCCACAGCAGGGTAGAAACGGCATTGCTAGCAGGAAAGCTAGATGCCTTGGAACTGTCCCCTTAGCCCTTGCCACTCACTTCAGGCTCGTACGCTGAGCAGAACAGCCTGCTGTTCTGAAGCTTCGCTGGCTGCCGTTCGTGCCCAGACGCCATTTCCTTCCCAAGGAGGCGAAGCGCCGTCTACTTCTCGCAGCGAGCACGCTGCTCCTGGCTTTCGCTTCTGCCGCAACGAGCTCGCTACGAGCACTTTTCTTCTCAACCCTCTAGACCATTGCGTTCTGCTTTTCTTGTCTCGTGAATGGAGACGGAAAGCTTCTCGGCTACAATCTCGCCCAGAACAACTGCGGCTACACATTAAGCTCGCCCGCAACGCCCTGCTGAAACTTGCCTTCTGGCACCCCATTCGCGGGGCAGCCGTCTTTCTTCGGCCACCTGCCAAGTGGCCCCATATCGCCGCGCTCGTTGCACTCCGCTTGTCAGATTGGCTTCCCGTGGCGCTGATTTCAGCCTGGCCAAATACTAGCGCTGCGGAGAGCTGTCTCGCAGACAATCATGTTCCAGCATAGAAATTTGTCCTGCAATGTTCCCCCCTCTTTTCCCGCATGGTGTTGCTCTGATGAATGCCTTGAGCATGGAACGACTTAAGCCAGCAAGTATTCCTCGCCGGCCACCGCTCGCTGTGCAAGAGGTATGCCGTGGAGCCTTTGAACGCTGCCAAGCAAAAAGCAGAGCAGTGACCATAAAAGCGAGGAGAGAGCATGCACGAAGCACACTAGTTCTGTCTAGTGCTTTCCGTGCAGAGAGGCGGCAAAGCTGAATGCCGTGCCAGAGCTTCACTTCTCGCTGGAGCACAGGAAGGCAAGAATGAAGAGGCAGAACACAGCCTTGGTTTCAGCAGCCTCCGGGACCGCAAAAGTTCAGCAATAGCTCTGTCAAAGCAGAACTCGGCTGAGAATGCTCTCGCAGCTTGGGAAAGTTAGGCGCAGCTGCTGACCAGCTCTGCCCGTGGCCACAGGCTGCTTCTTCCACCTTCACTGTGGCAGAGCTTTTGCGGAGCAGAGACGGCATTCTTCAAGGGCGTGTTCTCCAAGGTGCTGTGAAACAGAGCCTAGCACGCTGTCTCGCTGATCCTGGCTTTCGGCAAGCAGGCGTGCCAGACCGCCGACATTCTGCACTCTGGCAGCCTAGTTGCCAGCTTTCGGCAGCTGCTGTCCTAGCAAGGAAGCTCAGGGAGTCAAAGCCAGTGCCGGGCGGCACCTTTCTGCTTTGCCCGCCTAAGCGGCGTCACGCTCCCTCGGATACTGTGTCCTTTCCCTCTGCACTGCGTCTGCCGAGGTGCTCTCTGCCTCTCGGAGCAGAAGGGCAAAGGACAATGTTATCCACAGCAGGGTAGAAATGGCATTGCTAGCAGGAAAGCTAGATGCCTTGGAACTGTCCCCTTAGCCCTTGCCACTCACTTCAGGCTCGTACGCTGAGCAGAACAGCCTGCTGTTCTGAAGCTTCGCTGGCTGCCGTTCGTGCCCAGACGCCATTTCCTTCCCAAGGAGGCGAAGCGCCGTCTACTTCTCGCAGCGAGCACGCTGCTCCTGGCTTTCGCTTCTGCCGCAACGAGCTCGCTACGAGCACTTTTCTTCTCAACCCTCTAGACCATTGCGTTCTGCTTTTCTTGTCTCGTGAATGGAGACGGAAAGCTTCTCGGCTACAATCTCGCCTAGAACAACTGCGGCTACACATTAAGCTCGCCCGCAACGCCCTGCTGAAACTTGCCTTCTGGCACCCCATTCGCGGGGCAGCCGTCTTTCTTCGGCCACCTGCCAAGTGGCCCCATATCGCCGCGCTCGTTGCACTCCGCTTGTCAGATTGGCTTCCCGTGGCGCTGATTTCAGCCTGGCCAAATACTAGCGCTGCGGAGAGCTGTCTCGCAGACAATCATGTTCCAGCATAGAAATTTGTCCTGCAATGTTCCCCCCTCTTTTCCCCCATGGTGTTGCTCTGATGAATGCCTTGAGCATGGAACGACTTAAGCCAGCAAGTATTCCTCGCCGGCCACCGCTCGCTGTGCAAGAGGTATGCCGTGGACCCTTTGAACGCTGCCAAGCAAAAAGCAGAGCAGTGACCATAAAAGCGAGGAGAGAGCATGCACGAAGCACACTAGTTCTGTCTAGTGCTTTCCGTGCAGAGAGGCGGCAAAGCTGAATGCCGTGCCAGAGCTTCACTTCTCGCTGGAGCACAGGAAGGCAAGAATGAAGAGGCAGAACACAGCCTTGGTTTCAGCAGCCTCCGGGACCGCAAAAGTTCAGCAATAGCTCTGTCAAAGCAGAACTCGGCTGAGAATGCTCTCGCAGCTTGGGAAAGTTAGGCGCAGCTGTTGACCAGCTCTGCCCGTGGCCACAGGCTGCTTCTTCCACCTTCACTGTGGCAGAGCTTTTGCGGAGCAGAGAGGGCATTCTTCAAGGGCGTGTTCTCCAAGGTGCTGTGAAACAGAGCCTAGCACGCTGTCTCGCTGATCCTGGCTTTCGGCAAGCAGGCGTGCCAGACCGCCGACATTCTGCACTCTGGCAGCCTAGTTGCCAGCTTTCGGCAGCTGCTGTCCTAGCAAGGAAGCTCAGGGAGTCAAAGCCAGTGCCGGGCGGCACCTTTCTGCTTTGCCCGCCTAAGCGGCGTCACGCTCCCTCGGATACTGTGTCCTTTCCCTCTGCACTGCGTCTGCCGAGGTGCTCTCTGCCTCTCGGAGCAGAAGGGCAAAGGACAATGTTTTCCACAGCAGGGTAGAAACGGCATTGCTAGCAGGAAAGCTAGATGCCTTGGAACTGTCCCCTTAGCCCTTGCCACTCACTTCAGGCTCGTACGCTGAGCAGAACAGCCTGCTGTTCTGAAGCTTCGCTGGCTGCCGTTCGTGCCCAGACGCCATTTCCTTCCCAAGGAGGCGAAGCGCCGTCTACTTCTCGCAGCGAGCACGCTGCTCCTGGCTTTCGCTTCTGCCGCAACGAGCTCGCTACGAGCACTTTTCTTCTCAACCCTCTAGACCATTGCGTTCTGCTTTTCTTGTCTCGTGAATGGAGACGGAAAGCTTCTCGGCTACAATCTCGCCCAGAACAACTGCGGCTACACATTAAGCTCGCCCGGGACGCCCTGCTGAAACTTGCCTTCTGGCACCCCATTCGCGGGGCAGCCGTCTTTCTTCGGCCACCTGCCAAGTGGCCCCATATCGCCGCGCTCGTTGCACTCCGCTTGTCAGATTGGCTTCCCGTGGCGCTGATTTCAGCCTGGCCAAATACTAGCGCTGCGGAGAGCTGTCTCGCAGACAATCATGTTCCAGCATAGAAATTTGTCCTGCAATGTTCCCCCCTCTTTTCCCGCATGGTGTTGCTCTGATGAATGCCTTGAGCATGGAACGACTTAAGCCAGCAAGTATTCCTCGCCGGCCACCGCTCGCTGTGCAAGAGGTATGCCGTGGAGCCTTTGAACGCTGCCAAGCAAAAAGCAGAGCAGTGACCATAAAAGCGAGGAGAGAGCATGCACGAAGCACACTAGTTCTGTCTAGTGCTTTCCGTGCAGAGAGGCGGCAAAGCTGAATGCCGTGCCAGAGCTTCACTTCTCGCTGGAGCACAGGAAGGCAAGAATGAAGAGGCAGAACACAGCCTTGGTTTCAGCAGCCTCCGGGACCGCAAAAGTTCAGCAATAGCTCTGTCAAAGCAGAACTCGGCTGAGAATGCTCTCGCAGCTTGAGAAAGTTAGGCGCAGCTGTTGACCAGCTCTGCCCCTGGCCACAGGCTGCTTCTTCCACCTTCACTGTGGCAGAGCTTTTGCGGAGCAGAGACGGCATTCTTCAAGGGCGTGTTCTCCAAGGTGCTGTGAAACAGAGCCTAGCACGCTGTCTCGCTGATCCTGGCTTTCGGCAAGCAGGCGTGCCAGACCGCCGACATTCTGCACTCTGGCAGCCTAGTTGCCAGCTTTCGGCAGCTGCTGTCCTAGCAAGGAAGCTCAGGGAGTCAAAGCCAGTGCCGGGCGGCACCTTTCTGCTTTGCCCGCCTAAGCGGCGTCACGCTCCCTCGGATACTGTGTCCTTTCCCTCTGCACTGCGTCTGCCGAGGTGCTCTCTGCCTCTCGGAGCAGAAGGGCAAAGGACAATGTTTTCCACAGCAGGGTAGAAACGGCATTGCTAGCAGGAAAGCTAGATGCCTTGGAACTGTCCCCTTAGCCCTTGCCACTCACTTCAGGCTCGTACGCTGAGCAGAACAGCCTGCTGTTCTGAAGCTTCGCTGGCTGCCGTTCGTGCCCAGACGCCATTTCCTTCCCAAGGAGGCGAAGCGCCGTCTACTTCTCGCAGCGAGCACGCTGCTCCTGGCTTTCGCTTCTGCCGCAACGAGCTCGCTACGAGCACTTTTCTTCTCAACCCTCTAGACCATTGCGTTCTGCTTTTCTTGTCTCGTGAATGGAGACGGAAAGCTTCTCGGCTACAATCTCGCCCAGAACAACTGCGGCTACACATTAAGCTCGCCCGGAACGCCCTGCTGAAACTTGCCTTCTGGCACCCCATTCGCGGGGCAGCCGTCTTTCTTCGGCCACCTGCCAAGTGGCCCCATATCGCCGCGCTCGTTGCACTCCGCTTGTCAGATTGGCTTCCCGTGGCGCTGATTTCAGCCTGGCCAAATACTAGCGCTGCGGAGAGCTGTCTCGCAGACAATCATGTTCCAGCATAGAAATTTGTCCTGCAATGTTCCCCCCTCTTTTCCCGCATGGTGTTGCTCTGATGAATGCCTTGAGCATGGAACGACTTAAGCCAGCAAGTATTCCTCGCCGGCCACCGCTCGCTGTGCAAGAGGTATGCCGTGGACCCTTTGAACGCTGCCAAGCAAAAAGCAGAGCAGTGACCATAAAAGCGAGGAGAGAGCATGCACGAAGCACACTAGTTCTGTCTAGTGCTTTCCGTGCAGAGAGGCGGCAAAGCTGAATGCCGTGCCAGAGCTTCACTTCTCGCTGGAGCACAGGAAGGCAAGAATGAAGAGGCAGAACACAGCCTTGGTTTCAGCAGCCTCCGGGACCGCAAAAGTTCAGCAATAGCTCTGTCAAAGCAGAACTCGGCTGAGAATGCTCTCGCGGCTTGGGAAAGTTAGGCGCAGCTGTTGACCAGCTCTGCCCGTGGCCACAGGCTGCTTCTTCCACCTTCACTGTGGCAGAGCTTTTGCGGAGCAGAGACGGCATTCTTCAAGGGCGTGTTCTCCAAGGTGCTGTGAAACAGAGCCTAGCACGCTGTCTCGCTGATCCTGGCTTTCGGCAAGCAGGCGTGCCAGACCGCCGACATTCTGCACTCTGGCAGCCTAGTTGCCAGCTTTCGGCAGCTGCTGTCCTAGCAAGGAAGCTCAGGGAGTCAAAGCCAGTGCCGGGCGGCACCTTTCTGCTTTGCCCGCCTAAGCGGCGTCACGCTCCCTCGGATACTGTGTCCTTTCCCTCTGCACTGCGTCTGCCGAGGTGCTCTCTGCCTCTCGGAGCAGAAGGGCAAAGGACAATGTTTTCCACAGCAGGGTAGAAATGGCATTGCTAGCAGGAAAGCTAGATGCCTTGGAACTGTCCCCTTAGCCCTTGCCACTCACTTCAGGCTCGTACGCTGAGCAGAACAGCCTGCTGTTCTGAAGCTTCGCTGGCTGCCGTTCGTGCCCAGACGCCATTTCCTTCCCAAGGAGGCGAAGCGCCGTCTACTTCTCGCAGCGAGCACGCTGCTCCTGGCTTTCGCTTCTGCCGCAACGAGCTCGCTACGAGCACTTTTCTTCTCAACCCTCTAGACCATTGCGTTCTGCTTTTCTTGTCTCGTGAATGGAGACGGAAAGCTTCTCGGCTACAATCTCGCCCAGAACAACTGCGGCTACACATTAAGCTCGCCCGGAACGCCCTGCTGAAACTTGCCTTCTGGTACCCCATTCGCGGGGCAGCCGTCTTTCTTCGGCCACCTGCCAAGTGGCCCCATATCGCCGCGCTCGTTGCACTCCGCTTGTCAGATTGGCTTCCCGTGGCGCTGATTTCAGCCTGGCCAAATACTAGCGCTGCGGAGAGCTGTCTCGCAGACAATCATGTTCCAGCATAGAAATTTGTCCTGCAATGTTCCCCCCTCTTTTCCCGCATGGTGTTGCTCTGATGAATGCCTTGAGCATGGAACGACTTAAGCCAGCAAGTATTCCTCGCCGGCCACCGCTCGCTGTGCAAGAGGTATGCCGTGGAGCCTTTGAACGCTGCCAAGCAAAAAGCAGAGCAGTGACCATAAAAGCGAGGAGAGAGCATGCACGAAGCACACTAGTTCTGTCTAGTGCTTTCCGTGCAGAGAGGCGGCAAAGCTGAATGCCGTGCCAGAGCTTCACTTCTCGCTGGAGCACAGGAAGGCAAGAATGAAGAGGCAGAACACAGCCTTGGTTTCAGCAGCCTCCGGGACCGCAAAAGTTCAGCAATAGCTCTGTCAAAGCAGAACTCGGCTGAGAATGCTCTCGCAGCTTGAGAAAGTTAGGCGCAGCTGTTGACCAGCTCTGCCCCTGGCCACAGGCTGCTTCTTCCACCTTCACTGTGGCAGAGCTTTTGCGGAGCAGAGAGGGCATTCTTCAAGGGCGTGTTCTCCAAGGTGCTGTGAAACAGAGCCTAGCACGCTGTCTCGCTGATCCTGGCTTTCGGCAAGCAGGCGTGCCAGACCGCCGACATTCTGCACTCTGGCAGCCTAGTTGCCAGCTTTCGGCAGCTGCTGTCCTAGCAAGGAAGCTCAGGGAGTCAAAGCCAGTGCCGGGCGGCACCTTTCTGCTTTGCCCGCCTAAGCGGCGTCACGCTCCCTCGGATACTGTGTCCTTTCCCTCTGCACTGCGTCTGCCGAGGTGCTCTCTGCCTCTCGGAGCAGAAGGGCAAAGGACAATGTTTTCCACAGCAGGGTAGAAACGGCATTGCTAGCAGGAAAGCTAGATGCCTTGGAACTGTCCCCTTAGCCCTTGCCACTCACTTCAGGCTCGTACGCTGAGCAGAACAGCCTGCTGTTCTGAAGCTTCGCTGGCTGCCGTTCGTGCCCAGACGCCATTTCCTTCCCAAGGAGGCGAAGCGCCGTCTACTTCTCGCAGCGAGCACGCTGCTCCTGGCTTTCGCTTCTGCCGCAACGAGCTCGCTACGAGCACTTTTCTTCTCAACCCTCTAGACCATTGCGTTCTGCTTTTCTTGTCTCGTGAATGGAGACGGAAAGCTTCTCGGCTACAATCTCGCCCAGAACAACTGCGGCTACACATTAAGCTCGCCCGGGACGCCCTGCTGAAACTTGCCTTCTGGCACCCCATTCGCGGGGCAGCCGTCTTTCTTCGGCCACCTGCCAAGTGGCCCCATATCGCCGCGCTCGTTGCACTCCGCTTGTCAGATTGGCTTCCCGTGGCGCTGATTTCAGCCTGGCCAAATACTAGCGCTGCGGAGAGCTGTCTCGCAGACAATCATGTTCCAGCATAGAAATTTGTCCTGCAATGTTCCCCCCTCTTTTCCCGCATGGTGTTGCTCTGATGAATGCCTTGAGCATGGAACGACTTAAGCCAGCAAGTATTCCTCGCCGGCCACCGCTCGCTGTGCAAGAGGTATGCCGTGGAGCCTTTGAACGCTGCCAAGCAAAAAGCAGAGCAGTGACCATAAAAGCGAGGAGAGAGCATGCACGAAGCACACTAGTTCTGTCTAGTGCTTTCCGTGCAGAGAGGCGGCAAAGCTGAATGCCGTGCCAGAGCTTCACTTCTCGCTGGAGCACAGGAAGGCAAGAATGAAGAGGCAGAACACAGCCTTGGTTTCAGCAGCCTCCGGGACCGCAAAAGTTCAGCAATAGCTCTGTCAAAGCAGAACTCGGCTGAGAATGCTCTCGCAGCTTGAGAAAGTTAGGCGCAGCTGTTGACCAGCTCTGCCCCTGGCCACAGGCTGCTTCTTCCACCTTCACTGTGGCAGAGCTTTTGCGGAGCAGAGACGGCATTCTTCAAGGGCGTGTTCTCCAAGGTGCTGTGAAACAGAGCCTAGCACGCTGTCTCGCTGATCCTGGCTTTCGGCAAGCAGGCGTGCCAGACCGCCGACATTCTGCACTCTGGCAGCCTAGTTGCCAGCTTTCGGCAGCTGCTGTCCTAGCAAGGAAGCTCAGGGAGTCAAAGCCAGTGCCGGGCGGCACCTTTCTGCTTTGCCCGCCTAAGCGGCGTCACGCTCCCTCGGATACTGTGTCCTTTCCCTCTGCACTGCGTCTGCCGAGGTGCTCTCTGCCTCTCGGAGCAGAAGGGCAAAGGACAATGTTTTCCACAGCAGGGTAGAAACGGCATTGCTAGCAGGAAAGCTAGATGCCTTGGAACTGTCCCCTTAGCCCTTGCCACTCACTTCAGGCTCGTACGCTGAGCAGAACAGCCTGCTGTTCTGAAGCTTCGCTGGCTGCCGTTCGTGCCCAGACGCCATTTCCTTCCCAAGGAGGCGAAGCGCCGTCTACTTCTCGCAGCGAGCACGCTGCTCCTGGCTTTCGCTTCTGCCGCAACGAGCTCGCTACGAGCACTTTTCTTCTCAACCCTCTAGACCATTGCGTTCTGCTTTTCTTGTCTCGTGAATGGAGACGGAAAGCTTCTCGGCTACAATCTCGCCCAGAACAACTGCGGCTACACATTAAGCTCGCCCGGAACGCCCTGCTGAAACTTGCCTTCTGGCACCCCATTCGCGGGGCAGCCGTCTTTCTTCGGCCACCTGCCAAGTGGCCCCATATCGCCGCGCTCGTTGCACTCCGCTTGTCAGATTGGCTTCCCGTGGCGCTGATTTCAGCCTGGCCAAATACTAGCGCTGCGGAGAGCTGTCTCGCAGACAATCATGTTCCAGCATAGAAATTTGTCCTGCAATGTTCCCCCCTCTTTTCCCGCATGGTGTTGCTCTGATGAATGCCTTGAGCATGGAACGACTTAAGCCAGCAAGTATTCCTCGCCGGCCACCGCTCGCTGTGCAAGAGGTATGCCGTGGACCCTTTGAACGCTGCCAAGCAAAAAGCAGAGCAGTGACCATAAAAGCGAGGAGAGAGCATGCACGAAGCACACTAGTTCTGTCTAGTGCTTTCCGTGCAGAGAGGCGGCAAAGCTGAATGCCGTGCCAGAGCTTCACTTCTCGCTGGAGCACAGGAAGGCAAGAATGAAGAGGCAGAACACAGCCTTGGTTTCAGCAGCCTCCGGGACCGCAAAAGTTCAGCAATAGCTCTGTCAAAGCAGAACTCGGCTGAGAATGCTCTCGCGGCTTGGGAAAGTTAGGCGCAGCTGTTGACCAGCTCTGCCCGTGGCCACAGGCTGCTTCTTCCACCTTCACTGTGGCAGAGCTTTTGCGGAGCAGAGACGGCATTCTTCAAGGGCGTGTTCTCCAAGGTGCTGTGAAACAGAGCCTAGCACGCTGTCTCGCTGATCCTGGCTTTCGGCAAGCAGGCGTGCCAGACCGCCGACATTCTGCACTCTGGCAGCCTAGTTGCCAGCTTTCGGCAGCTGCTGTCCTAGCAAGGAAGCTCAGGGAGTCAAAGCCAGTGCCGGGCGGCACCTTTCTGCTTTGCCCGCCTAAGCGGCGTCACGCTCCCTCGGATACTGTGTCCTTTCCCTCTGCACTGCGTCTGCCGAGGTGCTCTCTGCCTCTCGGAGCAGAAGGGCAAAGGACAATGTTTTCCACAGCAGGGTAGAAATGGCATTGCTAGCAGGAAAGCTAGATGCCTTGGAACTGTCCCCTTAGCCCTTGCCACTCACTTCAGGCTCGTACGCTGAGCAGAACAGCCTGCTGTTCTGAAGCTTCGCTGGCTGCCGTTCGTGCCCAGACGCCATTTCCTTCCCAAGGAGGCGAAGCGCCGTCTACTTCTCGCAGCGAGCACGCTGCTCCTGGCTTTCGCTTCTGCCGCAACGAGCTCGCTACGAGCACTTTTCTTCTCAACCCTCTAGACCATTGCGTTCTGCTTTTCTTGTCTCGTGAATGGAGACGGAAAGCTTCTCGGCTACAATCTCGCCCAGAACAACTGCGGCTACACATTAAGCTCGCCCGGAACGCCCTGCTGAAACTTGCCTTCTGGTACCCCATTCGCGGGGCAGCCGTCTTTCTTCGGCCACCTGCCAAGTGGCCCCATATCGCCGCGCTCGTTGCACTCCGCTTGTCAGATTGGCTTCCCGTGGCGCTGATTTCAGCCTGGCCAAATACTAGCGCTGCGGAGAGCTGTCTCGCAGACAATCATGTTCCAGCATAGAAATTTGTCCTGCAATGTTCCCCCCTCTTTTCCCGCATGGTGTTGCTCTGATGAATGCCTTGAGCATGGAACGACTTAAGCCAGCAAGTATTCCTCGCCGGCCACCGCTCGCTGTGCAAGAGGTATGCCGTGGAGCCTTTGAACGCTGCCAAGCAAAAAGCAGAGCAGTGACCATAAAAGCGAGGAGAGAGCATGCACGAAGCACACTAGTTCTGTCTAGTGCTTTCCGTGCAGAGAGGCGGCAAAGCTGAATGCCGTGCCAGAGCTTCACTTCTCGCTGGAGCACAGGAAGGCAAGAATGAAGAGGCAGAACACAGCCTTGGTTTCAGCAGCCTCCGGGACCGCAAAAGTTCAGCAATAGCTCTGTCAAAGCAGAACTCGGCTGAGAATGCTCTCGCAGCTTGAGAAAGTTAGGCGCAGCTGTTGACCAGCTCTGCCCCTGGCCACAGGCTGCTTCTTCCACCTTCACTGTGGCAGAGCTTTTGCGGAGCAGAGAGGGCATTCTTCAAGGGCGTGTTCTCCAAGGTGCTGTGAAACAGAGCCTAGCACGCTGTCTCGCTGATCCTGGCTTTCGGCAAGCAGGCGTGCCAGACCGCCGACATTCTGCACTCTGGCAGCCTAGTTGCCAGCTTTCGGCAGCTGCTGTCCTAGCAAGGAAGCTCAGGGAGTCAAAGCCAGTGCCGGGCGGCACCTTTCTGCTTTGCCCGCCTAAGCGGCGTCACGCTCCCTCGGATACTGTGTCCTTTCCCTCTGCACTGCGTCTGCCGAGGTGCTCTCTGCCTCTCGGAGCAGAAGGGCAAAGGACAATGTTTTCCACAGCAGGGTAGAAACGGCATTGCTAGCAGGAAAGCTAGATGCCTTGGAACTGTCCCCTTAGCCCTTGCCACTCACTTCAGGCTCGTACGCTGAGCAGAACAGCCTGCTGTTCTGAAGCTTCGCTGGCTGCCGTTCGTGCCCAGACGCCATTTCCTTCCCAAGGAGGCGAAGCGCCGTCTACTTCTCGCACCGAGCACGCTGCTCCTGGCTTTCGCTTCTGCCGCAACGAGCTCGCTACGAGCACTTTTCTTCTCAACCCTCTAGACCATTGCGTTCTGCTTTTCTTGTCTCGTGAATGGAGACGGAAAGCTTCTCGGCTACAATCTCGCCCAGAACAACTGCGGCTACACATTAAGCTCGCCCGGAACGCCCTGCTGAAACTTGCCTTCTGGCACCCCATTCGCGGGGCAGCCGTCTTTCTTCGGCCACCTGCCAAGTGGCCCCATATCGCCGCGCTCGTTGCACTCCGCTTGTCAGATTGGCTTCCCGTGGCGCTGATTTCAGCCTGGCCAAATACTAGCGCTGCGGAGAGCTGTCTCGCAGACAATCATGTTCCAGCATAGAAATTTGTCCTGCAATGTTCCCCCCTCTTTTCCCGCATGGTGTTGCTCTGATGAATGCCTTGAGCATGGAACGACTTAAGCCAGCAAGTATTCCTCGCCGGCCACCGCTCGCTGTGCAAGAGGTATGCCGTGGAGCCTTTGAACGCTGCCAAGCAAAAAGCAGAGCAGTGACCATAAAAGCGAGGAGAGAGCATGCACGAAGCACACTAGTTCTGTCTAGTGCTTTCCGTGCAGAGAGGCGGCAAAGCTGAATGCCGTGCCAGAGCTTCACTTCTCGCTGGAGCACAGGAAGGCAAGAATGAAGAGGCAGAACACAGCCTTGGTTTCAGCAGCCTCCGGGACCGCAAAAGTTCAGCAATAGCTCTGTCAAAGCAGAACTCGGCTGAGAATGCTCTCGCAGCTTGGGAAAGTTAGGCGCAGCTGTTGACCAGCTCTGCCCCTGGCCACAGGCTGCTTCTTCCACCTTCACTGTGGCAGAGCTTTTGCGGAGCAGAGAGGGCATTCTTCAAGGGCGTGTTCTCCAAGGTGCTGTGAAACAGAGCCTAGCACGCTGTCTCGCTGATCCTGGCTTTCGGCAAGCAGGCGTGCCAGACCGCCGACATTCTGCACTCTGGCAGCCTAGTTGCCAGCTTTCGGCAGCTGCTGTCCTAGCAAGGAAGCTCAGGGAGTCAAAGCCAGTGCCGGGCGGCACCTTTCTGCTTTGCCCGCCTAAGCGGCGTCACGCTCCCTCGGATACTGTGTCCTTTCCCTCTGCACTGCGTCTGCCGAGGTGCTCTCTGCCTCTCGGAGCAGAAGGGCAAAGGACAATGTTTTCCACAGCAGGGTAGAAACGGCATTGCTAGCAGGAAAGCTAGATGCCTTGGAACTGTCCCCTTAGCCCTTGCCACTCACTTCAGGCTCGTACGCTGAGCAGAACAGCCTGCTGTTCTGAAGCTTCGCTGGCTGCCGTTCGTGCCCAGACGCCATTTCCTTCCCAAGGAGGCGAAGCGCCGTCTACTTCTCGCAGCGAGCACGCTGCTCCTGGCTTTCGCTTCTGCCGCAACGAGCTCGCTACGAGCACTTTTCTTCTCAACCCTCTAGACCATTGCGTTCTGCTTTTCTTGTCTCGTGAATGGAGACGGAAAGCTTCTCGGCTACAATCTCGCCCAGAACAACTGCGGCTACACATTAAGCTCGCCCGGAACGCCCTGCTGAAACTTGCCTTCTGGCACCCCATTCGCGGGGCAGCCGTCTTTCTTCGGCCACCTGCCAAGTGGCCCCATATCGCCGCGCTCGTTGCACTCCGCTTGTCAGATTGGCTTCCCGTGGCGCTGATTTCAGCCTGGCCAAATACTAGCGCTGCGGAGAGCTGTCTCGCAGACAATCATGTTCCAGCATAGAAATTTGTCCTGCAATGTTCCCCCCTCTTTTCCCGCATGGTGTTGCTCTGATGAATGCCTTGAGCATGGAACGACTTAAGCCAGCAAGTATTCCTCGCCGGCCACCGCTCGCTGTGCAAGAGGTATGCCGTGGAGCCTTTGAACGCTGCCAAGCAAAAAGCAGAGCAGTGACCATAAAAGCGAGGAGAGAGCATGCACGAAGCACACTAGTTCTGTCTAGTGCTTTCCGTGCAGAGAGGCGGCAAAGCTGAATGCCGTGCCAGAGCTTCACTTCTCGCTGGAGCACAGGAAGGCAAGAATGAAGAGGCAGAACACAGCCTTGGTTTCAGCAGCCTCCGGGACCGCAAAAGTTCAGCAATAGCTCTGTCAAAGCAGAACTCGGCTGAGAATGCTCTCGCAGCTTGGGAAAGTTAGGCGCAGCTGTTGACCAGCTCTGCCCGTGGCCACAGGCTGCTTCTTCGACCTTCACTGTGGCAGAGCTTTTGCGGAGCAGAGACGGCATTCTTCAAGGGCGTGTTCTCCAAGGTGCTGTGAAACAGAGCCTAGCACGCTGTCTCGCTGATCCTGGCTTTCGGCAAGCAGGCGTGCCAGACCGCCGACATTCTGCACTCTGGCAGCCTAGTTGCCAGCTTTCGGCAGCTGCTGTCCTAGCAAGGAAGCTCAGGGAGTCAAAGCCAGTGCCGGGCGGCACCTTTCTGCTTTGCCCGCCTAAGCGGCGTCACGCTCCCTCGGATACTGTGTCCTTTCCCTCTGCACTGCGTCTGCCGAGGTGCTCTCTGCCTCTCGGAGCAGAAGGGCAAAGGACAATGTTTTCCACAGCAGGGTAGAAATGGCATTGCTAGCAGGAAAGCTAGATGCCTTGGAACTGTCCCCTTAGCCCTTGCCACTCACTTCAGGCTCGTACGCTGAGCAGAACAGCCTGCTGTTCTGAAGCTTCGCTGGCTGCCGTTCGTGCCCAGACGCAATTTCCTTCCCAAGGAGGCGAAGCGCCGTCTACTTCTCGCAGCGAGCACGCTGCTCCTGGCTTTCGCTTCTGCCGCAACGAGCTCGCTACGAGCACTTTTCTTCTCAACCCTCTAGACCATTGCGTTCTGCTTTTCTTGTCTCGTGAATGGAGACGGAAAGCTTCTCGGCTACAATCTCGCCTAGAACAACTGCGGCTACACATTAAGCTCGCCCGGAACGCCCTGCTGAAACTTGCCTTCTGGCACCCCATTCGCGGGAAGCCGTCTTTCTTCGGCCACCTGCCAAGTGGCCCCATATCGCCGCGCTCGTTGCACTCCGCTTGTCAGATTGGCTTCCCGTGGCGCTGATTTCAGCCTGGCCAAATACTAGCGCTGCGGAGAGCTGTCTCGCAGACAATCATGTTCCAGCATAGAAATTTGTCCTGCAATGTTCCCCCCTCTTTTCCCCCATGGTGTTGCTCTGATGAATGCCTTGAGCATGGAACGACTTAAGCCAGCAAGTATTCCTCGCCGGCCACCGCTCGCTGTGCAAGAAGTATGCCGTGGAGCCTTTGAACGCTGCCAAGCAAAAAGCAGAGCAGTGACCATAAAAGCGAGGAGAGAGCATGCACGAAGCACACTAGTTCTGTCTAGTGCTTTCCGTGCAGAGAGGCGGCAAAGCTGAATGCCGTGCCAGAGCTTCACTTCTCGCTGGAGCACAGGAAGGCAAGAATGAAGAGGCAGAACACAGCCTTGGTTTCAGCAGCCTCCGGGACCGCAAAAGTTCAGCAATAGCTCTGTCAAAGCAGAACTCGGCTGAGAATGCTCTCGCAGCTTGGGAAAGTTAGGCGCAGCTGTTGACCAGCTCTGCCCGTGGCCACAGGCTGCTTCTTCCACCTTCACTGTGGCAGAGCTTTTGCGGAGCAGAGACGGCATTCTTCAAGGGCGTGTTCTC
Source organism: Cinclus cinclus (assembly GCF_963662255.1). NCBI lineage: Eukaryota > Metazoa > Chordata > Aves > Passeriformes > Cinclidae > Cinclus > Cinclus cinclus. The sequence continues at coordinate 287,009 of NW_026912148.1, forward strand.
CAAGGTGCTGTGAAACAGAGCCTAGCACGCTGTCTCGCTGATCCTGGCTTTCGGCAAGCAGGCGTGCCAGACCGCCGACATTCTGCACTCTGGCAGCCTAGTTGCCAGCTTTCGGCAGCTGCTGTCCTAGCAAGGAAGCTCAGGGAGTCAAAGCCAGTGCCGGGCGGCACCTTTCTGCTTTGCCCGCCTAAGCGGCGTCACGCTCCCTCGGATACTGTGTCCTTTCCCTCTGCACTGCGTCTGCCGAGGTGCTCTCTGCCTCTCGGAGCAGAAGGGCAAAGGACAATGTTTTCCACAGCAGGGTAGAAATGGCATTGCTAGCAGGAAAGCTAGATGCCTTGGAACTGTCCCCTTAGCCCTTGCCACTCACTTCAGGCTCGTACGCTGAGCAGAACAGCCTGCTGTTCTGAAGCTTCGCTGGCTGCCGTTCGTGCCCAGACGCCATTTCCTTCCCAAGGAGGCGAAGCGCCGTCTACTTCTCGCAGCGAGCACGCTGCTCCTGGCTTTCGCTTCTGCCGCAACGAGCTCGCTACGAGCACTTTTCTTCTCAACCCTCTAGACCATTGCGTTCTGCTTTTCTTGTCTCGTGAATGGAGACGGAAAGCTTCTCGGCTACAATCTCGCCCAGAACAACTGCGGCTACACATTAAGCTCGCCCGGAACGCCCTGCTGAAACTTGCCTTCTGGCACCCCATTCGCGGGGCAGCCGTCTTTCTTCGGCCACCTGCCAAGTGGCCCCATATCGCCGCGCTCGTTGCACTCCGCTTGTCAGATTGGCTTCCCGTGGCGCTGATTTCAGCCTGGCCAAATACTAGCGCTGCGGAGAGCTGTCTCGCAGACAATCATGTTCCAGCATAGAAATTTGTCCTGCAATGTTCCCCCCTCTTTTCCCGCATGGTGTTGCTCTGATGAATGCCTTGAGCATGGAACGACTTAAGCCAGCAAGTATTCCTCGCCGGCCACCGCTCGCTGTGCAAGAGGTATGCCGTGGACCCTTTGAACGCTGCCAAGCAAAAAGCAGAGCAGTGACCATAAAAGCGAGGAGAGAGCATGCACGAAGCACACTAGTTCTGTCTAGTGCTTTCCGTGCAGAGAGGCGGCAAAGCTGAATGCCGTGCCAGAGCTTCACTTCTCGCTGGAGCACAGGAAGGCAAGAATGAAGAGGCAGAACACAGCCTTGGTTTCAGCAGCCTCCGGGACCGCAAAAGTTCAGCAATAGCTCTGTCAAAGCAGAACTCGGCTGAGAATGCTCTCGCAGCTTGGGAAAGTTAGGCGCAGCTGTTGACCAGCTCTGCCCGTGGCCACAGGCTGCTTCTTCCACCTTCACTGTGGCAGAGCTTTTGCGGAGCAGAGAGGGCATTCTTCAAGGGCGTGTTCTCCAAGGTGCTGTGAAACAGAGCCTAGCACGCTGTCTCGCTGATCCTGGCTTTCGGCAAGCAGGCGTGCCAGACCGCCGACATACTGCACTCTGGCAGCCTAGTTGCCAGCTTTCGGCAGCTGCTGTCCTAGCAAGGAAGCTCAGGGAGTCAAAGCCAGTGCCGGGCGGCACCTTTCTGCTTTGCCCGCCTAAGCGGCGTCACGCTCCCTCGGATACTGTGTCCTTTCCCTCTGCACTGCGTCTGCCGAGGTGCTCTCTGCCTCTCGGAGCAGAAGGGCAAAGGACAATGTTTTCCACAGCAGGGTAGAAACGGCATTGCTAGCAGGAAAGCTAGATGCCTTGGAACTGTCCCCTTAGCCCTTGCCACTCACTTCAGGCTCGTACGCTGAGCAGAACAGCCTGCTGTTCTGAAGCTTCGCTGGCTGCCGTTCGTGCCCAGACGCCATTTCCTTCCCAAGGAGGCGAAGCGCCGTCTACTTCTCGCAGCGAGCACGCTGCTCCTGGCTTTCGCTTCTGCCGCAACGAGCTCGCTACGAGCACTTTTCTTCTCAACCCTCTAGACCATTGCGTTCTGCTTTTCTTGTCTCGTGAATGGAGACGGAAAGCTTCTCGGCTACAATCTCGCCCAGAACAACTGCGGCTACACATTAAGCTCGCCCGGAACGCCCTGCTGAAACTTGCCTTCTGGCACCCCATTCGCGGGGCAGCCGTCTTTCTTCGGCCACCTGCCAAGTGGCCCCATATCGCCGCGCTCGTTGCACTCCGCTTGTCAGATTGGCTTCCCGTGGCGCTGATTTCAGCCTGGCCAAATACTAGCGCTGCGGAGAGCTGTCTCGCAGACAATCATGTTCCAGCATAGAAATTTGTCCTGCAATGTTCCCCCCTCTTTTCCCGCATGGTGTTGCTCTGATGAATGCCTTGAGCATGGAACGACTTAAGCCAGCAAGTATTCCTCGCCGGCCACCGCTCGCTGTGCAAGAGGTATGCCGTGGACCCTTTGAACGCTGCCAAGCAAAAAGCAGAGCAGTGACCATAAAAGCGAGGAGAGAGCATGCACGAAGCACACTAGTTCTGTCTAGTGCTTTCCGTGCAGAGAGGCGGCAAAGCTGAATGCCGTGCCAGAGCTTCACTTCTCGCTGGAGCACAGGAAGGCAAGAATGAAGAGGCAGAACACAGCCTTGGTTTCAGCAGCCTCCGGGACCGCAAAAGTTCAGCAATAGCTCTGTCAAAGCAGAACTCGGCTGAGAATGCTCTCGCAGCTTGAGAAAGTTAGGCGCAGCTGTTGACCAGCTCTGCCCGTGGCCACAGGCTGCTTCTTCGACCTTCACTGTGGCAGAGCTTTTGCGGAGCAGAGACGGCATTCTTCAAGGGCGTGTTCTCCAAGGTGCTGTGAAACAGAGCCTAGCACGCTGTCTCGCTGATCCTGGCTTTCGGCAAGCAGGCGTGCCAGACCGCCGACATTCTGCACTCTGGCAGCCTAGTTGCCAGCTTTCGGCAGCTGCTGTCCTAGCAAGGAAGCTCAGGGAGTCAAAGCCAGTGCCGGGCGGCACCTTTCTGCTTTGCCCGCCTAAGCGGCGTCACGCTCCCTCGGATACTGTGTCCTTTCCCTCTGCACTGCGTCTGCCGAGGTGCTCTCTGCCTCTCGGAGCAGAAGGGCAAAGGACAATGTTTTCCACAGCAGGGTAGAAACGGCATTGCTAGCAGGAAAGCTAGATGCCTTGGAACTGTCCCCTTAGCCCTTGCCACTCACTTCAGGCTCGTACGCTGAGCAGAACAGCCTGCTGTTCTGAAGCTTCGCTGGCTGCCGTTCGTGCCCAGACGCCATTTCCTTCCCAAGGAGGCGAAGCGCCGTCTACTTCTCGCAGCGAGCACGCTGCTCCTGGCTTTCGCTTCTGCCGCAACGAGCTCGCTACGAGCACTTTTCTTCTCAACCCTCTAGACCATTGCGTTCTGCTTTTCTTGTCTCGTGAATGGAGACGGAAAGCTTCTCGGCTACAATCTCGCCCAGAACAACTGCGGCTACACATTAAGCTCGCCCGGAACGCCCTGCTGAAACTTGCCTTCTGGCACCCCATTCGCGGGGCAGCCGTCTTTCTTCGGCCACCTGCCAAGTGGCCCCATATCGCCGCGCTCGTTGCACTCCGCTTGTCAGATTGGCTTCCCGTGGCGCTGATTTCAGCCTGGCCAAATACTAGCGCTGCGGAGAGCTGTCTCGCAGACAATCATGTTCCAGCATAGAAATTTGTCCTGCAATGTTCCCCCCTCTTTTCCCGCATGGTGTTGCTCTGATGAATGCCTTGAGCATGGAACGACTTAAGCCAGCAAGTATTCCTCGCCGGCCACCGCTCGCTGTGCAAGAGGTATGCCGTGGAGCCTTTGAACGCTGCCAAGCAAAAAGCAGAGCAGTGACCATAAAAGCGAGGAGAGAGCATGCACGAAGCACACTAGTTCTGTCTAGTGCTTTCCGTGCAGAGAGGCGGCAAAGCTGAATGCCGTGCCAGAGCTTCACTTCTCGCTGGAGCACAGGAAGGCAAGAATGAAGAGGCAGAACACAGCCTTGGTTTCAGCAGCCTCCGGGACCGCAAAAGTTCAGCAATAGCTCTGTCAAAGCAGAACTCGGCTGAGAATGCTCTCGCAGCTTGGGAAAGTTAGGCGCAGCTGTTGACCAGCTCTGCCCGTGGCCACAGGCTGCTTCTTCCACCTTCACTGTGGCAGAGCTTTTGCGGAGCAGAGACGGCATTCTTCAAGGGCGTGTTCTCCAAGGTGCTGTGAAACAGAGCCTAGCACGCTGTCTCGCTGATCCTGGCTTTCGGCAAGCAGGCGTGCCAGACCGCCGACATTCTGCACTCTGGCAGCCTAGTTGCCAGCTTTCGGCAGCTGCTGTCCTAGCAAGGAAGCTCAGGGAGTCAAAGCCAGTGCCGGGCGGCACCTTTCTGCTTTGCCCGCCTAAGCGGCGTCACGCTCCCTCGGATACTGTGTCCTTTCCCTCTGCACTGCGTCTGCCGAGGTGCTCTCTGCCTCTCGGAGCAGAAGGGCAAAGGACAATGTTTTCCACAGCAGGGTAGAAACGGCATTGCTAGCAGGAAAGCTAGATGCCTTGGAACTGTCCCCTTAGCCCTTGCCACTCACTTCAGGCTCGTACGCTGAGCAGAACAGCCTGCTGTTCTGAAGCTTCGCTGGCTGCCGTTCGTGCCCAGACGCCATTTCCTTCCCAAGGAGGCGAAGCGCCGTCTACTTCTCGCAGCGAGCACGCTGCTCCTGGCTTTCGCTTCTGCCGCAACGAGCTCGCTACGAGCACTTTTCTTCTCAACCCTCTAGACCATTGCGTTCTGCTTTTCTTGTCTCGTGAATGGAGACGGAAAGCTTCTCGGCTACAATCTCGCCCAGAACAACTGCGGCTACACATTAAGCTCGCCCGGAACGCCCTGCTGAAACTTGCCTTCTGGCACCCCATTCGCGGGGCAGCCGTCTTTCTTCGGCCACCTGCCAAGTGGCCCCATATCGCCGCGCTCGTTGCACTCCGCTTGTCAGATTGGCTTCCCGTGGCGCTGATTTCAGCCTGGCCAAATACTCGCGCTGCGGAGAGCTGTCTCGCAGACAATCATGTTCCAGCATAGAAATTTGTCCTGCAATGTTCCCCCCTCTTTTCCCGCATGGTGTTGCTCTGATGAATGCCTTGAGCATGGAACGACTTAAGCCAGCAAGTATTCCTCGCCGGCCACCGCTCGCTGTGCAAGAGGTATGCCGTGGAGCCTTTGAACGCTGCCAAGCAAAAAGCAGAGCAGTGACCATAAAAGCGAGGAGAGAGCATGCACGAAGCACACTAGTTCTGTCTAGTGCTTTCCGTGCAGAGAGGCGGCAAAGCTGAATGCCGTGCCAGAGCTTCACTTCTCGCTGGAGCACAGGAAGGCAAGAATGAAGAGGCAGAACACAGCCTTGGTTTCAGCAGCCTCCGGGACCGCAAAAGTTCAGCAATAGCTCTGTCAAAGCAGAACTCGGCTGAGAATGCTCTCGCAGCTTGGGAAAGTTAGGCGCAGCTGCTGACCAGCTCTACCCGTGGCCACAGGCTGCTTCTTCCACCTTCACTGTGGCAGAGCTTTTGCGGAGCAGAGACGGCATTCTTCAAGGGCGTGTTCTCCAAGGTGCTGTGAAACAGAGCCTAGCACGCTGTCTCGCTGATCCTGGCTTTCGGCAAGCAGGCGTGCCAGACCGCCGACATTCTGCACTCTGGCAGCCTAGTTGCCAGCTTTCGGCAGCTGCTGTCCTAGCAAGGAAGCTCAGGGAGTCAAAGCCAGTGCCGGGCGGCACCTTTCTGCTTTGCCCGCCTAAGCGGCGTCACGCTCCCTCGGATACTGTGTCCTTTCCCTCTGCACTGCGTCTGCCGAGGTGCTCTCTGCCTCTCGGAGCAGAAGGGCAAAGGACAATGTTATCCACAGCAGGGTAGAAATGGCATTGCTAGCAGGAAAGCTAGATGCCTTGGAACTGTCCCCTTAGCCCTTGCCACTCACTTCAGGCTCGTACGCTGAGCAGAACAGCCTGCTGTTCTGAAGCTTCGCTGGCTGCCGTTCGTGCCCAGATGCCATTTCCTTCCCAAGGAGGCGAAGCGCCGTCTACTTCTCGCAGCGAGCACGCTGCTCCTGGCTTTCGCTTCTGCCGCAACGAGCTCGCTACGAGCACTTTTCTTCTCAACCCTCTAGACCATTGCGTTCTGCTTTTCTTGTCTCGTGAATGGAGACGGAAAGCTTCTCGGCTACAATCTCGCCCAGAACAACTGCGGCTACACATTAAGCTCGCCCGGAACGCCCTGCTGAAACTTGCCTTCTGGCACCCCATTCGCGGGGCAGCCGTCTTTCTTCGGCCACCTGCCAAGTGGCCCCATATCGCCGCGCTCGTTGCACTCCGCTTGTCAGATTGGCTTCCCGTGGCGCTGATTTCAGCCTGGCCAAATACTAGCGCTGCGGAGAGCTGTCTCGCAGACAATCATGTTCCAGCATAGAAATTTGTCCTGCAATGTTCCCCCCTCTTTTCCCGCATGGTGTTGCTCTGATGAATGCCTTGAGCATGGAACGACTTAAGCCAGCAAGTATTCCTCGCCGGCCACCGCTCGCTGTGCAAGAGGTATGCCGTGGAGCCTTTGAACGCTGCCAAGCAAAAAGCAGAGCAGTGACCATAAAAGCGAGGAGAGAGCATGCACGAAGCACACTAGTTCTGTCTAGTGCTTTCCGTGCAGAGAGGCGGCAAAGCTGAATGCCGTGCCAGAGCTTCACTTCTCGCTGGAGCACAGGAAGGCAAGAATGAAGAGGCAGAACACAGCCTTGGTTTCAGCAGCCTCCGGGACCGCAAAAGTTCAGCAATAGCTCTGTCAAAGCAGAACTCGGCTGAGAATGCTCTCGCAGCTTGGGAAAGTTAGGCGCAGCTGTTGACCAGCTCTGCCCGTGGCCACAGGCTGCTTCTTCCACCTTCACTGTGGCAGAGCTTTTGCGGAGCAGAGACGGCATTCTTCAAGGGCGTGTTCTCCAAGGTGCTGTGAAACAGAGCCTAGCACGCTGTCTCGCTGATCCTGGCTTTCGGCAAGCAGGCGTGCCAGACCGCCGACATTCTGCACTCTGGCAGCCTAGTTGCCAGCTTTCGGCAGCTGCTGTCCTAGCAAGGAAGCTCAGGGAGTCAAAGCCAGTGCCGGGCGGCACCTTTCTGCTTTGCCCGCCTAAGCGGCGTCACGCTCCCTCGGATACTGTGTCCTTTCCCTCTGCACTGCGTCTGCCGAGGTGCTCTCTGCCTCTCGGAGCAGAAGGGCAAAGGACAATGTTTTCCACAGCAGGGTAGAAACGGCATTGCTAGCAGGAAAGCTAGATGCCTTGGAACTGTCCCCTTAGCCCTTGCCACTCACTTCAGGCTCGTACGCTGAGCAGAACAGCCTGCTGTTCTGAAGCTTCGCTGGCTGCCGTTCGTGCCCAGACGCCATTTCCTTCCCAAGGAGGCGAAGCGCCGTCTACTTCTCGCAGCGAGCACGCTGCTCCTGGCTTTCGCTTCTGCCGCAACGAGCTCGCTACGAGCACTTTTCTTCTCAACCCTCTAGACCATTGCGTTCTGCTTTTCTTGTCTCGTGAATGGAGACGGAAAGCTTCTCGGCTACAATCTCGCCCAGAACAACTGCGGCTACACATTAAGCTCGCCCGGAACGCCCTGCTGAAACTTGCCTTCTGGCACCCCATTCGCGGGGCAGCCGTCTTTCTTCGGCCACCTGCCAAGTGGCCCCATATCGCCGCGCTCGTTGCACTCCGCTTGTCAGATTGGCTTCCCGTGGCGCTGATTTCAGCCTGGCCAAATACTAGCGCTGCGGAGAGCTGTCTCGCAGACAATCATGTTCCAGCATAGAAATTTGTCCTGCAATGTTCCCCCCTCTTTTCCCGCATGGTGTTGCTCTGATGAATGCCTTGAGCATGGAACGACTTAAGCCAGCAAGTATTCCTCGCCGGCCACCGCTCGCTGTGCAAGAGGTATGCCGTGGACCCTTTGAACGCTGCCAAGCAAAAAGCAGAGCAGTGACCATAAAAGCGAGGAGAGAGCATGCACGAAGCACACTAGTTCTGTCTAGTGCTTTCCGTGCAGAGAGGCGGCAAAGCTGAATGCCGTGCCAGAGCTTCACTTCTCGCTGGAGCACAGGAAGGCAAGAATGAAGAGGCAGAACACAGTCTTGGTTTCAGCAGCCTCCGGGACCGCAAAAGTTCAGCAATAGCTCTGTCAAAGCAGAACTCGGCTGAGAATGCTCTCGCAGCTTGAGAAAGTTAGGCGCAGCTGTTGACCAGCTCTGCCCGTGGCCACAGGCTGCTTCTTCGACCTTCACTGTGGCAGAGCTTTTGCGGAGCAGAGACGGCATTCTTCAAGGGCGTGTTCTCCAAGGTGCTGTGAAACAGAGCCTAGCACGCTGTCTCGCTGATCCTGGCTTTCGGCAAGCAGGCGTGCCAGACCGCCGACATTCTGCACTCTGGCAGCCTAGTTGCCAGCTTTCGGCAGCTGCTGTCCTAGCAAGGAAGCTCAGGGAGTCAAAGCCAGTGCCGGGCGGCACCTTTCTGCTTTGCCCGCCTAAGCGGCGTCACGCTCCCTCGGATACTGTGTCCTTTCCCTCTGCACTGCGTCTGCCGAGGTGCTCTCTGCCTCTCGGAGCAGAAGGGCAAAGGACAATGTTATCCACAGCAGGGTAGAAACGGCATTGCTAGCAGGAAAGCTAGATGCCTTGGAACTGTCCCCTTAGCCCTTGCCACTCACTTCAGGCTCGTACGCTGAGCAGAACAGCCTGCTGTTCTGAAGCTTCGCTGGCTGCCGTTCGTGCCCAGACGCCATTTCCTTCCCAAGGAGGCGAAGCGCCGTCTACTTCTCGCAGCGAGCACGCTGCTCCTGGCTTTCGCTTCTGCCGCAACGAGCTCGCTACGAGCACTTTTCTTCTCAACCCTCTAGACCATTGCGTTCTGCTTTTCTTGTCTCGTGAATGGAGACGGAAAGCTTCTCGGCTACAATCTCGCCTAGAACAACTGCGGCTACACATTAAGCTCGCCCGGAACGCCCTGCTGAAACTTGCCTTCTGGCACCCCATTCGCGGGGCAGCCGTCTTTCTTCGGCCACCTGCCAAGTGGCCCCATATCGCCGCGCTCGTTGCACTCCGCTTGTCAGATTGGCTTCCCGTGGCGCTGATTTCAGCCTGGCCAAATACTAGCGCTGCGGAGAGCTGTCTCGCAGACAATCATGTTCCAGCATAGAAATTTGTCCTGCAATGTTCCCCCCTCTTTTCCCGCATGGTGTTGCTCTGATGAATGCCTTGAGCATGGAACGACTTAAGCCAGCAAGTATTCCTCGCCGGCCACCGCTCGCTGTGCAAGAGGTATGCCGTGGACCCTTTGAACGCTGCCAAGCAAAAAGCAGAGCAGTGACCATAAAAGCGAGGAGAGAGCATGCACGAAGCACACTAGTTCTGTCTAGTGCTTTCCGTGCAGAGAGGCGGCAAAGCTGAATGCCGTGCCAGAGCTTCACTTCTCGCTGGAGCACAGGAAGGCAAGAATGAAGAGGCAGAACACAGCCTTGGTTTCAGCAGCCTCCGGGACCGCAAAAGTTCAGCAATAGCTCTGTCAAAGCAAAACTCGGCTGAGAATGCTCTCGCAGCTTGGGAAAGTTAGGCGCAGCTGTTGACCAGCTCTGCCCGTGGCCACAGGCTGCTTCTTCCACCTTCACTGTGGCAGAGCTTTTGCGGAGCAGAGACGGCATTCTTCAAGGGCGTGTTCTCCAAGGTGCTGTGAAACAGAGCCTAGCACGCTGTCTCGCTGATCCTGGCTTTCGGCAAGCAGGCGTGCCAGACCGCCGACATTCTGCACTCTGGCAGCCTAGTTGCCAGCTTTCGGCAGCTGCTGTCCTAGCAAGGAAGCTCAGGGAGTCAAAGCCAGTGCCGGGCGGCACCTTTCTGCTTTGCCCGCCTAAGCGGCGTCACGCTCCCTCGGATACTGTGTCCTTTCCCTCTGCACTGCGTCTGCCGAGGTGCTCTCTGCCTCTCGGAGCAGAAGGGCAAAGGACAATGTTTTCCACAGCAGGGTAGAAACGGCATTGCTAGCAGGAAAGCTAGATGCCTTGGAACTGTCCCCTTAGCCCTTGCCACTCACTTCAGGCTCGTACGCTGAGCAGAACAGCCTGCTGTTCTGAAGCTTCGCTGGCTGCCGTTCGTGCCCAGACGCCATTTCCTTCCCAAGGAGGCGAAGCGCCGTCTACTTCTCGCAGCGAGCACGCTGCTCCTGGCTTTCGCTTCTGCCGCAACGAGCTCGCTACGAGCACTTTTCTTCTCAACCCTCTAGACCATTGCGTTCTGCTTTTCTTGTCTCGTGAATGGAGACGGAAAGCTTCTCGGCTACAATCTCGCCCAGAACAACTGCGGCTACACATTAAGCTCGCCCGGAACGCCCTGCTGAAACTTGCCTTCTGGCACCCCATTCGCGGGGCAGCCGTCTTTCTTCGGCCACCTGCCAAGTGGCCCCATATCGCCGCGCTCGTTGCACTCCGCTTGTCAGATTGGCTTCCCGTGGCGCTGATTTCAGCCTGGCCAAATACTAGCGCTGCGGAGAGCTGTCTCGCAGACAATCATGTTCCAGCATAGAAATTTGTCCTGCAATGTTCCCCCCTCTTTTCCCGCATGGTGTTGCTCTGATGAATGCCTTGAGCATGGAACGACTTAAGCCAGCAAGTATTCCTCGCCGGCCACCGCTCGCTGTGCAAGAGGTATGCCGTGGACCCTTTGAACGCTGCCAAGCAAAAAGCAGAGCAGTGACCATAAAAGCGAGGAGAGAGCATGCACGAAGCACACTAGTTCTGTCTAGTGCTTTCCGTGCAGAGAGGCGGCAAAGCTGAATGCCGTGCCAGAGCTTCACTTCTCGCTGGAGCACAGGAAGGCAAGAATGAAGAGGCAGAACACAGCCTTGGTTTCAGCAGCCTCCGGGACCGCAAAAGTTCAGCAATAGCTCTGTCAAAGCAGAACTCGGCTGAGAATGCTCTCGCGGCTTGGGAAAGTTAGGCGCAGCTGTTGACCAGCTCTGCCCGTGGCCACAGGCTGCTTCTTCCACCTTCACTGTGGCAGAGCTTTTGCGGAGCAGAGACGGCATTCTTCAAGGGCGTGTTCTCCAAGGTGCTGTGAAACAGAGCCTAGCACGCTGTCTCGCTGATCCTGGCTTTCGGCAAGCAGGCGTGCCAGACCGCCGACATTCTGCACTCTGGCAGCCTAGTTGCCAGCTTTCGGCAGCTGCTGTCCTAGCAAGGAAGCTCAGGGAGTCAAAGCCAGTGCCGGGCGGCACCTTTCTGCTTTGCCCGCCTAAGCGGCGTCACGCTCCCTCGGATACTGTGTCCTTTCCCTCTGCACTGCGTCTGCCGAGGTGCTCTCTGCCTCTCGGAGCAGAAGGGCAAAGGACAATGTTTTCCACAGCAGGGTAGAAACGGCATTGCTAGCAGGAAAGCTAGATGCCTTGGAACTGTCCCCTTAGCCCTTGCCACTCACTTCAGGCTCGTACGCTGAGCAGAACAGCCTGCTGTTCTGAAGCTTCGCTGGCTGCCGTTCGTGCCCAGACGCCATTTCCTTCCCAAGGAGGCGAAGCGCCGTCTACTTCTCGCAGCGAGCACGCTGCTCCTGGCTTTCGCTTCTGCCGCAACGAGCTCGCTACGAGCACTTTTCTTCTCAACCCTCTAGACCATTGCGTTCTGCTTTTCTTGTCTCGTGAATGGAGACGGAAAGCTTCTCGGCTACAATCTCGCCCAGAACAACTGCGGCTACACATTAAGCTCGCCCGGAACGCCCTGCTGAAACTTGCCTTCTGGCACCCCATTCGCGGGGCAGCCGTCTTTCTTCGGCCACCTGCCAAGTGGCCCCATATCGCCGCGCTCGTTGCACTCCGCTTGTCAGATTGGCTTCCCGTGGCGCTGATTTCAGCCTGGCCAAATACTCGCGCTGCGGAGAGCTGTCTCGCAGACAATCATGTTCCAGCATAGAAATTTGTCCTGCAATGTTCCCCCCTCTTTTCCCGCATGGTGTTGCTCTGATGAATGCCTTGAGCATGGAACGACTTAAGCCAGCAAGTATTCCTCGCCGGCCACCGCTCGCTGTGCAAGAGGTATGCCGTGGAGCCTTTGAACGCTGCCAAGCAAAAAGCAGAGCAGTGACCATAAAAGCGAGGAGAGAGCATGCACGAAGCACACTAGTTCTGTCTAGTGCTTTCCGTGCAGAGAGGCGGCAAAGCTGAATGCCGTGCCAGAGCTTCACTTCTCGCTGGAGCACAGGAAGGCAAGAATGAAGAGGCAGAACACAGCCTTGGTTTCAGCAGCCTCCGGGACCGCAAAAGTTCAGCAATAGCTCTGTCAAAGCAGAACTCGGCTGAGAATGCTCTCGCGGCTTGGGAAAGTTAGGCGCAGCTGCTGACCAGCTCTACCCGTGGCCACAGGCTGCTTCTTCCACCTTCACTGTGGCAGAGCTTTTGCGGAGCAGAGACGGCATTCTTCAAGGGCGTGTTCTCCAAGGTGCTGTGAAACAGAGCCTAGCACGCTGTCTCGCTGATCCTGGCTTTCGGCAAGCAGGCGTGCCAGACCGCCGACATTCTGCACTCTGGCAGCCTAGTTGCCAGCTTTCGGCAGCTGCTGTCCTAGCAAGGAAGCTCAGGGAGTCAAAGCCAGTGCCGGGCGGCACCTTTCTGCTTTGCCCGCCTAAGCGGCGTCACGCTCCCTCGGATACTGTGTCCTTTCCCTCTGCACTGCGTCTGCCGAGGTGCTCTCTGCCTCTCGGAGCAGAAGGGCAAAGGACAATGTTATCCACAGCAGGGTAGAAATGGCATTGCTAGCAGGAAAGCTAGATGCCTTGGAACTGTCCCCTTAGCCCTTGCCACTCACTTCAGGCTCGTACGCTGAGCAGAACAGCCTGCTGTTCTGAAGCTTCGCTGGCTGCCGTTCGTGCCCAGATGCCATTTCCTTCCCAAGGAGGCGAAGCGCCGTCTACTTCTCGCAGCGAGCACGCTGCTCCTGGCTTTCGCTTCTGCCGCAACGAGCTCGCTACGAGCACTTTTCTTCTCAACCCTCTAGACCATTGCGTTCTGCTTTTCTT